>NC_092590.1:69470000-69800833 GCF_047663525.1 Anas platyrhynchos
CAGTTTTATCTTGATATTGGATGAATATTAAGGGGTGGTTATTTATTTTCTCCAGCTACACGGGCATTTGCTGATGGCAAAGTTATCTCTCAATCTTTACTCAGCAGAAAGTTGTGGAATGGGACTAAGCACTGGGACTACTGCATGCAGAAGATCTCTTTCTATTATTTTTTATTATAAAATAAACTCGCTCTGTGTTTTGGGAATGTGTTTTTCTTCAGTCGCCTGTGCAATGCTGAAAACTCGCTGAAATAATTCGGAGGCAAATGGGTAAAAAAAGAGGGGAAAGCGGGAATGAAAATGGTTTAATAAATTAGGAGAAAATTGATTAATTGCCGATTAGCGACTTTTTACATAATTATCTTTTTCCACAGACACATCTGAAGCTGCAGTTCAGTGGAAGGACAGTTTTCTTTAACCGAACTTTAGTTACCTGCTAAAGAATTAAAGAAAGGGATCTTACTGTATAGGTACTGCATCAGTTGAAATTGTCATTGCCACGGATTTTGAAACGCCGATTTTGTCTCTATCGGTATAGATTAATCTTGTGGCAGTAACCAAGTAAGCGTGTATTGACACTGGAAATATTAAAAGCAACAACTAAAGAAAGGTTCCAGTATAGATCATCAATTTTCAATGCATATATATAGGCACACGCGAGCCATATCACGTCATTCTTGGAAATAAGGACATAGCTTAAATGTGTCTCCAAAATGTTTTGAGCTACGGATCTAGCAGACTCGGAAGATCTGAATGCATTGAAGTTTACATAGATCAGAAAAGAGGGGACCCAAGCCATTAACTCATCGCCTGCACCTTCCTGGGAGCTGCAGTTAGGGGAAACCCGAGCTGCAAAGCGCAGCTGGTAGCTCCTCTTGCGTCTTCAGCACCTCACGTGTCCGCTTCATCGCTATCATCAACAGCCTCGATAATTTCTCTCTTTTTTTTCTTTCTTTTTTTTTTTTTTTTTCTTTCCAGATCAAGGGTACCCTGCTCTTTGACACGAATTCTAGACTGATTAAAAAGAGAGAGGGAAAGTCAACCAAAGCTTGCAAATCGCGACCGGGAGATAACCACCCCGGAGTAACACAGCGCTGCACTCCGGAGTTCGGCAGGCTCGATGGAGCCTTGGCACCGGTTCCCCAGCTGCATGGCACCCGGTGACAGTCTCTTCAGCAGCATTTTCCCGGATGGGAAGTAAATCCCAAAAACTGCTTTGAGCAGCAGCCGCAAGACTCCCGCTTGCGCCGGCACCGCTGCCCCGGACTGGCCCAGGCGTCTGCACGGGGGCTCATTGCTCACCTGGGCTGCTTGTCCGCGGAAATAAACAAGGAAGGAGAGTGGGGAAAGGGAGAAAAATCTGTGCTTATCCAGATGAAATACCTATCTTTTTCTTTTTTATTCATTTTCTTTTTTTTTTTCCTCACTTGGAAACGCGATAATTCGCCCGTTTTCGCACGCACTGTCGAATTTCGTAATACGACAATTGCATTTTAATGTTTATTTTTAAAATGAAAACGTCTAGAAAACGTCTTTTCTTTGACACTGCCTAGTAGCGACTGCATTGAAAAGGCATGCATTTCAGCTTTCTGATAGAAAAGTTTTATTTCCCAACTCTGAATATAAAGCGTGTGAACTTGGAAACCAAAAGAAGACATATGCGTTTGGAAATCTATTGGGAGGGGATAAAAAGCATTTTGTTACTCTAGGAGAGCAGATAAAATTATCCCACGGGCTTTCGGGGAGCAGGGTTAGCACAAGGAGTAAGAGAGGGAGCTTGTTTTGTCCTGCAGAAACATCAGACAGGCCACAAATTGAGAACGAGTTAGCAAAAAAAAAAAAAAAATATTTTTTTTTTGTTTAAAAAAAAAAAAAAGAGGGCTTGTTTTGTTGGCGGGGGGGGGTGAAATCTGAGAAGCCACAGTTTGCGAACCAGATTTAGAAAGGTGTGTATATATTGATAATGTCAAAAATTGGGAGAACTTAATTGGAGGGATATTAGAGTCTGAGAGGGGAGCGAATGGCAGCCTCGGCGCTGAGCAGGCTGTATTGACCGGGACTGCCAGGTGTCAGGGCCAGGAGTGGTGACACCGTCCCCGTGGGCCGAGGCAGGGCATCGGCTCCCCTGAAATACCGGGCACAGGATAATTTCGGAGGGAGGAAGGCAGAACACAGCCCGGTTTCTTTGGCACCTCCGTTCTCTCCTCCGTCCTGCCCAGAGAAAGAGCCCTGCGAGAGCTCTAACAACGTGTGGACTGCCCACAGACATGCGGGGGGGAGCCCGGACAGCCCCTCCGTGGGCAGGGGGGGCAGCTGCCACGGATCGGGGAGAAGGCGGACACCCCACAGACACGGCTGGGGCGTAAATACCATCGGTGCCGCCCCCGGCAACGGGAAGGGGGGGAGCCGGGCGGCGAGGCTATACGTCCCCATCCAGCAAGCTGAAGTGTTTGCCCGGGCCGGGGAGGCAGAGGTAAGGGATGGCGCTGCCCGGGTAGAGCAGAGGGAAGGGGAGAGGCAGCAGGCAGCGGCTGAGCAGGGTGCTGTCCTTGTAAAGGGTCGGCAGGGACACAGCCGCGGAGGCAGCCAGGGGTGGCGGTTCCCCGGGATGATCTGCTTGCCCCGGCCCCGGAGCCTCGGGCTCGGCCGACATCTGTCTCTTGAGCTTGTTGCGCCGGTTCTGGAACCAGATCTTCACCTGGGTCTCGGTGAGGTGCAGCGCGGCCGCCAGCCCGGCCCGCTCGGCGCTGCTCAGGTAGCGCTTCACGTCGAAGGTGGACTCCAGCTGGAAGACCTGGCTCTTGGAGAAGATGGTCCTCGTCTTCTTCTTGCCTCCCACCGCCGGCGACCTGCCGCTCTCCCCGCCGCAACCCCCGGCATCCCTCGGCGACGGCTGCCGGGGGCCGCGCGGTCCCTCCGCGGGGAGCGGCGACACCACGACGATGCCGTCGGTCCCCGGGCGGAGCCCCAGGCCCGGCCCCTCTGCCCGCAGCCGGCGAGGTTCATTGCCTGCAACGGCAAAGCACAGCATCACGCTGCCTGCAACGGCAAAGCACAGCATCAGCCCCCCCCCGCCCTCCGCGCCGCCACCCCCCCGAGCCCCCGCCCCGCATGCATGCACAGCCTGGCTGCCCCTAGGGTCTGAGCACTGGGGAGAGAGGGCGAGCTCCTCCTCCTGCTGCAGCATCTAAAAGCTCTGTGTGTGTCTGTGTGTGTGTGTATGCGTGTCCGTGCCCGCGCCCCACCCGAGCCTCCGGGGCGCGGTCCCGGCCCGGCGGCGCTGGGACCCCCTGGGCATCCCCCGACGGGCTGGGCTGAGGGTCGGGCTGCCACCCGACGTGCGACACGGGCGGCCGGCTGTGTACCCGAGTCGCTGGAGCCTTTATTCGGGTCTCGTTCCGCAGGCCCCTCTTCTTCATCTTCCTCCTCATCATCCTCCTCCTCCTCCGGCAGCGCGCAGAGGGCTCTGCCCTGCTCCCGGGCAGGGCGGCGGGGGCCGGGCTGCAGGATGCTGTCGATGCTGAAAGCCGGCGGAGCGGCTGGGGCCGGTGGTAGGGCTCCGCGGCCGCCCCCGAGCTGCACCATGGCGAGCCGAGCCGAGCCGCGCTGAGCCGAGCCGAGCCGAGCCTCAGGACTGGCTGCGGAGGGAGGGAGCCGGGGTGGAGGGAGGGATGGGGACGAGGGGGAGGAGAAGGAGGGGTCGGGGCGGCGGAGGGAGGGGATGGAGCTAGAGGGAGCCAAAGGACTGAGGAGGGAGTGGTGCAGGGGAGGGAGAGAGGAAGGCAAGAGGTAGAAGGAGAGAGGGAGAAGAAAAGAGAAAGGAGCAGGAGCTGGAAGGAAGCGAAGAGGATTTTTTTTTTTTTTTGGGGGGGGGGGGGGGATGGGGGAAAGCACGCCAAAGTGCCTCTTTCTTTACTGTGGATGAGGTGTGCCCCGAGGGGGTGGCCCTGCGCAGTGCAGGGTTGGCTGTCCCCCAGCTCTGGACTTTCGCTGCTGGAGGGACGGGGCAGAGTCAGGCCCACGGGAAAGGGCGATGGGGATGTGGGATGGTAGGGCGGAGGGCTCTGGGATGGAGGATAAAGAAAGGGATGGGGGGAGAGGGCTGGAAATAAGAGAGAGGAAATGGGTCTCTGGGAAGGCAGGATGGGGAAAGAAGGGGATCTGGGAAACGAAGGAGGGCAGAGAGGTGGAGAGGGAATATTGCACAGAGGACAAAAGAATGATAGGGGGTGAGTGATAGAGGGGGGTCATCACGAGGGAGGAGGCAGCAAGTGAGAACCTTTACTGAGGGGAGAGGGGAAAGAGATAAAGTCGAGAAAAAAAATGAAACGGAGATTTAAGAAGCAGAAGAGGGAGGAAGAGTAGAAAGGAGTAATGGACAGGGAAGGGAGCAATGGATGTGCAGGGGGAAATCACTGCAGCTTCTCGGGGTCATAGACGAGAAAGGGAGCCCCTTTCCTTCCGAGGAGCCCCGTATGAAGGTCACCCCGAAAACCACCCCGCAGATCTGCACAACTCTTCTGTAGTTTTCGAAAGCTAAAAATTGTGCTAGATCCTGCACCTTTTGGAGGCTGGAGAAAATGTGCTATTGGAGCAAGCACTCCTGATGCTCCTCGGGACTCGGGGAAGGATTTGTACGTTTGTGTGGTGTCTGGAGAACTTTTGCTCTCCACCACCTACCAACATCGCAATATCTTAAAACTGGTTTACACAACCCAAGGGCGGCCATCAGCTAGCAGCTAGCTGCTGAGCACAGGGAACCCTTTCCTCCCCTGAGCCCCTTTGTAAAGCCCGGCGAATGTTTGTAACCGGCTTTTAGGAGGCCTTTTAGTCCGAGTCTCGATGTTTCCACCACGAAAAGTGCTGAGGGCAAGCGAGAAGCCCTTGAAAAAGAGTTGACAATAGAAGTGCTGACAGGCTCTTAAATATTGTGATGCAGAAGATTCCGTGAGCTAAAATCAGGACATCTTTTAAGGCTTTGGACTGTGTTAATCTTTAAAGCAGTGGTTCTTGGGAGAGCGGGTTTCAGCTCTTTTTCATGAAATTTTGTTTCGCTTTATAAATGCACTCAGATTTTAATGCAGCCGTCTGCTGGAGAGCTGTATTTTTTTCCACCAGGCGAAAAAAATATAAAACGTCCCGTCTTCCATTAACACGGTCATTGGCCAAACGCCCAAAGTCATTGTATTTGTCTTGCAATCTCCTGTACAAGCTGGCGGTTCTGTTGGGGCGAAACGTCCTGTTAAGGAAGAGCGACAGGGAGAGGGAAGGGAGGAGTGGTGTGAAATGGGAAGAAGCTGAGAAGATAAATTACATTATTCCGTGTCAGCTGGCACAACTCGGAGAATGGAGCACTTGGATGCCAGATCGGGTCGGTCCGAGTCCCTGCGCTGCTGTCCCGGCCTCCTTTCCCTCTGCCTGGAAAGGGGCAAGGTAGCCACGTCCCAGGTGCTCACATCTGTCTTTGTTGCAAACTATTTCCCTCTTAGTCGCGAAAAAAAAAAAAAAAATCCACACAAAAGAACAAATGTATCGACTTCTCAGTGTGTTTTCCTAAAAGACATTTTCTTGGAATAAAAAGGACAATTTGAAGAAGGCAGAAAATTAGAAGGAAACTGAAGAAAGAGACATAAGCTCCATAAGCTTTGCCTACTCGTTTTATTACACTGCGGCCCCCTGCGCCCCCCTACGAGCAGCTCAAGGCCAGCCCTGGCAGACACAGACCCAGTCCCAGTAGCACCCCGTCGGGAGAGGTCTGCCTCCTTTCCCAGCCCCATTTGGCCGCCCTACAGAAACGCTTTTTCCCTGGCAAGCTGTGCGCAGGGAGGGAATGCAGCGCAGCCCCGCAGCTCCCCAGGCTTTTTGGCAACTCATTGGTAACAAGAGGATGGGGGCGACCGCTGCCCCCCCGCAGCGGGTCCTCCAAGCCAGATCCGTACCTCACGCCCTCTCTTAGAGTCTCCCTCATCTTCAGAGGGGAGTAAAGTGTGGGTTCCGCAAGCCGACAGGTTGCAATCCTGCAGACCGCCAAGTGGTCTCTGGCGGAGGCTGGGGGGACACAGAGGCTGCTGCCTCGGGGAGCTCGGAGGAGCCCCCGCGGACCTGCTCGGGGCAACCGAGGGGGAAAAAAGTGTCCCACGGGACGGCTGGGCGAGAGACCTTGCCAAAAGTCACAGACTATTTTCCAAGTCATTGGCTCTTTGGTCGTGGGGAAAGCCTAGGGCAAAGGCTGGAGGTGTTTGGAGGGGAGATTTTGGCCAAGTCTCCACTCCGCACCACGCAATTCCCTGCCTCAGCCACAAAAGGCCGACGGACAAGGCGCACAGCCACTCCGACAAAAAACAAACAAACAAACAAACAAAACAAAACAAAACAAGTTTTTCCTACAGTAATTTTTTTTTTTAGAGATTTTCCTACAAAGATTTTCTGCTAGCGGTACTTTTAAATCCTGCTCTTCATCTGCGCTGTATCTCGGAGCGATCCTGTCGTCTGCGACATGTCGTGCCAGGGAGTCCGCTAAAGGGCAGCGACAGCCCAGGAGAGCAGATCTTTATCTTTGAATAATATATTCCTGTACTAGCAACTCACGTCAAGCTGAATGGAAACCTTTTACCTGGGAAAGCTTTTTACGAGAAAGCAGACAGTATGCATATCTTTATTTCCATTTCAGCTCAGAGAAGGAAAAAAAAATCTGAAACTAAAAGTCACTGACACGAAATCTGATTAGATTCTACAGAAAAGCGAAAGGGTCCGGTTTTGCTTGGTTTACGGGATCGGGATTGTTTCACCCCCCGGTGTGCTGGAGGATAAAATAGGCCCTATCTGGATTTCACATCCCCTTGCAAATAAGTACGGCCGCACCAGGACTTCGAAGCAGTCTTTAAGGACTTAAGTCCCCACTCCTCTCCCGGTACACAGCAGGGGGTAGAAGATCCAAACCAAAAGAGCTGCCTGAGAATAAAAAATTCATAAAAAAAAAAAAAAAAAAAAGAAAGAAAAAAAAAAAAAGTAAAACGGAATAAAAATAAATAAATAAATAAACGGTGGCTTTGGGATAGTGCTGCAGGTCCCTCAAATAAACCCGACCTTGCAGTTCAGCACTCGCTGGGTATTAATTGCCGATTACTATCGCGATGTCCTTCTCCTCCACCCCGCGGCTGAAATTCGAGGGTACAACCCCCCCACCTCCGCCCCCAAGTACAGGGCCATCGCCCGCCTATGCCAGGTACAGGGACTGGGAGGGACGGGGCAGAAAAGGGTTTCCCGTAGGAAGGCAGCTACAGGTGTCACGCATAAAAAGGCTTTTGGCGGGGGGCAGCTAGGTGTACCAGGCCGATTCCTTCACTCCCGAGGTGCAGGACACGGGCAGGATTGGGCCCTGCCGCATCCCTTTTGGAAATCTTTTGTTAGGTCAGTTTAAAGTCCTCGGTTAGATCGTCTTCCTGCAACCTCTGCACTTGATACGAGAGTTGTGCAGTAAAATTCTAGAGGGGATTTCTGAATAACGTAGGTAAGTCCCAGGTGTTCAATAGACTAGGGTTGCCAAAGACAGAAGGGAGAGAGAATAGACAGAAGAGGAAGAAGATGGAGAAAAAAAAAGAGGAAAGAGATAGACAGATGATAGATAGATAGATAGATAGATAGATAAGTAGATAGATAGACAGATAAGAAGAAAAAAGACAATAGAGAGGAAGGTAAAATAGAGAAGAAAGTAGAACAGAGAAGAAAGGAGAAGAACCAAGAAGAAAGCAGAACTGGTAGTAGAAGAAAAGAACTAGGAGTAGAAGACAAGAAAAAGCAAAGAAGAGCAAAGCAAAGCAAAGAACAGAAAAGAAAAAAAAAGTAATAAATAAAAGAAAAGTTTGACATTCTCATCACAAGTCCAGATTTTCATAATACATGCACAGATGTTCATGCATCTCCGTACACAGAAATTAAAACATAGGATCGCTAAGAAGAGTTGAGAACCTCAGAATAGTTAAATGAAGCATTAAGAAGTCCGTCGTAAAGTAGCATTCATTGGGAATGGGATGAGAAATACAAGAAAATTGCCTGGATCTAATTCAAGGCAGAGAGCACTAATCCTGCCAGGGCGTTGCAGTCTGCAGCGAGGCCCCGATCGATGGCGCGACGCGGCGTGCGCACCCCGCCAGGCTGACGTGTTCGCAGGGGGTAGAGACAGTCTCTTCCAAGATAATGCAGTATAAAAGAAAGGGGGGAAAAAAAAATCGATTCAAATATATTGTTCAACAGTGGAGCCAGGGCGCACCTATGAGATTTATTAAGTATTGATTTGCATGAATATTTTAGACCCCTGCCTAGGAGAAAAGTTATAGGCCATCTTAAGCCGGTGAGCACTGTACCATTTGCAAAGCAGCCTTGTAACAAGGTGCTTTGCAGCATATTGATCGCTTTCATTTAAAGTGTAATTAATAATAACATCTTAGAGCAGCTAAACTAGTTTATTTCAGGGGGGCAGTTCGTACAGTATTTTGATTTTTTTTTTGTTTGCTTAAAAAAAAAAAAAGTTAAAAGACCACCTCTTCACTAATTATTTTTATTAGCTTCCAATAAGCAGAAGTTATCTTTGTGAGTAGTCTGGCAAGGTTTTCCTTAGCCTCGCCTCTGGAGTGCCATCTAGCTAAGCTGTTGTAGCAACATTCATTAAATAAATGTCAACAGACAAGGATTTATGCTGCATAATAATATTACAGCTGTAGTATAACTGGATTTATTTTAAAGCTATTCTGAGGTTGCTTTGATCTATAAAACAGCAACGTATGTCTCTATATGTCGCAAACAGCCATTGTGAAACTACTTTGGGCTTTATAGTCTGCCAACATATTTTTTATAGTGTTCTGTTTGCAGAAGAAGCACAAAGAGTGACTCTTACCTCTTTGATTTGTTTAATAGAGATATACAGAGGGAATAAAACTGCGAGGAATCTGTTCTCGTAATTTGAGGTTAGGCTTTTTTTGCCTGCTTTGAAATTGCCAATGTTGCCAATGTCGTCAGTGACCACGTCTTCTGCTAGCTGTTTCTGTAGATCCTGCAATTTTCTTGCCATCAGGTACAATGAAAAGAGTCGTTAAAAATCGACTAGGTAAAGAAACCTGAGGTGTTTATGTTCCTACTTTCAGTACATATTTTTAATAAAGCACTTCCTGCAGGTACAGAATAAGGCATACGTAAGCATTTTTTTCTTAGAAGAACTCACATCTTGCACCTTTTAATATTTTACTATGGTCATAAGTTACAAATACAGTGTATGAAAAAAAAATCTGTTTATTGATATAATTAGCACGTCTTTAAAAAACAAACAAACTAATGTCAAAACACATTTTAAAAATCCGATTGATCGTTTAGCCCTGCCAGTTCCTTAACTTCAAGAAAATAATATTTAGTAGAATCAGAAGTATAATAATCTCATATGTTACTCCAAAGAAAAGGCATGTGGAGAGTGGCAGGCATGTTCAGTTTCCCGTTGGATTACAATCTACTCTGATATGACCGTAGGGAGTCAGGATTTTGCTCCAGCAGGTAACGCTGGGAGAGCTGGGGAGCTGGATAGGATGGGGAAAGGCTCTGTCTGTTTTCCTCCAGGCATAGTCAGGCTCTGAACGGTACCAAGCCAAGCGGTGAGCCCAGAGGAAGCGACGTCGCCCAAAGCCGCCCCCTCTGCTCATTAAAAGGCTGAAATCCCCCCGAGTCCCACCGGGGGCTTCGGGACCCCCACCCCACCGTTCCCTATCCCCCTTCCCCTTTCCTGGATCAGATCAACAGAAGTTTTCTCCCCCAAAAACGGGAGTTTCCCGGCTACGCCAAGCAAACAGCTGGAAAAGCCCTCCCGGAGCGAGAAGAGAAATTTCAGAGCAGTGGAAAAAAAAAAAAAAAAAAAAAAAAAGCTCCCAAACCCGAGGCTCGAGTCGAAACGAGCATACCGGCAAGTTAACGCTTTCCTCAGGAACCCACAATACGCATCTATTGCTATTATTATTTTACTTCTCGAGTGGTTTTGAAGTTTTCAGCGTCCTGACTTCAATTGTGCATGATGCCCAGAGCCGTGTTTCAGGCCAAAGAGAGGGAAAAAAAAAAAAAAAAAAAAAAAAAGCAGTGGAGAGGTTGTAATCCGCCCCTGAGCCTTCTTCTTGGGTTTCGTACCAAAGCTGAAGCTTCGCCGCATCTCGCCGATCGATTTCATAGCACGAAAGCGTGAGACCGCTCCGAACATAACGTAAAGTGTAGGAAACAGTAAGAATTAGATCTTTCTTCCTTCACCGGGACCGGTCTGCATGCACGTACCCCAACAGACCCATGGACCCGTTTTTTGCCACGGGGACACCGAGTGTTGCGAGCTGGTCAGTTAAATTACACCTGATTATGCCCTAAAACGTAGGATCAAAGCTTGACCTTGTCTGAGCTCAAGGCTGAGTTTTATAAAGTCATTTTCCCCTTAATATTAAGAAAAAAAAAATCAAACCTTTGGAAACAATAACCCGATGTTAATTTTAGCAGTGAGTAGAGAGTGAGAAACAAAAACAGTTATTAAAGGAAAAATAGCTTGGCATGCATAATACTTCATATAATATCACATTACAGTTTAGCTTGCATAACTAGCCGTACAACTCCCCAGTCTGTCGCCATCTGATTATTTTTCTCTGTTTTAAACTGCCAGTGCGAACTGTTAATCGATTACAAACCGACCCCCTAAGAGACGGAAAAAGCTGAGGTGCATTTTCCTCAGCCTCCTCAGGAGACCCAAATAAGAGTCAAATCCAGCTAATAAAACACAGTAATGTTCACTTATTATTATTAATATTTTTTTCCACCGCGTATTTTTAGCGGATAGTTTATCGGGGAAATAAAATGGAAATAAAGAAACCAAATCCTCACAGCTCTGACTTCAGTGGGGCGAATTCACTCGAGTAATTTGCCTTCAAGTTGTTGAAATCAAAAAGCCTGCACCGAGAAGGACCAGGTGAGGCACCAACACATGCTTGGGTATTGATCGTATGAAAATTAGAGTAACAATTGGGAAGAGGGGGGGGGAGGGCTGGGGAGGGTTGGGGAGGGTTGGGTGTCTGTAGGAATTAAGTGGCTAAAACAAAGGGCCCTGGAGAAGCTGCTGAGGGTCCCGTGGCCGCGGTGGGGGCCCCGAGGCTTCGCCGTCTTTTGGGGTGGGGACCGCGGGGCCGGGAAGAGCCCCCGGCCCTGGCAGTTCCGTACATTCGTCTGACGCTCGGGGGGGGGGGGAGAATTAGGGGGCTGCTGCCCCCCCGAAAAACGCCGGTCTGTGTCCCCCCGGGGCCGAGTCCGAGTTTTCTTTGGATGCTTGGCGCGGGGGGGCCCCGCCGAGTGGCTCCCGGCTCATGGCCGGGGATCCCCGGTGTCCCCTCGGTTGTGTCCGGCGGCCGCGCGTCGTTCCGAGTTAACCCCAGCGGTGAGTTTATTGCACGTTAAAAAAAAAAAAAAAAAAAAAAAAAAAATGTCCCAAAGCGGTAAATCGAGAAACGTGGAAGTGGAAAGAAAAAAGTCTGGGGATGATACGGGGGTGGGGGGTGGAGCTGGAAGCCGGGGGCTGGGGCGAAGGGGCCGCGGTCCTGGCACAGGTGGGCGCTCAAACGAGTCCTGTCATCTGCGACCGTAGGAAGGGGAGGGAGGCGGCGGGGAAGGTGCCCAGGGGGTAGCTGACGCCGCTGGAGAAGCCCACCAAGGGGGGCGACATGTGGGGCAGGGTGAAACCCAAGGCGCTGGCCGGCGAGTTCTCGTGGTACAAAATGGGGACCCGCACTATCCTTTGGGCGGCGTGGGAGAGGTTGGCCGCCTCCAGGTCGGCGGCCAGCTGCCTCTTCCACTTGTTGCGCCGGTTCTGGAACCAGATCTTCACCTGGGTCTCGGTGAGGTGCAGCGAGGCTGCCAGCCCGGCCCTCTCCGAGCTGCTCAGGTAGCGCTTCACGTCGAAGGTGGACTCCAGCTGGAAGACCTGGCTGCGGCTGAACACTGTGCGCGTCTTCTTCTTGCGGCCGGCCGCTCGCTGCTCAGGCTCGCCCGGCTCCTCGCCTCGCTCCTCCTCTTCCTCACGGCCTCCGGGGCCCGGTCGCCCTCCCGAGGGGCCCCGCACCGCCGCCGCCCGCCCGCCGCCGCCACCCGCCGGCTCCGCCGGCTCCTCGGGCAGCTCGGGCGAGTCCCGGTCGCTGGCTGCGGAGAGAGGCACAGACAGAGCTGGGGGGGGCGGCCCGCTCCGGGCATTGCCCCTGATGGGGATGGGGAGAGCCCAGAGGCTGCGCCTGCCCCTGCCCGGGTCACCGGGAGGGGAAGGGAAGAGGCCGCGGGAAGGGCGATGCCGGGGAGCCCGGCCCTGGGTTGCTATATGGCCTGCTATATGGTCCTGCCGTAACCTCCCGGCAGCCGTGAGGATGTGTGCACACAGTCCTGCACAAACCCATAAGTTACATCTCGTGCATATATACGCATATACGGACATGATCATGCACGTATATGTGTATATGTATATCTACGTGTGTATAGGTATGATAAGATATAATAACATATCTACGTGTACACACATACCTATGCAAATTCAAATATATATATGTAACATACATGTACTTTATGTTTTGTACACATGAATACCAGCATATATATGTAAGCATATATACACATGTACATATGTACATAAGTATATAAATATTTTTATAATAGAGACATACACTTATAAACACATGTGCATGTATATATTTATATGCACATGCATACATACACAAATCTATTCACACACATGCACACATATATTTACAAGTACGTATGTAAGTAAACTGGGGTGTGTGTATAGTGGGGCAAGCATATTAGTGCGTGTGTGTATATAAAGGGAGGGGGGAAATAAATATTTTCGCTCTTAATATTCTCAACTAGATAAACCAAATCATTCGGGTCAGCTACTCCAATATCGGGACATTGCCTTCCAGCATGTCTCCGTCGTTTCCAACACTGTGTTTTCGAATTGCATTTTAAAGGGGAAAAAATATCCTAGTATTTATAGAACAGAGGGAAAAAAATAAAAGAAAATCAAGCCAGGAAGACAAAACAGTTGTTTTGGTAGTCATTTTCTACTTTTAGGCGTACTTTTGAGATAAATTAAAAATATCAGTAAACCCATCACTGTAAAAAGAAACTCTTTGGGTTATAAATCACGCCTCTTCTGCTCACTGAGTAATCGTGTGAACTCTACAGGCTCGTACAGAATCAAAGAGTTGCGCCGAGGGACAATATTTTTTCTATCAGGATAAAAATAACCACTGATCGCAGCCCATAAACTTTTTCAGATGTTAATTTGTGCCCGGGGAATCGGGGCTTTTTCTCCAGAGGTGCCAGGCCGCGCTGTGCAGAGCTGCACTGTCCGCGGAGAGCAGCGGGGCCGGGGCTGCGGGAAAGGGCAGCGGGGCCCCCAGCTGCCCTTTGGGGGTCCCAAATTCTTTGCTACTCTGCTAGGGACCGTGTCCCCGGCTTTCAGGGGTCTGAAAGAGCAAGACATCCCTCTTAAAAAAAAAAAATAATAATAATGAAAAAAAATGGTAGGGAAAAAAAAAAAAGAGAGAGAGAGAGAAAAAAAAAAATCCAAGCGAGCAAACAACCCCAACTGTTTACATTTTGGGGCAAGAAGCAGGCGGGGAGAAGGCTCCAGGTGCCTGCCACACTGTGAGCATTTCCGGAAATTTACACCAGGAGCCCGAACCCGGAGAGATGCAGGGCGAGAGGGCTGCGAGGAGCTCCCTGGCGGCACCCCCCCTCTTCCATTTCCCCGGGGACCGCGGCGGCACCGGCCCGCCTTGGGAAGCGGCTACCCCAAACCCATCAGGGCCCGGTGGGAAGGGGTTAGCAGGGAAAAGTGACTTACTGTCGGGGCTGGCGCAGCCCAGGAAGGCGGCGTGCGCCCGGCGGTACCAGCCGACGGCGGCGTCGCGGAGCGGGCAGCCCGAGGCTCCGAGGCGCAGCGGGGAGCGCGGAGCCCCACGGCCACCTCCGCCCGCAGTCGCCCTCCTCGCCCCGCCGCCCGCAGCGCCCTCGGTGCCCAGCAGGTCCTCGATGAAGAAGGACGAGACGCGGGCGGAGGTGGAGCCCGAGTTTTCCGTCGCTTCGTCCGGCATCGTCGGAGAGGAGCTGAGGGAGGGACGGGGAAGGGGACGGGGACGGGGACGGGGGGGGGTTGTCCCCGGCTCCGCGGGAGGCTGGCTCCTCGGCTCCCCGCTGCCCCGCCGCCGCCTCCTGCCTCTGCTTAGCCCCGTGGATGCTCTCCTGGTATAAAAGGTTTTTTTTCCGGAGTAATCATTTCAGATCGCGGTTTGCCATCATTTCCTGCGAGCTAGGAGGGGAGGGGGAAGGGGGAGGAGGGGAAGGGAACGGGGAAGGAGAAAAAAAAAAAAAAAAAAACAAGCCGACAACCCATCGGAGGCGCCAGATTCTGCGCGAAAACGATAATAACGAAATAAAAATGTCATGCGAGTTAAACGCCGTGCACGGCGAGGGGGGGGATCCTGCGATTGGAGGAGTGCGGAGGCAAATGGGATCTCCGCGGGGGCGCGCAGCGCGATGGCTGGCGCGGAGCTCGGCGGGGCCGGGGCCGGGCTCTGCCTGTGCGGGTGCGTTTGGTTGTGCGGGTGTGTGTGTGTGTGTGTGTGTGTGTGTGTGTGTGTGTGTGTGCCCGCGTGTGCGTGCGCCGCCCCGGGGCTGCCACTCACGAGCTGCTTATTTAGGTCAATTAGGGAGCAAATCCCGGAGCGGGGGGAGCGGCAGGGCCGGCCCTGGCGCACGGGGAACAGCCGGGGGGAGGCTTGGCCACCTCACGTCTTTCCCTTGCCATTGGATGCAGCGGGCTCGGAGGGCAGCCCACGCAGCCAATCGGCTCTGCAGGCACCGCGGTTATATTAATATCATTAATAATAATTAGCCCCCCTCCTCCTCCCCCTCCCCCCCCTTCGGAGTGCGGCGGCCGCTGAGCTTTCATGTCTGCGGCGGCGGGGATGGATGGATGGATGGATGGATGGATGGATGGATGGATGGATGGATGGATGGATGGATGGACGGACGGACGGACGAGATGTGGCCCTGCAGCCACCGCCATGGGCTCCCGGCGGAGCGGGCAGGATCCCCCTGTCCTGGACCCCCATACGGAGCACTGGGATCGGGGAGAACCCAGGGAGCGTCTGCCCCCAGGGTGCCCAAGTGGCCAAGAGGCCGGCGGCATTGGAGGGAGGGCGGCCTTCATCTCCCGAGGCCGCCTTGCTCTTCATAGCACGGTTAGTGCCATTCAACCTTTCTCTTTCTATATATAAATATTCCCTTTATGTATATATATATAATATATACACCTTTATATGTATATTTATATATATGTGTATTATGTAGATACACTTATTTTATATGAATATTTATATGTATGTACGTCTATACTCTTATCCTATATGCACATGTATATGTATGTATATATATGTATATATATGTATATTACGTCTCTAGATTTAAGCGGTAGTTTATGAGAAGGAAGACAGTTCTCCATCCCCGTCTCCCATTGCCCAGGGCGCGCCCACTGCCAGCTCCCGATCCCATCGCTCCCGGCGTTCTCTCTCCGCACTTCGATTTTGTGATTCTTGCTGCTATTGTAATCCCATTTCATGGGAAGCCGTAAAGCCACCCCCTGCCTGTTCCCTTCTGCCGAGCCTTCCGGATGTGCCCCGCTCGGGACAGGGACCCCCAGCATCCCCGCAGAGCTCCAGGGCAGGACAGTGACTCGCTGCCTTTTTCCTGGAGACCAAGTGGGACAAGTCTGTCGATCCGAAATGCACGTCGGAGACCGGGAAGGTTTGGGTGAGTATACAAATGCCCTGAAAACTACTTATTCAACTCACTGCTCTCTGCTTCTGGGAGTACTGCTTGAGCGGGTTAAAGGCACGACTCAGAGGCGATGCTCACCAGCTCCCCGGCTCCACTCTACCTCCTCCGGCGGGATTTCCCTCCTTGTTCCCCTTTTCAGTACCCCTGAGCACCCCTTCCCGTGCTCGATTTAGGGAGCGGAGCAGTCGGGCACTGCCCGCTGCCACCTGGCCGCCGCAGCGACGAGACGGGGAGCAGCCAGAGCCGGCCCGGGGGGGAACCGGGTGTCGGGGCTGTGTAGGGAGGTGGAGAAAGGGGCAAAGTGGGGAGCGGGGGAGAGAAAGAGAGGAAAGAAAGAAAGAAAGAGAGAGAGAGAGAAATGAGGGAAAAAGAGAAAGAAAGAGAGAGAGAAAGAGAAAGAAATAAAGAAAGAAAGAAAGAAAGAAAAAGAAAGAAAGAAAGAAAGAAAGAAAGAAAGAAAGAAAGAAAGAAAGAAAGAAAGAAAGAAAGAAAGAAAGAAAGAAAGAAAGAAAGTGAGAGAAAGGAGAAAAAACTTTCAATTTCCAAAAACTCAAAAAAAAAAAAAAGCAATCAGAGCTCTGAAGTGAACTCTGGAAAAGCAGGAATGTACAGGGACATGTTCGGGTTTCAGTACTACCTGAGCAGAGACCAATGACTGGCAAACTGTAAACCAGGCAAAAGTACATTTATCACTTGTTGCACAGGAGTGATGCTAGCGAACATTACTTTTATGCTTTGTCCATCGTGGTGCATTTTACTAGATAGGAAATATGAGTCTGACCAATATGTCTTACGCATCTATAAACCGTCTGCTCTGTTTCACTGGCAGACTCAGAAAATATATGTGTGCTTTCCGGAATAAAAAGAAGAATGTGGACCCCGGTTACTTCTATACATTTTATATTCAATGTGCAAACAATATGCATGTAGCCCCTGCCTGTGTTTTTTAAAGTGTTCCTACAGTGTAGTCATGTAACTTTTGTAATATTGTTTGCTTTCCACTTAGAAAAAGTATAATAAAATCAATAAGAATTAATTCACTCTTGCTTTTTTTTTTTCCCTTCATTCTTTTTAGCACAATGTATAACTTCTAGTGTGCAATAATCCTGAACTGTGTTTGTGAAAAGTCATCTTTATTCAGACATATTCCCGAAACACAAAATCATTATGTATACAACCCTATACCTGCAAACACAACACTTGCACAGACGTGTTTGTGTGTGGTGTAATTTTTAGGCTTGCTGATATATTTGTGTACCTTTTGCATAGTTCTAGCAGCACGACTGCTGAAACTTTGAGCTGAGTACTCTTTTTGCTTATTATGATGATAAGAAGGAAGAAAGAACAAACAAACAAACAAAATACACGGTTATGTTTACTGGACGTCTCACTGCAGCCAGCATGCAGGGCTCTATGTGGAGTGCAAGAAAAGCATCCAGCGATGGAATTTTCGTCATTTATTCTCAGAGGGACCCCTTGGGCCGGGCAGGCCTTGCTCCTATCTCGGCTGCCCGTCTGCAGGGACCGGCGACCCCCGGAGGCGGCTGGCACCTAGCGGCGGAGTCCATGGCATGTCCGACTCCTTTCGGTGCAGCCCCCCAGGTAACGGGGTCCGGGGAATGTCCCCTGAGCCCAGGGCATTGCCCGTCGTGTGTGTGGGGGGGTTCATTTCCCACCCCCTGGCTCCGCTTCTCTCCCCTGACTCAAAGCATCTCGGGACAGCGGTGGGGTCTGGGGCTCTACAATGGGGCCGCGGAGCTCTGAAGTGGGGTTTTGGGGCTCTGGGGTGGGGTCTCTTCCGCTGAGCAGCCCAGTGCTGGTTCCCAGTTTCCGTTCCTCAGTGCTGGCTGGGCTGCCGGCAGTGGGCAACTTTGTGGGGTCGGGGCCGTCCCTCTTCACCTTGTCCCTTCTTCACCTCCAACGGCGCCCGAGCCGCCGGCAGCGCTTGCTCGACGTGCTCGCAAAGCATAGGGCAGGCAGAAGTGGGGGCTTGGGTTCGGGTTCCTGGAGGGGTGGGGGGACACGGGGGACACGGACGGACCAGCAGGAGAAGGGCTCCGTTTGGGGCCGAAAGCGTGCAAATAGGTGTGACAAGTGCCTCCAGAGAGGCGCAGCAAGGCGATGCCGGTCCCCGAAGTGGAGCGGGCCTGCCTGCAATGTGAATGCAATTACTCTGCCTGTGTTTGATGTCTCCCCTAGCTCTCCCCCCACCGGCACTGCCTCGATATGTCGTAAAATAGAAGCGAAATGAAAGACAGGCTTTAACGCTCGCTACCTAACCTCTGCTCCTCTCTGCTTTTAAGGGCCCGCGGGTTTTGGAGCCGAGATCTCTGCAGGAGGCGTTTAACCCCCCAGCGCTGCGGGCAGAAGGGTTTTTTTGGGGAAGGGGGGATTGGTTCTCCTTGCCCCGTGCCAGAAAAGAGGCTCTGAGCAGATCCCTGGATTCCTCTTGCCCTCCTCACAGCTCAGAGGCAGCGCCGCGGGTAAGGAATTCCTTGGCCAACATCTGTCTCTGGTTGATATATATGCATGTATGTATATACATATAAATATTAAAAAATAGTTTTCGGAGAGGTTCGCTTGAACTATAAAAATAAAGCTAATAAAAGACCGTATTCGCATCTTCAGTAAACTGACGGGAGCCGTCAAAAACGCCAAGGGAAACACTCGGAAGGAACTTTTTTCGGGTCCAGCGTTCCTTTGGAAGAGCACAAGTAGTGGTGGAAATGTTTGGATGTCTGCTTTGAAAAGGATCGTAAAATAAAACGATGGTCCAGCAGCTGGTTTCCCGGCCTCTGAGTAACATTTTCTTCTTCTTCCTTCTCTTCTTCCCCGTGAGCGCTGGGGATGCGGGGATGCTGAGTGCCCGGGGGTCCCCACAGCCTCCCCCCGGGGCTGCTCCTGTCTCCGCAGGGAACTCGCTGGGTCCCCGCTCCGGCTCCGCCGCCCTCCGAAATCCGCGAGTGCAGAGTGGGACCCCGGGAGCCGGGCTCACAGCTCCTCGGGCCGGGCCGGGCCGAGCGGATGGGGAATCCCCGAGGGGGTGTCCCGGCCAGGAGAGCTCCATCGGGGTGAGGATCCCGGGAGCATCTCCCGGGGATGCTCCATTTCAGGTGGCCTCGCCGGCAGGAATAGTGGGACCCCCTTTTGCTGCAGGTAGACCACCAGCCACCGCCCAGCCGGGGGACCCAATCCTCCCTTGCAGAAGCCCCAGGGGGCTCTGGCCGGAGCCTCTCGTAGCCCCAAGCTATAGGCACATGCAAGCCTGAGAGCTCTTAGAGTCCTAAAAACTTTCAAATGCGAGTCAAATAGCACTTAACGCAGCGACACTTTGGGGCTTTCCCTTCTTAATGCGAAGTACATTTTAAGGGATTCCCAAAGATGGGCAAACAGAGTAACTGGTATTTATTTATTTATTTATTTTTCTCTCCAGTAACTTGTTAACTATAAACCAATCCCTACTTAATTCTTCACTGCCAGTGACACTGGAAGAGGACTTTTCCCCTTTCAAGAATGCTGCACAACCCATGCTGATTCCCATGAATGTATTCATTATTCACAGATAGTCACTAAGTGCTTTGGGTGGAAACTTCCAGTCCGTAGAATGTCCTGACTGTCTGTGTTGCCCATTTATTGTTCGTTATAGATGGCATGCAACTGGGAGCATTAATCGCATGACTTAAGTGCTGTTTCCTTTCTAAGTGAAGGAAATTTTAACTCATGATAAATGATCAAGCAGGGGAATATCCTTGGGTAGGTGGATAAACAAATGAAGAAAACAATTCGAGAATGATTTGGGGGAATATCTATTCCACGTAATAACTGAAATAGTTATTCATTATTTGAATAGAGGTTAGGAGAAAGGGAGAAAATCAGCAAATTATGTGATGTCAAAAAAAAAAATGTAGTCCCTATTGAAAAGAGTTAACATTTATAATACAGTCCTGCTTTAAAGTGACTTTTCCAGAAATGTCTTTGGCATCGATTTCATTACACAATTTTAGAATGACTTCTTTTTGGTATGTACAGTGAGAGAATGCATGGTTTTATTGGTACTGGTTAGGGTCAGCCACAGGAGAATTATGGAGGTCATGTGAAATAGGTGCCAATAAAGCTTTTATTATTGTTATACAGACAAAAGAGCTTTATGGAAAGAGATCCTTACCAGACCTAACCATGGATATTTTGTTCTGTTAACAATCAAGTTGGAAAATACAGAGACACAGTAAAAAAAAAAAAAAAAAAAAAAAAAAGAAGTGACTTTTCAGAGCCATTGGGCATTAACCTATTATCCTAAAACTTTTGGCATTATTTTCCCCCAGAAAACGAAGGTCTCCTGAAATGAAACACTACACATGACTTTTGGTGCTGCCTAAAAGAAAAGATTAAGGGGAAAAGCACCGCACTGTCACAACAGAATGCAACTGTTTTTATTTTGAAATAATTTTTGTGTGTGTGTGTTATGTAATGTAAGAATATTAAGTTTTTTTATTTTTATTTTTTTTAATTGACAAGGTAGCCTTTACCTGCGATTTGTATTTACCTGAAGTTTGAAACAGATTTTGTACCAGAGTTTGAAGTTCAGGATTCTAAAGCAAGATTTAATGAAAATGTTATTCACCTATCTTCATCCAATCTTGTGTGATTTTAGTGCAGTATTAAACCACTGTCAAGGACTGCAATGAATGTCCCCCATGTGTTGATACATTGGATTCTTAGATCAAACTTCAACAACTTTTAGAGCTCTATAAATTCAGCAAAAATTCCTACCTTCTTAAATCTGATTGACTCCTGATTGACTCAGAAGTTTTAGATTAATTCCAGGAAGGAGCCAAATTCAATCAAAGAAAGTATTAAGAACTGTATGGTACAAAACATTCTTTGTATTTTTACAGTTGTGTAAAAAGAAAATTGATGCATAGATCAAAGTTAGCCCCCAACCACTGCTAACATAGGATTAAACATTATACTAGCTTTTACACTTTGCTAATAAAATGATTCAAACTGTGTATATTCTAAGGCAGAGATTTAAGAAAACTTGTGAAAATCATGATGGAGCCTTATTCTGTATAAAATCACCCATATTTGTGAACTATATTAATAAGAAGCAAGACTGCATAGACAGGAAGCAGAAAATATCTATTTTCCATTGACTTGTAATCCATTTATCCTACTAGAGGACAACAATACCAATCTCTAAACCTGCTGTTACACCAAGAAAAATATTTTTAATTGGCATGTGAAAAATATATGTTGGCAAATCATATTTGAATGAGGCATATAGTTCATCCTACCCACCTCTATCTAAAATACCCCTATCACCCATGATATATGTGTACATAAGTATGCCCATGAATTTTTGAATCATCTTAGAAATAATCTTTACAGAAATCAATGAATAGTTGGAGTTTATGTGAGTCATTAAAATCTGGGGATGAAGGCAGTTTTCAAATGGTTCTGTGATGTATTATAAATGGTTTTGCAATGTTCCAGCATATGTGGAGATACATATCTGGAGATATATACAGTTACATGCATATGAATTTGTTTATTATGGTATATAAAAATTACATTTTCACATAGCATGAAAGTAGTGTTGAAATGTCTTTAGAAAGGACTGGACCTAGTCAAAATTAATATTGTAGTGAGCACAGATCCTAATGTAAATCCATGGAAACCCCAAATGCATTCACTTTCTTGTTCTGAATTATTTTGTTATCAAGTCTGATTAGTCCTAGAAAACCCTGAAGCGGTAGGAAGGCTGGGTCAAACACTGAGTGAACTCAGTGGTAAAGCTCTGTTTGCTTTCTCTCGGCAAGCACACTGAGATGTGCTATCTTCCCCAGGATCTCAGCGGAGCTCAGCAGGAAACCCAGCCGTATCAGCTCCTTCTCATAAGATTCCCCTTTGACTTTGCAAAATCCTCGAGTTGTGTTAGGTGGGTGCGAGTCAGTTCCCACAGTAATTCTTCATGAAACCTGAACACTGTGGCCCACATTCTACCCTTGTGAGGACATGAGAAGTCAACCTAGAAATTTACACAGGCCTCTGGCTATGAATAACAAAATCTACACTGCAGTTATCTGAAATTGGAGCGGTAAGTGGACTTGCAGCAGGAAAATTTTCATATCACACTTTGTAAATCCACGTTTTACCCAGAGGAAGATAAAGTCTTGTTTTAAATGGTAAATCTTGTTTTAAAGGTACTGGAGGGATGGGCAAGGAGAGCTGAAGGTGCACCCTCGTGGTGAGTGGCAGGGGTACATGTCCTGCTGACTGACCAGGAGGGGCCAGTGCCCCTTTTATAACTTCCTGTCATGCAAGGTTCTCCTCTCACATTTACTTGGGGGGATTCATCAAACTAAGCAGAGACATCTATGACTAGCGTTTCCATCCTATGCTCCCCTTAAAGCCAGTGCATGTCTACTCAACATTTTCTGTTCATTCAGGGGGTAACTGTCGTGTAAAGTCAGGCGAATCATTCCCTGTGTCTTCCAGCTGCCTGGCCTTGGAGAGGCTTTCTTGCCATGTCATGACAGTATATGCCATGGTACAGATGCAGTTAACCAAATATTATAAGGGTAAGCACTCAATGGGAGATGGGGCCACTCTTCAGCCGGCTTCTCAGCTCCAGGTCACACCTGACATGGTCTTCTCTTGTCTAGCTCAAATGCTCCATATGGCTCTGTGTATGTTAGCATGTACGTATTGTTGCACAGGCTTGTTTTCACACAGCTTGCTCCCTAGCATATTTTGGTCCACCAGCTCTCATTCAGACTACCTTAGGACACTCACAAGGAAAATAAAGGCCAGGGACTACTCATGATGAATATCAGACCACTCTGGTTTGGAGGAGGACGTAGTGTGCAGATCCAAGCCATGCCATGACAATTGCTCTCAGGACTAAAGGATCAGGTGAGCACAAATCCAACCCAAAGCACCCCAAACACTGTTAAGCAGTAGGAAAAATAGTGTTAGTACAAACTAATAGGAAGAAAATGTGCCCTGTCATCATGCATGTAGGTATGGCAATTTGGTAGGCCGTGATGTGTGTTTTGCAAAGGAGTGTACCCCTTGCCTACATGTCATCTTCTCCCCAGCCAGCAGCCCTGCAAAAGCCTGGCAAACACCATCCCTTTAGCAGTATTTATAGCTATATCTCTATCTGATGAGCCACTCTCTAAAAGTAGGCTAACTCAAAACATACCACATTGCTGCTTGGAAATGCAGATGTGAAGGGATATCTGGTTCTAATATACAGATCACCTTATGGTGTGGCAGGTTTCAGTTTCCACAATAGAGAGTGCATTTGTGCTAGGAGTGATTTAAGCCATTTGGGACCTTCAAAAGCAGAAAGCCTTCATGAACCTTATTGGAAATGACTACTCTTGCTGAAAAAAGAAGGAAGAGAAACTAGAGGGGTGATCCAAGATCACACACATCTAAAGAGTGGAAAGGAAGCCTTTTCCAAAATGTTGCTCTTTCTCACAGAAAACACTTAAGTTGAGTGTGAGACAAATATCTCCATTCCTTTGTAGAGATATGAAGTCCTACTAATGTTGATGAAACCAACATTTTATTACAAAAAGCCATCAGATTTAGTTCAAAATATTCCATTTATTAAATATCAGTAATATCAACCATCATCTCTTCTATGACATTTTACTTTCTGCTTTTTTTTTTTTTTTTTTCTTTTTTTTTTTTTTTTTTTTTTTTCTGAGGGACCCAAGGAGGAGGACAATGAAGCAAGCTTTTCCTTTCAGAGACACCTGGTGGATTTGAGTTCTGATATTTCTCTTTCCCTCATTGCACGGAAATCCCCTAGGAAGAGCAAAATATCAACATAAAGATCGGCTGTGCAGATTTGAAAGAAGGATTTTGCCCTTGGGTCCAAATGCTGGAATGTTTTCTGCAGATCATAGACTCCATAAAACATATGTACTTAATAAATAAGCAAACAAGGCTTGTGCTCAAATGGGGCTGCTGTGCAGTAAGGGAGAACATTTGGCAAGTTGGGGTGGGGGGTTGGCAGCTACATCCTTCGTAATCCAGAACAACTTTTTTTTTTTTTTTTTTGTAAATATCAACATTTCTTCTTCGTGTCAACTGTGATGTTGAGGTGCATGAGGGGAATGTGGGAATTTCACTCCAGGTGATCTGAAATGGTACTTTCTTCCAGAGCTGACTGTCCCCGTGCAGGAAACAAGGAATATCTCTACCTTGTCAAAGAGGAAAACCTGATGAGCTAAGAAGGCTTTTCCTCATTCTCATCTACTGCCTCATTGTCTGCTCAAATCAGCAGGGAAAACAGCGGAGAAGTAGCTGGAGCCATGCCAGAATGCTTTTTTCTTTTGGCACCCTTTTGCAGCAGCAGCTCGGGATCTTTTTGCAACACTGTGCTCCAGAGCTGTCAGCAGGTAACACACTCTGTCGCATACCTCAGAGCTGCTGAAACATTGTGTGCCCTCTCTCCACCTCTTGCAGAGCTCACCTGACCCTGCCTTGCTCCTTGCTTGGAGCTTCAATCCCCTCGGCAGCCCAACAGGTCATTCAAGCTTGGTCAGGCCTAAGAAGCCGTCTTCTTACATTTAGCAAGAAAGGAACACATCCAGCATCTGCTGTAGTTGGTGTCTAAGATGTTTAAGATATGGAGTGAGTCCTTTGCATTTGCATATCTCCTGAACCTGTAACCATCAAGACATTCAGACCAAGTGGGAACTTTTTGGTAGCAGTTTTCAGGGCAGGACCAAGCCAGAAATTATGTGTCTAGTCTGGTACATTGGCTTTTTTTCTGTGCAGATGGGAAAGTGGGGTACCTGCAAAAAGATGACCCATTTTCCTTCTCTCCATTGCCTACTTGGCATTGATGAACACTGCTCCAAAGGTCACTGTAGAGAACAATGACATTAAATGAAATGAAACACCTAACTTTTAGGTGGTTGAAACAAAGCTTATTATTATTATCAATTACTATTATTATTATTATTAATTATATTTTCTGCCTGCTTCTTGATTGTCTAGTTAAAATAATTATTTTCTTTTCCTCTCTTCTTGCCTTTTACTGTGAAGAACAGCAGAAGCAGAACAAGACGAAGGACTGGACTCAACATCTCATCTTTTGCTTATCCTTAAAAATATATGCATAAAACCTCAAAACTATACTGTAGAAAGATATATGGCAGCCATTTTCTCACATAAAATGGCAAGTTTTGAGTTTCTATGACCAGACTGCTACATGGTACTGTCAAAATCAAGTTCAATTGAGGATAAAATACACAGTTCTCTCTTAGATTTCTTGTTATTTTAGTCCACAGGGATAAAAAACAATTGATTTCTCTGGAACTTTTATTTCCCAACATATTTTTAATTGTTTTATTAAGCACAAGTATATTATTCTGAATTAACCATGTTTGGTTATGTGTATCTTCATCTCATTTTCAGTTTAGAAAAAGAAAAAATAATGAAGTGACAATGAAATATTTCCTTTGACTTTGTAACGGTCATTGAAGTTTTGTGGGCACCTCTGGAATCAAGAGTGGACTAAAAAGAGACTTTTATTCCAACTCAGAAATAGTAGGCATAGTGTAGTAGGCATAGATGCTGGTTTGTTGTGGGAATACTCTAAAGTATTCCTACATACAAGTTTTCCTTTTTGATATGTCTATTAAAACGAATTTTAAAAATCTGTATTCCACAGAGATTTGACTCAAAAATAGCTACTTTAGCCTTGGAGGTTCAAATTTGAGATTGAGTTGTCCTTTAGAAACCTGTGTCTGGGGAATCTGAGCTTCTTTCTGTAAGGATCAAATCTGAAGGACTAACTGCATGAAACACAGGAAGGATTAATAGGGATTTAAGCATCTTGATGAGCATATGTGTAACCCTCAGAGTAATTTAGAGAGCTTTGGGAGCCTTTCTAACACCTAAAGGAGACCTATAAACTCTTTAGATTCTGTTTAAATTCAGATTAATATGCCAGATTAGATTACTGCAACCAATGTAGCTAATACTGATAAATCTTAAAGGTATTATCTGTACATAATCAGAAATTAAACAAGATGTGTAGACAGAGACTATTTACAATTTTATTGTAATCAACACATTTATGAAAAGAATTATAAAAATCCTGAAGTTGTTTTTTCATGGAATCTGCATCCAGTGAAATTATTAGCTGGTGCAGGAGTTTATATGGCTTTCATTTAGCAAGAATTGTTTGGTTCTGGATGAGATTTGAGGAAATTAATCCAAACTCTCTAACTTTGTGAGTTAGTGCCTGGATCCGACCTATTTTAAGACAGTGATCCAGCTTGACTATAGACCACATGGTCTTTATTTCTCAGTTCTGGACCTGTTTTAGTACTATTCTTCAGTCTTACATGAGTATTTTCCCCAGTGTGTATTTATCCAGGCTTCCTAGGTAAGAAACAGTCCATCTCTGAAACAAACAAACAAAAAAGTGTAAATATATTTCCTAGCTGGAATAAACCTTTTGTATATTTTCTGTGAGCAAATAGATCTAAAGTCAATTAAAAAAAAAAAAAAAAAAAAGCTTCTGGAAAATTTAAACATATTTTGAAAGAGATTGATTGAACTAACTTCTTTCCTCTTTCTTTCTTTCTTTCTTTCTTTCTTTCTTTCTTTCTTTCTTTCTTTCTTTCTTTCTTTCTTTCTTTCTTTCTTTCTTTCTTTCTTTCTTTCTTTCTTTCTTTCTTTCTTTCTTTCTTTCTTTCTTTCTTTCTTTCTTTCTTTCTTTCTTTCTTTCTTTCTTTCTTTCTTTCTTTCTTTCTTTCTTTCTTTCTTTTTCTTTCTTTCTTTCTTTCTTTCTTTCTTTCTTTCTTTCTTTCTTTCTTTCTTTCTTTCTTTCTTTCTTTCTTTCTTTCTTTCTTTCTTTCTTTCTTTCTTTCTTTCTTTCTTTCTTTCTTTCTTTCTTTCTTTCTTTCTTTCTTTCTTTCTTTCTTTCTTTCTTTCTTTCTTTCTTTCTTTCTTTCTTTCTTTCTTTCTTTCTTTCTTTCTTTCTTTCTTTCTTTCTTTCTTTCTTTCTTTCTTTCTTTCTTTCTTTCTTTCTTTCTTTCTTTCTTTCTTTCTTTCTTTCTTTCTTTCTTTCTTTCTTTCTTTCTTTCTTTCTTTCTTTCTTTCTTTCTTTCTTTCTTTCTTTCTTTCTTTCTTTCTTTCTTTCTTTCTTTCTCTCTCCTCTCCTCTCCTCTCCTCTCCTCTCCTCTCCTCTCCTCTCCTCTCCTCTCCTCTCCTCTCCTCTCCTCTCCTCTCCTCTCCTCTCCTCTCCTCTCCTCTCCTCTCCTCTCCTCTCCTCTCCTCTCCTCTCCTCTCCTCTCCTCTCCTCTCCTCTCCTCTCCTCCCACAAAATAATAAAATAATGTGCTGGATTGTTCTGTCAGATTTTGTTAATACGCTTTCAAAATGTGTGCCCGCATTTACTCGCATGGAAGTAAATGCAAATTTTGGAGTGAAACATAAGTGAAAATAAGAAGACATAGAAGAACACCTTCGTGAATCCTGCCCCAGCAAACAGAGATGGGGTTTAATTGTTTAGCAGCAGGGCAGAGAGTTGCTACGGTCAGTGTCAGCGCAGAACAAATGTCCCTTATCACAGTGCCACCTCGAGGACAAATCACAGCCCGATCAAGCAGGCACCTCTGCAAAAATCCTTCCATTCTCAACGAGGGCTTTCCCCGTTTCCCCTACTGCAAGTTCGGTCAAAGTGAAAGACAGGTCAGGTCCATGATGTTCATGGGCTCCAAACCAGCCTTCATACTTGGGAATTCATTGGGACGTTTACAGATGTTGCTAGAACATGCTGCATGTAACTGATCTCAAACAAAAATGATTGCTGTGGTCTACATGGATTAAGATTTTCCTAGCAGTTCTGTATTGCACAATTCAAATGCATAATAAACTTAGATCTGTACTTTTGCCAAATTGTAATTTATAAATAAAAGTGCTCAGAGCAAGCCAATTTTCCTATTTAGTTTTTAATAGCTAATACTCAGAAAACCTCAAGGCTAATTAAACAGTTCATTGTCCTGCTGCATTTAATTATTCAGATATTGATCTAACATCTTAACACACAAGACAAAACAGTGACATATTTTATATTTGGAAATGGAAAAATAGGAAGCAGACCTGGTTTAAAAATGATTTAGAAGTTAACAACTGAACTCAAAGAAGAGTGCTTCCAAGTGCTGACTTTTTTTTTTTTTCATAAGCCACACAGCCTTTCTATCTATTAATAATAATAATAATAATAAGACAAAAAGAGAGAAAAAAAAAGAAAAACTTTTAGAATTTTGCTATAAGTTTAGCCTCAAATTTCATATCTACTTGAAAAATCCTACATGTTATATGCCAAAATCATGTGTCCATACAAATATGAAAACAAGTCTATTGCCTAGGAAAACCAGACCAGGACAGGACAGAGGAACTCTGTGTTCAAGTTCTGACCCCACCTGAGACAACTTCTGACCTTGAACTAATAAATGTTTAGCCTGTCTTGTTCCACTGTCTGAAAACTAAGTTTCATATGTTTCCCTTTTAAGTCACCATATTTCTGACAGGATTTTGTCTTACTGGGTACTTAGCCCGAGTAATATAGAAACAACACAACCACACAGAGTAAGCCCCTTTATATAGACACACCCCACTGATGAGGTTCTTCAGAAAGAATAAGTTTGTGTTTTTTTTTTTTTTTTTCCACTTTTAATGCATTGGACACAACATAACATTATTGGGAAGCATTCTCATAGTTTCTTTTGAAAAGCTATTTTCTCCCTCCCATAGCCAGGCCTTTGGAGAATGGAGGACACAGAAGTTCTGGGTCCACCAGCACCACCTCCATTTTCATTACTACACAAACCAGAAAAACAAAACAAAACAAAACAAACAACAACAAGAACAAAAATAAGAACCTGGGTTATCTGGAGTTTAAATCATCAATAACTTAGACATATAGATCTAGCTTAGTTGCCCTAAACTGAGCAGAAACATCCAGTCCTAGTTCCTAGTTCACACTTATCAGACGCACTGTGTCCTAAACACGCCTAATACCCTCCATTGACTGTGGAGAGAGCCCATAGTTACAGGCTGAGGTACTGGTGTGCAGAACACAGCTAGGTTGTGTAAACACAGAGACTTAATGCCCTTTGATATTCCCAGAAATATCTGAGGTACTTGCTTAGGACTTCAGATATGACAAAGAACCTCTGGGAGACTCACCTTGTGCCAAAGCAGGACCTTTTACATGGCTCAAACAACACTAGACACATTGCTTTGGCAACTGATTCCTACCTGCAAAACTACTGAGACAAATGCCATCATTAATGTCAGAGGACACACTGCATAGCAAAGTGATTAATTAAATGCTAGGGAACTGTCCACTCTGGATTTAATTCTGTCTCCTCGATGTAAACACTGTGGCCTGCAGCTCCCTGGGGTCAGGGCTGCATGCTCCTGCTATGGATGGATCAAGAGAGCCATAGGGAAATTTAATTGCATAAGCTGTCTATTTACAGTCCCCCTAGTGACCCTTATAAGGCCACTTGGTGTTAGTAAAAAATCAAGAAAAATAATGAAAATGAGCTTTACAGGCAGGCTCCTGTGCAATCATCTCAGATGCTCTCAACTCCTCTGAAGTGGAGACTTCTCTGCAAAAGTAATGTAAACCACATACCTGCTCTGGGGACTTCACAAATGGCAGCACAGACCAAGGACTTAGGTGGAAGAGGCAAGGCCAAAGCTGATATGGTGAGAGAAGATAAGGGACAGCAGCAGGCTGCAGGAAGCCTACCCATGCCTTAATCCGTCTCCCGGTGCCAAGGTTGCACTTCCATTCCAGGCTGTGACCCTGCAACTTGCTAAGGTCCTATGGATGGTCCTAATGTAGCTCCAGACAGTATTTTTATCCAGGAAGATGTTAATTTAAAGTTCTAAGAAGCAACATGTATTTCAGTGCAATGGCTCAGCAGGGGGTCAATGTAAAGCTTGCCATTTGAGATGGCAAAATGCTGTGCAGGATGCAGCATGGTTTGCTGTGCATCAGGAACAAACTTGTCTCTCCCTTTAATTGGGTCCAACACCACTTAAAGGTAGAAAACATATACAGAAAAGACGCAAAACAGCATATGGCATATGGTCATTATTGCACAATTCACAGGCTGGTAATTTGGTTTGCTGTGTCTCCATCTTACAGTAACTGACACCAGATAATACAGTTGGGATTAATCCAGGCTTTATGAAGTGTTCCAAAAACTCAAAGCTAATTACTACGCTTGAGATTCCCAGATTGGCATATGGTGTTAAAAACCATTGTGCAATTTAGGGGAAAACATAAATTCCGCAAGAACTTTTTTTGCCAGAATGCTGGCTTTCCCCTCGGATTACTTACTGCTAATTGCAGGAAGTGTCTTAAATGTACCAGTGCATTTATTTTTGAAACTGCTAGTCCGGTTCTGGTACCCTTCTAAAAAAAAATAATAAATAAATAAATAAATAAATATATATATATATATTTTTTTTTTAAAAAAAAAGCTCTTATTAATACCATCAGAAGAAAGTCTGGTTCCTAGTTTGGCCGAGAGAGTAGAATTAACTGCTATAAACTATAGCAGATCACTTTGCATTCACATTAAAACAAAGCTTAATAACATTAAAGCTTGTACACTGTGGTAAATTCCACTTTAAATTCCTTCACCATCTGTTGAATAAAAATGCCATGAGTATTTCCCTTCAACTTCTATTTTCTTTAGGGCACTCAGTGCACAGATGCAAATTTTAAAAGGCTGAGCTCAGGGTGAAGGGCCAAGAGGGTGAGCTGGATTGCTGCAGCCAGACTAAAGTGGGGGCGTGAAATCTGCCAATAGGCATCAGGGACCAAAATTTCATCTTACCAGAAATTGTTTTATCCCAGTGAAATTATTCTAAAATGAAATTGCCTGTTAAGCCTTTTCTCAATGCATCTCCACTGTATAGGTTTTGGAATTGGTGCTTGAGCAATCTGCTGTGATACAACTGTGGGTGAGCAAATTTTTTTTTTTTTTTTAATCTCAAATACAGCATTTTACTGAAGCAGCCCGAGATCTTGTTTCTGCCATCTAAACAGCACCATCTTCAGGCAAGTTTTAAAACCTACCATCACTTAGCAGGGACCTAGTCGTCTCTCACATAGGGAATTCTCTTTTTCTCGTGCTGAAATCGTGGTCCTACTTCCTGGATGCTGTCTTTATGTCTTGGCACTTATCAAAATATTCTATCAACATAAAACACGACAACCGATCTCCTGTTATGTTCTCTGTGTTTTCATATGATCAAAGCTTTCCTCAAATGAACTCTTAAATTTACTTTAAAATGTTTCACCAATATTCATTCCTCTTTCATTCTGTTTGTTTCTATTATTTATTTATTTATTTATTTATTTTGCACTTTTTTCAGTGTCCCCAATGAAATTTGTGGGATTTGTGACCTAGTTTATTTTTATTGGTAGGTTCAACCAGCATATTTCAAGTCCCTGTTTTTAACCTTGAGATAAAGAGATTTATGGATCAACTTTATTTCTTCATCTATTCAAATTGAATATATGTTTTTCATACAAGAAAAGACTAGTGAAGTCAAAAGAAATGCATGAGTTATTAGGCTCTAGCCTATGGCTCATATGCAAACCAGATATATATCTGGTATTGGTGAGTATTAAGAACACAAGAAATTGCAAGGAGAAATATTCAGTCCACTTTATAATGTCATCTCAACCACCCACTGTTATTTCCCCTAACAAAATGTCATTTGGATTGTTTGTTTATTCCCCTAATATTTTTTTTCCTTTAGACAATAGACAAATCAGCAGCAAAGACCCACAGACAGCAGATCCATGTTCAGTAAATGCAGTTTTCTGGAATTACTGGGAGGTGAAATGGAGACAGGCATTCCTGCACACCCCTTGTATCACACACTCCCCACCCATGGTATTTGTGGAAGGCAGATGTAAAGTGACATTGTCTGAGCTGAAAAATTATACACTGGGGAAGTTTAGCCTACAAGGAACTTAGTAACTGTTTCTGCATTTTGTTTGCTATGTAATAAATGGAGAAAAATTGTAACACCTCTTTCCTGCCCTCTCATGTTAAGGGGGGATGTCTACATCTAGCATTGCCTCCTCTACCAAGCTTTCTCCAAAGCCATGGGATCGCTTCAATTGTGTGTGCCAAAACTTGTGGCATGGATTGTATTGTGATAGACTAGTATCAAGGTGACACTAGGGGGTTTTGTTAGTTTTTTTCTGAAAGATAAATTCTTCCAGACTAAAATTACTGATTTTCTGATTTTCAATACATACAGTTTCACAGTATGAAGATGATTTCATCAAAAAGTTCTTAGCAAAATTCTGGATAACCTCTGCACAGCATCTGGAGGAAACACTGCAGTAGGCAGCCCATTAGAGGTTTCAGTGTGCATCTGAATGTGTTTGCTGGAGACAGCCACAGAGCCAAAAGCTCATCAAATGGAAGAGAGCAAATGCAACCAGGGCAGGACAGAGCCTGTCCTGTCCTGGGGTGCTGGCATTTGGGGTGGGGAGTGGGGAATGCAGATGTGTGGCTTGTAAAGACTGCATTTCTGGCCAAGAGAGGTGTTATTCCTTTGGCTGCCTTCACCCCCTGCTCCTTCCTTTATCTCCTCTCTCTGCGTTTCTGGGCTTGCCCAGGGATGCGAGTCTGGATGGGTGTGCACAGGGCCTGGGTGAGGGGCTCTGCTTTTCCCTTGGGAGAGCACAAGGGGAGATGGGGAAGAGTCTGGGCCCTGGAGAGTCCCTGGCTGGACAGAGGGATGAGGCTGGACAGGGTCTTCCCCCCTCGGCCAGGGCCAAGGGGAAGGGGCGCACTTAGGGCTGAATCCTGGCATGCGGGCAGGCCTTCTAGAGGGGAACTGGGCTGTTGATAATGAAGGGACTTTTTGATGTCTTGCAGCCAAAGACAAAATCCTCCAGCCTCCCGCCCCACACTCCCCACATTTCCTGTGCCCTACTTCTGGGGCAGAGATCGCCTTTGTGCTTTAATTTAAGGAGACAGAAAATGCTGCGATAGCAGCTGGGAGGTGAGGGGAAGGGCAGAAAGCACCGAGGGCCCCCCTTGCCATCGGGGGCAGCGGAGAACCCCACACAACACCCCCCGGCTGCAGGCAGATGCTCGGCCCTGCCCCAAACCCACCCCAGCACCATCTGGGGAAGGGGAATGCCCCCGTCCCCTGAGCCTCGAAGGGTTTGCGCCCGCCCCGTCGGTCAGCCCTGTTTCCGCAGCCCCTGCAATATCGGCTTCGGACCCGGGCCGGGCTCTGGGTCATAGCCGGGAGAGGGAACGGAGACTGACTCCCCTCGGGGCCAAACCCGGGATTCCCCAGCCTGGAGAGCGTTTGGCCGGGCTTTGTGACGGAAAATCCCTGTCCGGAGGCTCCTGTGTCCAGGGCTGCCCCTCGTCCCTCCAGCGCCCGTTTCCTCACCTGGGAATAACCACGAGTAGAGTTTTTCTTTTTCCTTTCCTTTTTATTACATTTATTTATTTATTTATTTATTTATTTATTTATTTTTGCCAGCCCCAACGGCAAAGCACAGCACTGGGCAGCCTTTGCAAAGTGCAGGCAGGGCACAGTCACATTCAGGGGTTTCAGCGGAAGGACAGGGGGGGCTGGGACACAGGGGATTAAATCTGCCCCCTCGGAGCTCGTCCTCTGCCCAGCTGGGAGCGGAATTCGTTAGGTGCCCACTGCCCCACGGCCGGTCCGGCCACCCCTCCACGGCATCCCCGTCCCTACAGCCCAAGGCACGTCCCGACCGTCACCGGGTTTCTGGATGAAAAACAGCCGAGTTCAGGCCAGCCAGGGATTATTTATTCAATCGCTTCGTCTCCCCCCAAAATGATGAATTTTGAAAGTGAGCACATATCCAAAGTACGGAACATGACGAAGAGTGAGAGGGTCCTCGTAGAGCCCTTCTGAAGGGGAATCTTCCTAATAATTCGATGTGTTTATTTTTTTATTTTATTTTATTTTATTTTATTTTATTTTATTATTTTATTTTATTTTATTTTATTTTATTTTATTTTATTTTATTTTATTTTATTTTTTGCCTGTGTTTGCAAGTGCAGGTGCCCGACAGGGCAGTGTGCTGGGGCACCTCTCTGCAGCTTGGGACCTTTCCACTCCCAGGGGTATTTCCTGCATTTTTGTAACAACCAACGCTTTAAGTTTTGGGAGCCTTTGTTCTGCTCAGGCTTGAGCTGGGGTTAATGGAAAAGGCTGCCCATTCCTGACTCTCCTCGCCTGGGTCTGCTTATACCAGTGAGCGTGGAGCCAAAGGAGCAGGGTGCTGGGAGCCCTCAGCACCACCTTAAAGCTTTTCTGAAATTGTGTTTGGAAAGGAAGGGCGTTGTGAGCTAAAAGAACTCCATGAAACATGCAAGTTTCATTTTATTTATTTATTTATTACTTTAGGAATTTTTCTTCCCTCCCTTGGTTTTATTCCAAAGCTTGGCAATTTGCTTGGTCTTTTGTTCACTTTTTTATTTTTATTTTTAGAGGTGTTGCTGTCTTTATTGGCTGTTTGGAAAATGGAAAGACAAAAAGAGAACATTTCCAGAGTATTTGCTTTCATTCATATAAAGATATTATACTTTTTTTCTGGCTTTCACCCACTAGGATTGGCCCAAACAGGGAAGATGAGCTCAAATGATTAACCCAGTGACTTAAATTAATACTAAAAAACAGGTGTTATTCCAAGATGAAACATACACATCAAGATTATATTTTTTCCCCCAAATCAATCGCAGAACAAGTATTTTTTTGGGGGGATAAATCCCATAGTGGTCTGTCCTGCTCCCAGCAAGCCATTATCACAGTGTTATACATGGACACAGAAACATTAGACAGCAGACTTTTTGCACGCGTAGTTTATGGCAGATTTTCTCTACTTAATTCTGTACTGTCAACCTCTTTTCTTCAAGACATGTCTCTGCAAAGACCTTTCCCAACTAAACCTGTTTGTTGGTGCCCCAAGTTCGATTTGTACATTCTCTACCATTTCACATCACTCCTCCAGATTTTTATTTTGTTCTTATCTAAAAAATGCTGACAGTTTTTTCTAAACTCTGCTCTGTCCCATAATAGCCACATTAACAATACTTTAAAAATAAATAAATAAATAAATAAAACAGATTTAAACAAAATGTAACCAGCAAATTTGTGCCAATCCCAGTGGGTGTGAGCCAGCACAACATAAACAAACACATACACAACATATACCAGATCCTTTCATTTTTGCAGGTCAATTCTCTCGTTACCCTCCTTGAAGTAAGAGATTTCTGGAGCATATAAGAGGTTATTTTGAGTGATATTTAAGTTACAAGGGGCCTCAAAAGTCTTATCAGCATATTATCCACAGAATTTCCTGTCCCATAGAAAACCAGTACCTAACTATGGCTTATGCAGCAACAGAGATGCTAACACAACTCTTCTGTGCCAAATCCACAATATCACTATTGATAAAAATCAACATTTTCTGTGCTTGCACAGATATGTGAGGTACACAACAAAGGTCAGTTTTCGGGTAGGCTGTAACCTCTGGCTCTATCCTGGCAATGTGATATGTTGTTAATGGACTTCAGTACTAGGGAGATGCCAATCTGTTCATACTCTGAGCATCTCTGAGGTTTTGCAGTTTGGAACTTTTCCAGTCCTATAAGATACTTAAGCCACAATTTTATTACTTTCTGAAATCAATTTTGATTGCCTGGAAACTCATTAATATCAGCGTGAAATCTTACCTACAAAGTTCATCAGAGCAGGGAAGTGCTGGAATTAACTTGAAAATTTGTTCTTAATGATCATATTTTTGGCAAGACAGAACTACATGCAATTGGTGTTGGGAACACATGAAAACATTAGAGAAGACTGAAATCATTGCCCAGACCTCACTGCTCCAAAACACAAACCACATGTTTCCAGGGTCTAGGTTTGAACATCAAGCTGAGTTAATTCAGATCTGATCCTATACATAATTATGGATAACATACAGGACTGATTCCATGCCCCACTGGTAGAACTGTATGTTTGTGGTATTTCCATCTTTTAAATGAGAAAGAGGAAAATTAATCCTAATGCAGAAACATTTGTATCACTTATCTGGATGAAAACATCTCTGTGATGTGTGTGGTAACACTGTTTCTGGCCAAGGACTTTCTTTTAAGTGCTTAGACATGCAGATGCTTGAAGCAGGGATGGCCAGACTTTTGCTTTGAATAGTTCAAGTGCATTTCTTATACCTTGGCTATACCACATCAGCCTTTACTTGCCTGGGGGCTGCTGAATAATCCAAAATCTCAACTATAGAGAAAACAAGGTGTCTTGGGCTGTGGTCCAGTCACACTCACTGAGTCACTCAAGTGAATAGCTGCCCCAGATTTTCAGATTTTTGTAGGAACTCCAGGATTTTATAGGAACAACTTTTCATAGGAACCACTCTTTCACACTGCAATTCATTTCAAGGACACTAGTTCCTTCTCTGCTTTTCTTTCCCAGGTACTTTTCTGGCATCTCCTGGCCTATTGGCATGTTGGCACACTGATAGAATTGCTGGAAAGTTTTGCTGGCCTTAGATTGGACAACAGGGAAGAGTTTATGGGATAAAAAAGATCAAGAAAAGCATGAGGGTTGAAGGATATGGTTTTGTTTAAACTGGAAAAAAAAAAAAAAGAGCAGAGGGACTGGTTTTCTATATGTACGGTGCTTCTACAAAGGTGCTGCTGATAGATTTGTGATCAACTGAAGAATGAGAAGAAATAATTTTTATTTGCTGCAGAGAAAACTAGGATAAATATTAGAAACATACTCTCTCTCTTAAGATGGTGTCCAAGCAAAGGGTTTGATAAAATTGTGTTATAGATATGCAAAACGGAAGAAATATCCAGAAGAGATTACCTAAAGTGATTTACCTGACTTCCATGCAGGGTGTGAGATGGTGGGAGAGTGACCAGGATGATCTCTTGAAGTCTCTTTCAGTGTTTCATTGCCACTAAGCTATCACCCCTGCAGGCAAGGAGACTATTCAGCTGCGTGACAGCTGATGCAGGGTGGAGATTAAATGCAGCTGAAGACTGGCTATGGTGATAGGGACATGTTTATTCATCTGGGATTCAGGCTCCTAATTCACACCCAACTCTCTGGCAGAGCCACTGCTGACATTAATAGCTCAGTACCAGTCCTTAGCTGGCAGTCACAACCATGTCCATTTTGTCATGTTCTGAAAATGTCTTGCAAGATTGGCCACACACCAAGCCCTCTCCAGCTTTCTGAAAAGTGATGGCTATTTCAGCATGAGCTGTCTGACAGTCAGAAATTGGAGGCATGCAGGAAGGCAATTGGTCTCGAGTTCATCTGTAGTTTGCCAAATGGAAACATTAACCTTTTCATTCTCACTTTTTTTTTTTTTTTTTTTTTTTAATTTGAATGTTTTTTCTCTTGGATACTGAAGTTATTGCTTGAGAAATGGCTCAGTAGTGCAGAATAGATGCAAAATTGCCTTATAAAGAGGAAGACCTGTATTGTTATTTCAAGAGTTCTTGGAGAAAAGCTCAAAGTAGGAAACACTGCTGTCTTTGTAAATTTTTGTCATGAAGCACACCTATAGCATACATAAACGAAAGTAGTGTGATGGATAACATAGCTGTAAAATATGTTTTACGCAAAGGTCGAATAGAGCTAAGAGGTTCCTCATGAACAAAGTCCTTGATCTCTGTTACTAACTAGTCAGTGGGGTGGGAAGCAAATAGTCCAAGTCAGTAAATTTTAGTGAGCCAGACAGTGAGCAGTGTGGACAGCAAATGGGGGCAGAGGCATCTGGTTTTGTTCAGTGCCAGCAGATGCTTAATGGGGATGAGCATGAAGGAGCTGTGGGGCCAAGTTAACAATTTACCCAATCACAAAGGGCAGAGGAGCTCTGAGGACAGAAGGGAGCATGGCCTGTAACTAGCATGGCCCGGCTCAGCTCTCGCTACCTGTCCTCTCACCTCTTATCTGCACCATTTGGGGCCAGGGTGCCTTGCTGCTATGCCCTGTTGCTTCCACAACTCCTTCAATTCATAGTAGGAGGAATGATGCCACCCTCAGCTGCTGCCATCCTCACCAGGATGGAAGTGGAGCCATTATTATTTATTAAGCAGCCCTGTGAATAATATACTAAGAGAAACCATCCCTGCCCCTGGGGCATCTCCAGAAAGGCGCAGTTCAGGTGCGTCATGCACTGGGCATCCAGTAGCTGGTCACACCTCAAAATGGGGCAGGAGACACTGCACTAAAAGCCTGTCTGTCTGCAAGGATTAACCCACCAGCTTTCCTCTCCAAGCATAACATCAGGCCCGCAGCCGTGGTGGTGGAGAAAAGGTGGAGGCCACTACAACCAGGCTCCTCCACACCCCGCAGAAGGCTGAGGTGCATTTCCATCTTTGTCTGGGAACTTTCCCCTCATTACCCTCCTGACAGGATGGGTGCAGACAGCATTAGGGACGCTGGGCTACACACCAGCCCCAGAGGAATCTTCTCCTCCTCCTCCTCCTCCTCCTCCTCTTCTACCACCTTCTCCTCTTCTTCTACTCCCTGCAGAGGGAGGCACACCACACCAATACTTCCAGCCAAATGCCTTCCCTCAAGGGGCTTTTTTTTTTTTTTTTTTTTTTTTGAGCCAAAGGAGACTGCAGGAGGGCAGAGAGCCTCCACCCCACCCCTCACCCTGTCTCCTCACCACGGCACAACTGAATCTGGCTGATGCCTTTTCCCAGGGCTAAAGGGGATTGGTGATTAAAGGGGCCTTCTGACCAGCTTTCCCCTAAAAGGAGATTAAAAAGTCCGTTTGTTTAACCTTTTCACAGCAGCTTGACCCTGTCATAAAGAACAAATCACTTCGAAACAATGTCGAAGTGTGGGACTGGTGGAGTCCTCCTCTGCTGTTTTTCGCCCAGGGATGGACCTGGGTGAGAGATGAGGATGTTTCCCCCCCATCCCACCGGCCCCACACCTCTCAGCTTCATGCCACATCTGCGAGTTTGTCCCACAAAAGGAGGTTTGGGATGCAGATGCAAGCACATGGCAGGGCTGAGCACTCCCTGCACATACTCTGCAGTTGCCTCCCTGCTCTCATCTCTAGCATTTCCAAAGTATTAGATGCACTTGTGTGGTGGTTTATCTTCTTTCTGATGCTAAATTCTTCCTAACCAACTTTTAGGTTTCGATTGCTTGTTTTATACCTTTCATGGATTGCTTAACTGTGAAGCCAGAGGACAAATAGACTCGTGGTACTGGATGGTTTGAATCTTATTACATTCTTTAATTTATAGATAGGGAAGGAACTGTTCAGTCAGAAATAACCATTAAATGCTTAGCTAGATACTCAGATTTTAAGTGATAGTTTTCTTTTCACTTAATCCAGATGATCAAAGCAAGAATGCATAAAGAATTGAACAAAAGTTTTTGTATTCCATTGTTTTCATGAAGTGATATGCTACATGAACAAGAAAATGAATCTTAATTGCTTACCACAAAAATATCCTCAGGCTGTAGTAGTACAATTAAGACTTTTTCTTTAAATAGTATGCAAGATAATGCAGTACATATGTTGCCATTAGCAACTTCAAACCAGTATTTAGATATTCATTTAATTTAAAACAGTGTGTGCTAACACAAAATTTAACAGTAATAATAAATGTAAACTTGGGTAAGAAAGTAAACAATACCATCCATATTTATTGCATAAGACATTAGTCAAAATCAATAGGACCAGATTTTGATACCAAATATAAACACTGCATATTTTCTTTTATAACAGCTATATTTTTATCTTGGTGGGTTGAGGGGGGGGGGGGGGGGGGGAGAGGGGTATATTAAAAAAACATAAATCTTGTAAAGAATGATTGTGTTTCTACTGTATTTTATTGCACTCGGTGATTGTCCCTATCATGAGTTTTCCTATCAAGTTTTCCTTTGTGAATACCAAAAATAAATAAACAGTGAATGACAATGGAACAGGCTCCATAAACAATGAAGAAACAAATGAGCCCCCTTCACCATTGTAATTTTGTGTGTAAATTTAAGCAACATACTGATATATATAAATATAAATATATATTTCCATTAGCTTTGCTACATGACATTTGCTGCAGAACAGCAATAGAAACAGCTTTGTGAGCGGTAGTGGCACAGTCAATTGAAAAGCCTCATGGAAAAGCAGCTGTGTTAGTATCCAGTTGTTGAAAGATCCTTTCTGTAAAGCAGAATAGATTATTTATTCACTTGTTTAATCTCGCCACTTTAAATATTTGTGGGAGGCTACTGAAATTAAGACTGTTCAAGTGTTGAGGATAACATGGCACAGACATTTCTACCAGCACTCACAAAGGAAAATGTTGGTTCTCTGTCTCAATTAATAGTAGGTCATGGTGTCACCTTACAGAAAACCTAATGATAGCAACACAGACACTAGGCTAGTAAAATAAGTAATCCAAAACAAGTAGTATAAGTACCTAGGAAGAAACCAAACGGATGAGAGAATTTTATAGGCTTTCTCATTATAATGGCACTTCCTTATTTTCACTGCTACTCTGTGCCCACTGTTGTCCTCATAAACCCTTGAAATCCCCATGGAAATTTGGGTTTCCTTACCATTGCTTGGTGCCCTGTTTGACCTTCCTCCACCATGTGGACAGTAAAGAGAGCTGAAGTGCCAGGGATTGAGGTGGGCACATGGTTTAACAAAAGACTAAGCCCTGTCTCTGGTGGGAAATGAATTGCTGGTGGGCAAGGGGCCATATCTCTCTCCATGAGGAGCCTCCAGTATGAATCCCACCAAGGAGCTCCTGCTCATGTTTAGAGAACAAGAAAGAAGTTACCAAATCACAATGCAAGAAGGAAACATTTGCATGGCAAGGAGAAAACCTGTGTCAAGCCAAGCCCCTGGTTAAAAGGGTAGAGAAGAAGAGTGTGGCCTCCTTGCTGGAGCCTTCCCACTTTGTATAAATAATTAAATCATCTTTGGAGCAAGGACTTGACCTTGCATCTCTCACATCCCAGGTGAGCACCCAAACAACTGGGCAATAGAATCAATCTCTTGTTTTTCTCTCTCTGGCCCAATGAATATTTAATCACCTGTACAAAGTGAAGCAGCTCCAGCGGGAGGGAGTGAAAGCCAGGCACCTTGCAAAGGCTCTGCAGCTCAATGGCCCATCTATTTTTTCCACAAGCATTTGAGTCTCCATGGACAAAAGCCCTTGATATTAGAGAAAGAGGGTTTTGCTGACTGGCTGCTCCCCTTCAACAGAGTCCTGAGATGAAGAGAGGCAACTCCTGTCTTCTCACCTTTCCCATCCTCAATGAGTAGTCACCTACACTGTTTTTTTTTTTTTTTTTTTTTTTTTTTTACAGCTGATGATGCTGATGGCCACCCTTTATATTGCATAGGTGGGAAAGACCATACACCCACTGCTGAGAGTTTATGTCTTCGAAAGGTCTAGTATCCCACATTTTTTACTTCCAGGCCCAGATCCTTACTTTATCTACTGATTGATGCAAAATGCAATCCAACACATCAGAGCACTAAAAAGCATAAAGAAGTACTACAGGGAATAAGAATGCAAAGAATAAGGTCATTCTGCCTAAGGCACTTTTTTTTTTTTAAATAATTTCCCAGGAAACTAGGCCATCCAGTAAGGTTTTTATAGCTAATGCAGATTTTTAAAAGAAAGCCCAACTGAGGGGTTTTTAAAAAATGTGCTGAGCCAGAAAAGATACTACTCAGGTATTTCTGTAGCCTATCAAGGTCAGAGTGGAATGAGAAGTGCCCTCTGGGAAGAATCACTCGTAGTCTCACAGAATCCTGAACTGTCTCAGCAAATGTTTTCTTGGCATTTTTTTGCCTATAGCAGGCACAAAGAATGTAAAAAAATAAAAAATAATAAATAATAAAAAAATAAATACACACACACAAAAAAAACAACTGTTACTTGAAATTGCTCTAGAAACACAATATTGGGATTGCGTAGGAAAAAAAGCAAGCAAGATATCTAAACAATTTAATGCAGATAACTAGTTACAAGTCCTTAATTCTGCCAGCATGTTGTTGTATTTCTCCTAATAGACTTGAGAAATTTGGGTATCTGTTGTCACTCAAAATAAATCAAAACCCTGAACAAAGTTCCTCAACCATGTTCAGGTTATGGATCCAGCAGGCTGCGGCCAGGAAAACCGTCTTGATTTTATGCTGCTGTGTACTGAATTAGCAAGAAGGCTTGTTGAATTCTGTTCATTTCCATTGCCCCTGACTCTGGCTTCCGCTGTTTCTGAACACTGGATTAACATTTCAGGATTCCCTGCAAAGGATTCCCTGTCCCCCTGTCATGCTGATTTATTGCTTGGTAGGAGTTCCCAGAGTAACCCTTACCAATGTTCACGTTGAATCAAGGACAAAGCTAGATGTAACCACAGACTACTGAATTTGAAGTGCATTGCTTTGGTTTCCAAAGACATTTTAAACTGCCTCACTACCCTCACTGTGAAATATTTCTTCCTTATATCCAATTTAAAACTACCCTCTTTCACTGTTTATTGTATGTATAATTCTGAGCAACATAGACATACAGCTTTGTTCATAGATGTTGTATTTATTTGAGCAGTCATAGCTGGGAGAGTGGAGAAATGGGGAAGGAGAGCCCATGTACTAGTGTGTAGAAAGCAGTTTCAACTTGTGATACTGCTACGAAGACACAGAATGCCAGTTGTGTTAGTTTTCATTGTCCTGGCTGGGGGTGAAACACAAGTAAGGAAGCTTGGGCTTGCCTTGTGCCATCTTTCACCTACAGGAGAGAAAAACTAACATCCTCCAGTGCTGAGAAGTAATACTACTATTCTAGTAAGATCATTTGCAGTATTTTGCTCTTTCCTAGATCTTGGTCTTTTGCTCAAGAAAATCAAATGAAATTTTGTGATCTTTGTTGTTCTGTTTGGGACAAAAGTCCTGCTGAGTCAGCAGGGGGGTCGGGTGCTGTGGCGCTGCCCGAAGGGCAATGCACACAGTGGCCGCGCTCACCGGCGGCTACGCCCTGGCTCCAACATGCCCTCTATGCGCAGAAAATAACACTTCAAAAGCCAGAAGACTTCTAGAAAATGAAAGAACTAATTGCTGGGGTTGGAAGCATTCAGCCAGTCTCAAGCCATTAGGATCACGGTCGAGCAGGGAATGTCATGGAGCCAATTGGAGCAAAGCTGCCAGAGCTTTGCTGTGCTTAAGACTTAACCTGAGGTTACTCTTCCATCACACGATGCAGCTCTGATGCTCACGGGTGAGCATCCCCCCTCACCAGGCAGCCCTTTTGCGGCTTGGATGAAGCAATGAATACCAAGAATGCCAATTCCACAGTACTTCTGATCACAGACAGGCCAGGCTGTTTAACTTGCTTATTTGCTTTTTTTTTTTTTTTTTGAGGAATCAAAACAACAAAAAGACAACCTAGTCTGTCGTGAGATTTCTGACTGATTGTGGAGTAATTTGGGCAGAGTGGAATAGAGCCTGCTCAGTGGTTCATGAATGGCACTTATCCATACTCCATTATTTCCCTTTTAGTTTGCTTTACAAATTAGAAAAGGGCACCGGTGTCAAATTCTTGATGCAAGCCTCTGTGTGAAATGATAAGCTAAATCCTAAATTGAGGTCAAAGCTGTTCATGTGGTTCCTGCTGCTAATAAAAACGCTTTCCTTTGTTCCTCTGCTAAGAATGCCTGCCCCATTTATAAACAAGATCTTATCCCTGAAGAAACACCTCTGTGCAGATGTTAGAAGAAAATACTCTGCTTAAACTATGCTCTGCTGAAAAATATATTATGTTTTGTGAGTTAAAAAGAAATAGTGTCCTTGCATTGAGAGTAATTCATTTATATGACCTACAATTCTGACTGTGTCTGCATGTGGCATTTCAGGAAATTTTTCTGAGTGGTTCACAATGCAAACAAATAATTGGCAGCATCACAGAATCATGTTCCAGTGACTTGCTATTTGTGAAATCTACATTTATTTTCAGTTCAGAGATTAACAGAATTTTCACCTTATTTTTCCCTTCTTTCTTTTTTACTATTTTATTTTATTTTATTTTTTTTCTACCTGCCAGAACTACTGTGAGATAAACTCTGCTGCCTTTGTGCTATGCTGAAAGACAATAGAGTGATGTCCTACATAGGCAGAGGATTTCATGGGCCCAAAACTGGGCTGGAAATGACTCAGGTTTGGTGTCCCTCCCTGAGGAAAAATGATCTGTCAGAAGGAGGAGGTTGCTTGTTTGAGACAGTTATAATTTTATCTTGAAAATCATTACCTAAAAAAATCATTTGATTTTAACATTTGCATATATCTCTCAAAGCCTTGTTTTCTGAATACTGCAAAAGACAGATCTTCAGTCTTGCATTTTATTTTTTGTCCTGTGAAAAAGGAAATCAATATACCTGTAAATCAAGAAATGCCATTAGTACGTGTTGGGGTTAGACAGCTCAAAGTGCTCGTAGAAGCCCGGCATTCTGCAGACAGCAGTATCCATCCTTTTTCTTCCTCTTTTCTTTATCTCCCTGCTGAGCCCTTGGTAACCACAGTGAAATGAATTAAAAGTGTCAGTCTGAAATGGTTGGAAACGGGTATAAATTGGAGCTGCCTTTGCTGGGAAGTTGGATGAGATGGGATCCAGGCTAGCGGCAAGGGAGATTGTAAAAGGGCATTTCAGCGCACAGCAAGCTGGCTGTGTGCTTGCATGTGTGCTCAAAACTACTACCAGCACAGCAGAACTGCAGCCAGAAGGGTGGAAATCAGACCAGGGAAGAGTGTTTCCCTTTGCTTTATTTCTATAACATCATTTTCTAATCAGATGTACAGTAATAATAATCCGACAATTTAAAGGATATGTATATTTGTAATGATTTATGCAAGAGGGACGATAGGAAGCAGTGCTCTCCTGTATTGCTCAGAGAAAGTAAACTTCATCAGCATTACTTTGAAATGGGCTGTCATTGTCACATCACAGGGCCAGGGACTGCACTCCCCTTCTCCCTCTGGGGGATAACGTGCTCCGAAGACAATATACTCCAAAGAAAACTCTTGATTTTACTCAGACCAGGCTTGTGAAACATTTGTCTAGTAAAATAACCCAGCAGTGCAAACAGCTCAAGGCTAGACATTTCTGCATGCTCTGCACAAGAATAGCTAATGCTACTCCTCTGCTCTGGCATGTCAGGAGCATACAGCTCTGGAGGTGACAGGCATCTCAGAAAGGTCCATTTTCCCCAAATTTTCTTTAAAGAAGCCCTAGGTTAGTTCACTGCTGGGAATTTTTCACAGCCATAGAAAGCATTAGTGCCAGCACAGTGATGAAACTGTATTGCTGTGCAAACAGTCCGTTTTCTCCCTGTTGTACTCCAGTCCTCTGCAGAGCATCCAACCTGAACAAGCACGTAGAGATGGGGGAGAGCAGCCCAGCAGAGCCTGAGCAGACTGTCCTCCCCAAACAGCTTGAGCTGCTTCACAAATAAAACTTCCCTCACCTCCAGAGACTGAAAATGCCTTGCAGCGGTGTTGCCTACTGTGCTGAAATCCCTGCAGGGACACAGGGCTGTCAGCTGAGGAAAGCTAACCATGTTGGTAGTTGTGGTCCTGGGATCAGCCCTACCCAGCCTTCCCTGCTCACCTCTGCCCAGCCCAGGCTCAGGCTCAGCACAGGTGGTTTCGAAGACTGGTGTTAATGATTTTTAATACTGCTTAAATGGGCAAGTTGAGATGCTAGAGCTGAAATATCTTGAGGAGGAGAATACTTCTGGTCTTCCTGCTATCTGCCTTGCTACACCGAATACTATTTTTTAGTGAACAGATGGAAGATTTTTGGTTTGTTGAACATTTTGTCATTGCTATTCAGCACCAGCTAACCTGACAAATGCACTTGAAAAATCCAGTGTGGCAGTCTCTGGTCCTTAGTTTTGCAAGAGCAACTTTCCTACTTTGTTCCTATGAATCAAAAGAACTATTTTTTTTTTTTCTGCCATAAGATCCAAAGACTGTTCTCTGCCTGTATTAACCAAGATATATTGGTCTAAGTGTCAAAAACACACTCAAAGCAAAAAAAAATGTGATCCTGCCAGAGCAACAAAATTCTGGGATGAAACTAGGAGGGGCTGGGATTTCTGTTCAGGGAAATCTACCCTCTGTGAAAAATGATTGACAGCCAAAACCAGTTATGATTTATTTATTCATTTATTTATTTTTCCTGTTGGAGGTGGTGATCTCTATTGGCTTTTAAATGCAGAAGTACAAGGAAGCTTAGGTTAGGGACCCTGCTCAGCCTGCAAACTTCACTTATTTGTTTTCCTGCTGAACCCATAAGTTTGTGCTTGGCTCAGGCACAGCTTCTGCGGGGCTGCTGTGTCCCTACCAAAAAGACAGGCTGCCTTCCCTGAAGGATATAAAAGATGAACCTCACATGGCTGCCTTCAGTGGGACATTTCCCTGCTGGATCACCATGATAGTTAAGACCTGTTTTCTTTGTAATTTGAATTTGTGTGATTTCATTTTCTGTTGCTGTATGTTTTAGTTTTTGTTTGTTTGGTTTTGGTTTGTTATTTTTTTAATGATCTTTCCCCTTCCCCTGTTTTCTCCCCTCTCCAATTTTTCAGAAATCTTTTGACTGTGAAAACTAATTCTGGCTAGAGGATTTCTCTATTGATTACAGAACCTTACATAGAGGTACAAATCACTCCCCTGTTTTATTCTCCGCTCCTTGGCCAAAAGGGAGCATGCCTATTTCACACATTTGGGTATGATTCACATTGTCACCCACACTCTTTAAAAAATCCAGCTGTTTTGCTACCAGCCTCTCAGAGAGATAGCAATAGAAAAGGCTACTTTATAATTTTTATTTTTTCTATTGTGACACTTACAATGTGTCAACACAGACAACAATGGTTGTCTGTGTGTTTTTGCATCTACACCTGGACTGAACCTGTCTGAATTTGAGACTCTGAAACCAGCACAGAACTGCAGACTCAGCTTGTTTTCTATGTGTCATCTGCTATACCTGGCTGTCCCCCAGATCAGAAAAAGAACTAGAAAGAGTAGGAATAAGCATCTAAAACAAACTGAAATTACTTCATTTTTCTAGCAATTTTTAAAAATTGTTTATAATATTCCCTTTTCACATTTCCTGATATCCAGTTTTAAAACACTCCTATGTATCCAGAGTATAAATGGAATGGGGGAAAAAAAAAAAAAAGAAAGAAAAAAAGGGGCACACTGTGGTTCTACCTTGCTTTGTTAAAACAACAAGGAGACACTGTCTCAGAAGGGATATTAAATGTAGCCTTTCCTATGCAACACTAATAGTGAATAATCTCCCACTTTGTATGCTACAAGCCCTGGAGAAGACTTTCTCAGTGTTCCCCATGCATCAGGAAGGATAAAGAAAAGAAATTTTTTTGAGGGGCTCTGTTACAATTATAATTATTTACAGAAGAAAAAAAAAATAATAAAAATCATGCTCCTAAAGAAGCTTTTGTTTTGTTTTGTTTTGTTTTTGTGTTTGGTAACTGTCTCCCCCCCACCCCCAATTTTCTGTGATAAGGTCCAGGACAAACACTCCCATCCACTGCTCCCTGAAGAATAAGGGTGACATGACGGTTTAAGAAGTTTATGCCTTAACTGCAAATTCGGATTATGTGAATTTCTGAATTTCTTTATTTTGAGCATTCATAGCACTCCTGTGCAATTGGGATTCAGCATGTGAGGGAAGGACTGTGCCATATAATCCCCAGACCAGGAATGGTAGAAAATTATCAAACTTTGATACAGTCATAGTGTGCCTCACTGCAAAAGGCAAATTTGTCTGCAGGGACTGGGATTTTGAAGATCTCCATACAGCAACCCAAACGAGGGGAACAACAAAAAATAATAATAATAATAAAGTAAATGCCAAGAGACACACAGGAAAAGAGAATTTCATGCCAGAAAAAAAGGAAAAAAAGAAGATCCATTCTCACTGAAGGTGAGTGAAAGCTCAATTAGTTCACATTGAAACTTGAAGATTTGAAAGAAAATATTCAGGAGGATGACATGACATCTCCAGAAACCTGAATTATCCTTAAAAAACCTGCGGATGGTGAGAAAACTGGATGGGAACTTCCCTTTCCTCTTTTGTGGCTGAACATTATGCATTTGCTCTCTCTACTGTCCAAATTAAGAGGCTACAGTGTTTAAACCTCTCTAAATCCAGGTGAGCCTGTGTCAGCTACCATACTAAAGAGAAGAACAATAACCTTGAAATCCTCAAAAGTCTGAAGCTTCAGGAAAGAGTAACTGGGAGAAAAAACATGTCCAGGTAAAAACAGCAAAGTGACTCTGCAGGAACAAGGTGAACATTTATGCAGGATGTTTAAGATGTGATGATTTCAATACATGTAGCCCAATGCATCAGGGCACCAAATGTGTGCTTGGAAGCCACTGTACACTTGTGTGTATTGTCCTTATGGATAATCCTTTGATAACCTTCAGGATAAGATTTTTCTAGTGTGCTTAACCTCATTCAGCAACTTTATGAATTTTCCTATAAATTCTTATTTCCCAGTGCTTCCACTGAGAATAAATAAAAAGCTTCTGAGTACTTTCAGGTTTTTATTAAAGGATTTAGAGCAATATTTTTGCATATTTTATGCAAATTGGAACAGAAAATACTAGATTATTTTATATGAAGCAATTATTTTAAAGTAAGAAAGGCCATTATTGTAATCCTATCGACCACAGAGCAGAGACACAAAGCTTCATCCAATAAGTCAAATTCAAGTATATCTGAACATATGTTCTCTCTGAATATATCTATCTATATATATCTGAATATATCTTCTCTCCCTCAAATCAAGAACTTTAATTCTTAGCACATCTAAATCTATTGCCATGTTGAAAATTAAACAAATTACTTAGTGAAATATTTCATCTAAAACTCAAATTCAACAAAATCAATATTCAGTGCAAGAGATTTCCAGTGTAAAAATTTCATATGTAAAACAGGAAAGTGTTTATATTTTCATTATACTAATTTTATTTTTATATTTCAATTAAAATAATTTTTTCATTTTTTAAATAAGAAAGGTAGAAAATGACATGAGTCTAAATTACTGAAACAAGATATTTTATTCAACTTAGTCTGTTTTGGGAAGATTTCTACTTAAAAAAAAAAAAAAATGTTCTAGTTTAGGTCAAAAACATTCTTCAGATCCATGAAAATCCTCTTGAGGAACCTTACCAAATATTTTCCAAGCAGGTCCAGTTAAATGAGATTTGTGCTTTTAAATTCATATTTCTGCTTCTGAAATTCTCATTTAAATGAGCATTTGTTCAGTATTTATACTATAAATGCACCATGTGGTTTATATGTTTCTTATTATCACCATTGCTGTAGCACTGATTGCAGATGCGTTAGGGGAATGTTCTCTGAGCCCAAATTTAATCTTACTTCTACCACTGTAAATATGTTGAGAAGAGATAAGAATTAATGAATCACTGTACTCATACATGATATGATGAGAACAGATAAACATTCTGGCTTCAAACAAAAAGAATTAGTGTGTGTTTTGTTATGAAGATCATATTCCACAGATAGACGAGAGCCTTGCTGAAAGCTCAGTCTGGTGATGTGAAACGACAGTCTCAAGGACTGAACTGATTTTACAGCTTTTTGTGGAACCGTGGACTGGGGACTTCCTGAAAATAATAAGTAAATAAGCAGAGGCTGTGTATCATGATGGCACTACCAACCATTGCTTTGAGAAAAAGCCATCCTGAAGTCCACATATCCCAGCTGCAACACAGAAGAGGGGAAAGCTGCAAGCCCGGCTGCATTCAAGCCTTGAGTCACAGAAGTTCAGAAAACTAAGGTGAATTGTAGTTTCTAAACTATTTTTGTAAGGTTATTTATTTTCATAATCACTAATATAATTTGCCAGGGTGACTACATGAGGGGAAATTACCTTTATTTTCTGTTTAATTGAATTAATTACAAGTTTATTTGGCCTGCCTCATTTTGTGTGTGTTAATTAGTATATACATAATTTGCAAACATATAACAAATACATTTAACTGGTTCTTCTAAGCTCCCCCCCCCCCCATTTTTTTTTTTTTTGAGCAAGAGGAATGATAAAACTGCATAAATTTCACTGTGACAACATTAAACAAGGAAGGGTGAGCTTTTTTTTTTTTTTTAATTATTATTATTATTAAAATGAAGTACAATAAATCACTTAGATTTTGAGAGAGATTTATATTAATCTCTCCTCTTCAGTCTAGTTTGACAGACTACTATGGTCCTGTTAAATCAACGTTAACTCTCATGTTGGGGCAGGAATAAGAAAACTGTAAGATATTTAAGATATTGTTTTGCTACCTATGCCAGATTTTCTGTTTCCTGTAAGACAAGTAAATGCAAACACAAAGAAGAGGGAACAGGAAGAAAGGAAAATTTAGCTTCCCTTTTTCATTACATCTTTCCTTCTTCAGCCACTGCTGGAGACCTGAGTTTAACCCATAATCAGTGCAAACCTGCCTCACTTGTGCTGGTTTTAGCTCTCAGGATTGGTCTGCATGAGCAGCACTGCTGAAGGACACAGTCTGGTAACAGTTGACTGAAGCAGCAAATTGGAAGGTAAAAACAACAAAAACATGCAAGGGATTAAAAAAATAGAAACAGGAGAAATGCAAAGAACACAGCTGTTGTCAGGATGCAGCCAAAGCCAGAGGGGAAGGGACTCCTTTTCTTTCATCTCCTGGCATTGCTGTCTTCAGAGTCAGGATGGGATCACAGCCAACTGGGAGCCAGAAAGCAGAGAGGGACTGCAGGCACGATATGAGGGGCTGCTCTGAGTCTTTCCCCTCTGTTTTACCTCATCATATGCTTAAAGTTAAGCAATGAAGTAAATCAGGCCCACAATTGTGTCTGGCAGCCAATGTTTTTCAGCTCTATGGAAAATTATTCATGCAGTTTTCTCCGCTCCACTTCTTTATAAAGCTTTTGAAAATGCAAAGTTGCCCAAATGCTGGAAAATCACCATTCACCAAGTCATGGTCACATGGGACCAGCAGAGGCTGGTCCCAGTGACAATCATGGAAACAGCTTGTCAGCAGCTGACACGGGCTCTTTCTTGCCCCACAGTGTTCTTTCCAGAGAGGAAGGCTTTTAGCCCAGTCTTCTGCTCTCCTGCCCAATCTGTCCACATAACACTGTATGGTTTTCAAAATACCCTCCTAAATTAAGTGTGTAGCTGTCAAGGGAACAATAACCTTTCAAAGGAAGGAAAGAAAACAACCAATCATGGCTTGTGGTCATTGCTGGTGTCATTGCTAATGGTATAGTCTTTTTGATTCCTGGGAGCCAATGCCTAGCAAAGGTTTGGCAGCCAGGGAATGTCTACAGAGCAGCTGTTCCTAGTTCTGCTTCACCTTCCTGTTTCAGGGAGGAAATGCTGTTCTCCCACTGTAAGGTGTCTAGGGGGAGCATGCTGTGCCCAGGCAGCCACCCCAGCACCAGCACTCCCCCACCCTCCAGGACCAGCTAGGAACACCAGGCTGCAAGAAGGCAATGGCAAAGGGTGGACTGCTTTGTTCTCAATGGGATACTAGTGCCAGCCCTAGGAGCCAAGGTCTTGTGCATCTCTGCTGCAATGGTTACAAGGCTTCCTGGTACCACCACCAGGAGCCTTTCAGTCTGCCGGGGAGGGACCTTTCCTGGGGCGAGTGCTGTGAGCTCGGCTCCCATGCCCATTACTGAATCCTCTGCAGAAACTGCCAGCAAGGATGGCAATTAATGCTAATTGGGATTTTTTTTTTTTTTTTTTTTTTTTTTAATATGTGGACACATGTCTACTGGGAACCTGAGTGATAGACTGAGACAAATGACTCATTTTACTGTTGCAACAAAGAAACCATTGTATAATTTGGGGTTCAAAAAACAAAAACTAACAAACAAACAAACAAAAAACAACATAGCAGACACCACCTTCTCCCAGACCAGCCAAAGAGCTTTGCCATCACTGGAGGAGGGAGTTTTACCTTTGGATGTTGGACACTTGACCTAGCAGTAAGTATTGCACCACCTTTGGGTGCTCATGTCCCGGAAGAACACCTTGCTGGACAAAAATATTGCCAAATTTATTTCTGCTGATCTTAGCAGGATGTTATAAACATGTTTCAAGTTTTTCTTCCTTATGCTCTGTTTAAGGATACTTTGAGTTTTATGTCAGTACTGAAGCCAGTTTTCAACTTTTGAATTCTTTCCAAACACCCACCTATCATTGATACATGGCAAGCTGAAGAGCAAAGCAACATATATGTCTCTCTGATGAGAAACCACTTGTACAGGAGGTAGCTGACAACAACATTACAAACAAGTCAGAAATCAGATGCATCTAAAATAGGACACCAGTCTCCTCTCCAGCATGAGGCAGACAAGGATCAAAGACAGACAACACACAACAAAGGTGAGGGACCCCAAATAAAATTTTCAGCTGCTCATCCAGAGAAGTAGGTAGCCTGCCTAAGGCATCATTCTTGAACAACTTTCTCAGTAGGGAAACTGGTTTTGAAAAATGCTGCTCATTTGGTTTTTCTTTCCCTGACCTGTGGCCCTAATGTGTAGATCATATGCAAAGGCAAGATCAGAGATGACAGATCAGTTTTGCTCTCAGATACAGTCAGGTAGATGAATATATTCAGCTCACTGAGTTTTGGCATTCAGGAGCAACAGCTGGAAAATTCCTTTTAGCACTTCCTTGACATACATGGGTTGAAAACCAGGAGGTTTTTCTTGCAAGCTGATCGGTGGCACCAGTGCCTTCATTCAAGCCCCAGCTGCCCCCAGCCTGGCAGCACAGAGCCTAGCCTGCCCAGGGGAGCTGCAGGGACAAATCTGTTGCTTGAGTTTTCTCATGCACTTTGATTAGCAGAAGTTAGGAAGGGCTTTGCTAAAAACAACAGAAAGTTTACCATTCTCTTTGTATCTATCACTTGATTTTTGATTTAAATGTAACATCACTTACAGAAATCTAAAAGCTGTTACTTGAATCTCACTGAATGCCCCAGGAGAATGAAGGCCAGGACACCTGCCGGGGGATACCTTCACTCTATGGTCTTATTTCCTTGCAGCACGGAGAATTGTTAAAGTAGGTGGGATCTGGCAATTTTAAACACTAACCTCACTGGATCTTTTTCATATTTTCTATCAGGTTTGAAAGGTGTTCTTTACAAACAGAATGGCTAGAAACACCTGTTACAAATGAAAATAAAAGGCTGATGTTTCTCAAGAGATGTAGCAAGGACTGATAGACAAAACAGAGTGCTCCAACAGTGTCCAGTGGGATTGGGAAGGATCACAGACTCCAGTGCTAATTTTTCTTTCCTGGCTTGGTATTTCATCAACAGACGGGCTGCTAGTAGAAAGAAAACTGTCTTCTAACCCACAAACTTCCAGGCACAAGTTATAGTGACATTTCTCTACCCTTTGCCTGTCCTAACCCTGCCCCACCCACTGCAGGTTACTCCTCATAGACCTCTGTGGTGGTTCACTCTCTAGAGAGTCACCTATGCAGCCAACAGAATAAAATATCTCCCTGCACTGCTAGAATCCTTTCAAGCATATCACTCCTGTCTAAATCTGAGCTGGACTCCTATCTATCAAGCCCCAGAAGGAATGGTTTTCCACTTGGCAATATTAAAATATTCTCTTCCTCTTATGAGCCTACTGGTCATGATATGACTTAATGATTCAAAGCCTGTAAGTCCAATGACTTGAAAAAAAAAAAAAAGCATCTGGAAAAAAAAATAAAAATTAAAGTTTGCATCCCAGTATGGTAATTACTCTCTAATAGATGCAGCTCCCTGCTTTGCTGCACGTGCTGAAGCAGAAGAAGAGAGATGCTATGAGTTCAGCTACTAGGAAAGGGAATGCCCACAGAAAAGGTCACCAAAGCAGGCATTTCTTTTCCTCTCATACATTAAAAAAATCTAAAACATCTTACAAGTACTAGCTTGCTAATAACCTTGAAACATATTTTGCTGTATTGTTGGTGAACTTAAAAAATAATGTTAATTGTAAGATTCTTAGCAAGTCATCCATCGGAACAGATATTTTCTGACCATTTACTTACTCTGGAACTAGTTGTTGATCTGTTGCTGCTAACTGCATTGTTGTTGCTAATTATACAGGACAATCTTGCCAAACTAGTATCCCCCCCCAGATGATTCATGCACATGTTTATTGCATACATTCAGGTGCAGCACTGAAAAGGTTGTTTGCTTCCTGACATGCACAGCTTCTGATCCTGTCCAGTAACAAACTAGAATTAGCTATATTTATACCACAAGAATTCTGAGACTTTTCCTGTTTTTTTTTTTTTGTTTTTTTTTTTTTGTTTTTTAATCAGCAAGGTGTGTCAATGAAAGGTATTTTGTGTTTCTGTCTCAGTGCACTGAGCTGCCTTAGTGCTGGTGGACCCTCCATGAGGGGCTTGGGCTGCCTGTCTACTTTGACGAAGAGCTCCATGCACAGTACTGCTCTTGGCATCTATAAGGGACTCAGGAGATAATTCAAGGCAGAGGTGTGAACCTTGCTGAGCTGAACAAGGTGTTCTAGTGCTCAGGTTGCCAACAGCTCACAGCATTTGGGAAATGAGTGGTGCAGCTCTTAGCACGCACAGGTAGACCTGGGCAGCCCCTTGCCCGTAACAGCTGGTGAAGGTCAACTGGGAGTTCCAGAGAGTGCACAGTGCCTCAGGTTCTTCTGTCTCCTCCTTGTCTTCAGCTTTCATCAGGCACAAGCTTTTTTTAACAGCACTCAGATCAGTACCATCAGCAGGCAGCTGCTGCGGTGGCTCCTACCAGGCAGCATCCCTCAGCAGAGCCAGAGCAGCCTCTATCATCCGTATGTCTCACCCATGACATTGTTCATGTGTGTGCTTTTCCTAAAAAACAAACAAACAAACAAAAAACACCAGCTGCAAGCACACACAGTGCCTGCTCTTACTTAAAGCAGCCACCTTCCTGGAAGTATGGCCACACGTGTGCTTGGGTGCCAGAAGGAGACACAAGAGCCCTTTGCTTCTTCAAGCCAGACCTGAGCCTGTGAATGGCAGATACCTGTGAGAGCCACAAACTCCCATTTTCACTTGGTACAAGAACTAGTCAGTGCATCACAACATTCCCTCTTCCTGATGTCTGTTCACACTATCTGTAAAGTATTTCTGTCAGCATGCCAATGAGAACCTTCAGACCTCCCTCTGCCTTTCAGCCTGCAAACCAGAGATAACTAGACCTGCGTGGCGACTTAATAGGTCTATCAGCTATTAGGCAAATGAGTGTCTTCCAATGACAGACACTCGAGAGTGATTCAGACAGGGCTGTGATGCTATGAATTATGAGCTTTTGTGGAGTTTCTGTAACAGTGTTTCCAATTGCAATATTCCAGCTTCACTTTAAGTTATTGATAAAGTGAAGTAGCTTCCATTGCATTATGCACTGCACACAGTAACATGTTACTGCTGAAATACCACCCAAACAAACAGTGAATTGGAAGAGATTTCAGATTCCAACTCTGCAATTATTTAAATTGTTGAGGGAATAAACTGTGCTGTTTTCAGAGGAAAAACATATCTTTTGAAGATCTTTTGATTTAAATTGCAATCTGAGAATGGATTTTTACCTTCAGTTAAAAAACAGTTACTAAATTTCACGCTCACATAAGATATCCCAAAATGAAACTAGTATTATTTGTCATACAATTTAAACACAAGTTTATCAGCTCTGTTATCTTTCTGTTGTTATGATAAAGCTCATTCCCAGCCAGCTTTTTCATAAAATATTTTGAGTAGGATTCCAATTGGCACTGAATTTATGGAGATCCACAAGATTGTATGAAGCTAAGGATACGTCCCAAGGTCACTGAAGACCAGAGCATAAAGGCTAAAAAAGCAGAAGCTCAGAGGGAAAGAGACACTGTCTATAAACACAGCAAAGAATTAAATATTGATGCCAACTACTTGAGCCAAAGAAATTTCTTAAGTACCGGGGGGGGCGGAGGATTGGCTGGCCATGACTCTGGAGAAAGCAAACTAGATTTTTTTTCCCCCCCCTAGTCAATACATTTCATTTGCATTAAAAATATATTTTAAACTACAAAGAGGTGAACACAGCAACAAGTTGCTCAGACAGGATGTGGAGTCTCCATCCTCGGAGATACTCAAAATCTTGCTGGCCACAGTCCTGAGCAACTCACTGCAGCTGACCTTGCTCTGGGCATGGGGGCTGGACTAAATGGTCTCCAGAGGCTCCTTCTGACCTTGATGATTTTCTGAGATAATACACATATAAATATATATAATTTATACAGAATAATGTGATCCCAATGTATAACCAGTATTCCACAAACTCAGTATTTCAGCAATATTCAGTCTGCTGTCATTAAAATTTATTAGAGAACTGTGTAAGAACTAATAGGAGGAAAAAGACAAACCAGATGAATTGCAAATGGAGAGAGTATCTGCTGCAATGACAGACTTCACATTCAGGAGACCCTAGTTCCAGTCTTGCCTCAGCTTTTGCTTTTAATTGTTCTCTCAAAGTAGAACAATGGAAATCCTCACCTAAGGTCACAGCATAGTTTAGGGGACAGAAAAAGACTTCAGTATAGGCAGCGTTTTCCAGCTCAGTTTGCTGCTCTTCCTGAAAATACATTTTTATTTTTATTGTTTTTCCCTGGGTGCCAGCTGGAAAACTTGAGACTCTTACTTGTCTGAATCAGAAACTCTAAACCAATATAACAGTAGCACCACAGGTAAATCCCACTAAGGACAGGCATCAGGAGCAGATACTCCTTAGAGACAAGAAGCATTATTCTGCTTACTATCTCTGACTTTACACAGACTTAAGAGAAATTTAAATTAAATGCTTAAATATCAGCATTTGAATAATACCATTATAATATCATGTAATACCATTATAATACCATAAATACCACCATTATAATTCAGAAATGAACTTAAAATCTTCACTGTCAATTTCAGAAATCAAAACATAGCCATCCTTTTCTCTGATTCTAAACCCATATGCCACTAAAACTACAACAGTTTTAGGGTAACATGTAGCTTGTTTTGATATGTGGTCTTATCTAGTAGTACAGAAATTAACAGTGCACTTACCAACACATTCTGGTCCACCCCACTTAATGTGTTTTACAACATCCCATTTCAAGATAAAAACCGAGCCTTCAAGCCCAATTCTTCCCCTTTATCAGTATAGATGCTAATATCCCAAAGATGCATCTTATCAACTAGGTAACCAAAGCTGCAAGCACACCAGCCTACACAGAGATATGTTCCAAAATAGACGATCTCTCTAGATTTTTTTAATGTCCTGTTTAAAACCAACACTAATTCTACACATTTATGTTTTTTTTTTTTTTTTTTTTTTTTTTTTTTTTTTTTATGAGACTATTATATCTTACAATTAACCCATTGCTCAAGTGCCACTTCTCCCTGCCTGTCTACATTAGGTCATTGCATGAGAAGACTCCAGCACAGAAACCCACATTGTCTGCAAAATGGACAGCCCTGAGGTTTAAGAGATTATACTGGATGAGTCATTACCCAAGACATACTTCTGGCCGACTGTTTTGATAAGTAATAATGCTTCTTCCAGACAAAAGTTACCCAGAAACTGGCACCTCAACATTTCCTAGCCTGCCAACGACAGCCCCCAGCAAGCAATGCCACTAAGGGTTGGTAAATACCAGGATTTACAAACAGCAGCGAAAGGGAGCTATAATGAGATCAACGTTGAGGATTGCAGCAAATGGCCTATAAAGCAATTTTTAAATAGGATTTCCTTCAACAAAAGCCAGCTCCCAATAACATTTCCCCATAATGCTAGGTGAAAGGAGTTGGATTTGAGTTGTAATACCTAGTACTGAGGCATGGACAGACAGCTTCGTAGTCCCTTTACAGATGACTGCTCAGGCTATTTGTTAACCTCTCATCAGAGAAACCTTAGATCTGTACAGGTATATCGAAGCCCAAATTATTGTGCTGTGAGAACCCAACATTGTACTAGATGACAAATTAAATAGAAACAATAAAGTCACACATGAGAGCAAGCAGTGAGCACAGACTTTTTGTTCCCCCTTCCTTATTCCATTGCAGATTGCAGTTCTCAAGGGGAAAAATATTATTAATAAACTTCGTGAAGTATATAACTGAAACAAATGTTTTTCATTCACAATTTCCGAAGTAAGCGTGGCACACAGAGCAGCAGAATTTCCAGGCACTAAAATGCCCTTATTTAAGATTCGGCAAAAGATTTATTACCTGGAAATTAAAGCTCCTTTATTTATCAGGGCCAATATTTCCCTCTGCCTACAAACTCACTCTTAAAGCCAATTTTTTACTGCAGTTCGCAAAGGGCAAGGAGCTGGAGCGCAGGGACATCGGCATCCCACGGCGCCTACCTCGCGCGCAGCACAGAGCGGTCACCGTCTCCCCTTCCAGCTCCCGGCCAAACACAGGGCTTGTCCCGTGGTATTAAAAAAAAAAAAAAAAAAAAAAAAAAAAGGTGCCCAGCAGCCTCTCCAGGGGATATAGCCGCTGCACACAGCACAGGTTCGCGTTGCGCCGTCGTTTTGCCCCATCTCTACGCAGCCACGCCTATGCTAACACCAAAATAGGTAAATAAATAAATAAATAAAAATAAATAAAGCTATTTCAGAACCTTTCTCTTTCCAATTGCGCTCAAAAGGGGATCTTAGCGGAGAGAACAAGGCGCCTCTTTATGTACATCTGGTCGTGATTTTCCGGCGCTGCATTCCCATGAGACTGTAGTTAAAAATAAAATATAAATCAAAGGCGGGGAATGCGGAGAAGGGAGTTTTCGCATTTCGCCGCTGCACAGGCTGCTTTTCTGGTCGTTAAACTGAATTTGTAACACAAGAGGATTTCTTTCCACGTGGGGGCTATTAGCGCGGTATTTACAGGCTATCACCGCGGGGTTTGTTCTTGTTAACGGTAATGCCAATTTTAAAAATTACTTGTGGCTTCACAAACTTTAAAATTGTTAATCTCTTTTCTGCAAAAGGGGAAAAATACCCTTTGGAAAAGTAACTACCAGTATTCCCTGCTGTGGGGCTTTTCTGCTTGATAACGGCGTGCTGCCTGGTGGTGATAGGGGAGTGTAAATCCTGGCAGAGCCTCAATTCCACACGTTTGGGGATGTATATATATATATATATATATATATTACTTGTAAGAGGAACGAGTGCCTGGATTGTACCAATGGGTAGGAAGTTTTCAGGAAAGTTATCGAGGACTTACCACCGCTGTCGATATTGCTTTGGACAGTGAACTAACTGCAAAGGCGAGCAGCGACAATTTGAGCATCCGAGCTGGGTCCCTCTTTCAGCCCTGCCCACTGCCTTCACTGGGGTCGGGGGGGTTGCTTGGTTTTAGATTTCACTCTACTTGATCCCCCCCCCCCCCCCCGGGTCGGTACATCTCGGGGAGCGGCCGCAGCCTCCTTTTTAACCGGTCACAAACAGCAGCCACTGGTGTTGTCCCTGCTGTCCCCTGGGATACTTGGGGCTTCCTAGGGGTGACCCTGGTTCCTCCCCCTTGCGTTTCCCGGGTCTGCCCGGACTGTCACCGGGTGTCCCTTCGTCTTCTCCCTTAGGATGGGGGCACGGGTTGACCTGAATCTCTACTAGTCGCTCCTGTGGCTGCTCTGGGAAAGCACACAGGGCAGCGAGGGAGTGGGAGGGGGGAAGAGGACAGATTCTTCCCTGGGAAATATCTAGGGATGCTAAGTTTGCAAAGTGGGGGCATTGGCGGACCCCGGGGAGCCTGCAAAAAGCAGGGCTGGGCTCCTCCGCTCCCCCAGTCACAGGGAGAAACCTATTCCCCCTCCCTCCCCGACCCGCTTGAGGATGAGCAGAATAGATGGGGCAGAAAAGGGTTGGGGGTGGCGGTGAGGTGGAGGGGACCAAGATGGTCATTAAAGCGCCTTCAAAGTCCGTCACCCCGCTGATCCGGCCCCTCTGTTCCCCGGGGGGAGGCGGCTGCCCCAGCCTTCGGCTTCAGCCAGGGACCCCCGTCGGTGGCCCCGGCACGGCTGGAGGACCAGCAGGCAGGAGCAACTGAAGGGGACCTTCTCCCTGCTCTGCTGGTGCAGCCCCTGGCTTCTCCCTTGCCATGTGTGCGCTGGTGCGGACCCTCGCCGGGAGAGCCCTTCTCAATCAGATCAGGGCGAGTACAAGGGAAGGGCTGCAAGGCAGCGCGGTGGCAGTCCCAAACCAAACCAAACCAAACCAAACCAAACCAAACCAAAACTTTCCCCCCTTGGTTTCAAGGCAGGATGCCGAGAAGCGCCACGCTGCTTCCCCTCAGCGGAAACAAAGCAACGAACCCCGGCACTAAACAAACAAACAAACAAAAACAAAACAAACACAGGAAAACCAAACCAAACCCTGCTCAACCCCAGATTTATAAGGTGCTCAGGGAAGCAGTTTCTTTTTTCTCTTTTCTTCATTTCTTCCTTCCTTTCTTTCTTTCTTTTTTTTTTTTTTTTCATTTTTTCCTGTTTTTTCTTTCTTTCTGTCTCTGTCCTTCTCAGAGGCGCCGGTGCTACAGATGCTCTTCCACTCACGGATGTGCGAAGAAGCCGGCATATCGCTGCGGGCGTTCCCAGGGCCGCCGGCAAGCACTTGGCTGCCGGTTTACTCCCCTTTCCTGAGAGGAAGGGACTATTTATATATTTTTTAATTTATATTGTTTTTCCTTATATTTTTTCCTTATATTTTTTTTCCTTCCTTCCTTCCTTCCTTCCTTCCTTCCTTCCTTCCTTCCTTCCTTCCTTCCTTCCTTCCTTCCTTCCTTCCTTCCTTCCTTCCTTCCTTCCCCTCCTATATTCTCTTCCCTTTTCCCTCCGTTATTCTTTCCTTCCCTCCTTAGTCTTCCTTTTCCTCCCTTCTCTCTCCCTTTCAGTCTTTCACCCTCTTTCCTTCTTTCCAGTCGGTGGCTCTGGCTGAAGGAGATGTGATGTGATTAAACTCACAGGGCGTTGGAGGGCGGAGGTAAATTAAGCCAAAGCGACAGAAAAGATGAAAGAAGCTTGCTCGACTCGAGTGCCCGAGGACAGCTCCCTTCCTCTGTCCTCCTCTGGGTCACGCAGGCTCCCCGCCGCCTGCTCTGGGACCCTTCTCCTGCCCAGGAGATGCTTCTTGCGACGACACCGAGAAGGATTCATTTATTTATTCCCCTTCTGGTTTATTCATTTATTTGTTCCCTCTTTGGTTACTTCTTGCGCAGAGGGGGGAAAGAAGGGAAAAAAAAAAAAAAGCAAGAGACGGCCCGACTGCAGTTCTGACTTCACTTAAGCACAATTTAATCTTAACTTTTATTAGCGCAGGAAAAAAAAATAATAATAAAATAATAATAACAACACGGACCTATTCCAATTTAATATTCCAATTTAAATTTCCTTCTTATATGGAGATCGTGTTACCGAAGTCCCGAAAAGCAGACAGAAAAAGACGAAGCCGCTTGCTAATCTTGTGGGGTCCCTTTAGCCTTTTCACGGGAAAAGCCCAGATGACAGCACGAACTGCTGCAGTCCCGAGCAGTGAAGACCAGAGGCATAAATAATTTTCGGGGTGCTGGCACGGCGATGCAAATTCATCTAAATGGACGGGAGGATGAATTTTAAAGTTGGTCGGTGCGCAGCCATCTGCTGAAGGGCTCGCAGCTTTACAGATAATCCGAGCTCTGTTCGTTTCCCCAAAATAATATATGAGACAGGGCGTGAGATTTTTTTTTTTTTTTTCCTAGACATAACGAAATCAAGCTATCGAGGAGGGAGGATCGTGTTAGCCAGGGGCGCTGGGATGCGTGAGAGCTATCAGCTAATAGAACTGCCGTGTAGCAAAATAGCGGGCAGTTATTTAGAACAACAAAATTGCAAGTTTTGAGGAACAAAAACTACAATGTAGAACAAACAATACAATGCAATACAATACAAATTTAGCAGCTACTTCCCATCTTAATGGCCGCATGTTTCAAGCGAGGGAAGAAGTTGCACATGAAGTGATCAATTCTGTGTTAAAACAGCTCGGGCAGAGAGCTCTGGAGGGCTGAGCTATTTGGGTTGTGTCACTAATGTGTTTTAATCGGATTTTTTTACGTGGTAAATATGCAATATTTATTTTATAACAATTGAAGAGAAATAATTAAGCAAATACAAAGTAGACCTAATTCTTTAGATGAAAAACAAATAGTTTGGTGTGGAGTTGTTCATATCTTGATTTAATTCTGAAGAATCATTTCTCCAAACAGTTTTAAATAGGAAAAAAAAATAAATCAGGTGGATTTTCCCCGACGAAAGAAGGTCCTGAGCTCCGCTCCCGGGTCCCGCCCGCCGTGTTCCCCCCCCCGCCCCCAAATGCACATCTTTTCTTGCTGGAAACCCATGTGTGATTTGCAGCACAGCCACAGCTCTCTCCTGGTGATTGCTCCCTCCCTGCCTGAGTCTGCTTAATTTGTAAATAAGTTTCAGGGCCTCTTTTCACAGAACCCAGTTGAGCAGGTAATTTGTTGTTAGTGCTTGTTTAAATGTTGTGAACCATGCACTCAAAAATTGGAAAACTATACACAAAAGAAACAAACATGGGAACACAACTGGAAATTATTGAGTTATAAAAATGTCAAAGAAGAGCAATTTGCAAAGAGGCATCAGTAATTGTAATCTACATTAACGGAAATGATTTGCCAAGCCCAACCCTTTTGTTCTCCCCAGGCTGGACGGGCGCTTTGCCATCGACCTCAATGGGACTGGATCAGGCCCTTTGCATCATGCCATGTGGATTGCATTCCCTGAGAGGGTTTTCAGGACTCTCCAGTGCATTTATGGCAGGCTGGCTGGGAAGGAAATGCAGATATCTGTGTGGGAGCAGAAAGCAGCCCCAGATTTGAGGGCATCTCCCAAGGATTCAAGGAGAGCACCACCAGCTGTGTTAATAACAGTGATGAATGGAAAGCATAGTTTGTTGGGTGGGCTCCAGCAGGCCTGGGAGTGACATGCTGTGGCCCCACTCTCACTGGCATGGGGTGATGTGCTGTGGTCAGTCTAGGACCCCTGGGGTGTTCCCACTACCCAGAAAAAAAGAATGCGTGAATGTTTTATAAAGTCCATCCCCTGCTATTTAGCTCTATCATCTTCCTCAAACTTTATCTCAGAAATGAACAACCATTACAGAGCTGGGATGGCTTCTCAGCCTGCAAAGATCCCTCTTCCTTTCTGAAGCATGGTAAAGTGCTTGCTAGTGCTCACACAAACTCACACCACTCTGCGGGGCTCTCTGGGTTGACTCAGCCTCTTCTGCCTTATTTAGGGCAGCTTGAACCTAAGATTTGGTGGGCTGGGAGAAAAGCTCTCCCATTCAGAGCCATTAGTTCCAGGTTTTGTCTGACTGAATCTGTTTCCCTAGATTCAGCTTTTTTGTTTGTTTCCTCCCCCCACCCCCCCAAAAAAAAACCCAAAAAACAAAAAAAAAACCTTTTGTTACACCCACACAGTCTAAAAAGTAAACAAAACAAACCCCCAAAGCTAGAGGCTGGTCGTATGGCTTCAAGTGCCGAAGCTGTTACGTGCAGTATTACAGTGTTAAGCTCAGGTTCAGAGGGGGTTTCTAATCATTCATGTTTACATCTGCAGGGCTCTTCCTGGGTCCTTCCATGTGTTTTGATGAGGAATATTTTGCACAGATTGGTTGGGAGACAGTAAGGTGTGTCTGGGGTTAGAGCTACCAGAAAGGTTTTATTTCAGATTTAATGTCCAGGGAAGCATAAAAACAACAACAATTATACAACACTACGCTCTGAAAAATAGAGCATACGAGTGTATAAGATACCAAAGTGTTATGACTGTTTGAAAGTAAAGATACTTGTGTAATTTGTTGCTGGTGATAGCTGCAGTCAACCCACCTCTGACTGCACCCAAGTCATGATTTCACTGAAATATTTGCCTATTTTCATTGCTGAAGACATGCCAACCGGTCATAACTAACAGCTACATGTATATTATTTTTCTAAAAGAGCATGCATTTACCTTCTTAATGAAAAAAAAAAAACACGTGTGTGAAATAAAACATTCAAAGTTCAGATATGAAATTCCCTTTAATGACTGGATTAGTATCTGGTATGCTAACCAATTAAAAAAAAAAATCATCACATGATCAAATTGCAGTGATTCCAGGTAGAAATCCTTTCCTTCCTTCTTCCTTTTCCCTAGCTATGGATATTTTTCTAACTTAAAAGGAAAAGGAATATTTTACACTTATCCTACTGAGGATTTTTCTTTTAAGCTGGTTTATCGTATCCCATGAATAGCATTAAGCAACAAGATAATATGGATTTTCCCCAATGAAATCTGTAAGGTCGGATTACAGGACTGCTTGGGTCCTGATCCTGTCCTCCTGCATTCTTCAGACCGCTCTGCCTGGTACCAGGGAGCCGAGCAGTCGGTGAAGCCCCTGCCGAGCAGCCTCCAGCCCCGCAGCTGTGAGCCAAGAACTGCGCCGCTGGCCCCTGCAGTGAACATCGCCTGGCTGCCCCGCTGCCAGAGCCCCGACCCTACCTGGAAACACAAATACTGTCAAGAGCCTCGCTTAGAAGAAATGTGATGTATTAATTTGCTTTGATTTGTGCTGTTCTTCTGCTTAGGGAATTCACGGAGATCTCTGCATTTTGGCGGTCTCACTCACAGATGCTGTACTTTGCCTTTCATCCGTTCCGGTGGGATGGTCTGAAGAAAATCCCTATGCAGAAACGGGTGTGTTGTTCAGACTGGACAGAGGAAATCCAGAAATGGACTGGTAATTTTCAAGCATGTCTTTTGATATTCGTCACATGAGGAGAGTCAGCCTTAGTCAGGCTCATGGATGTGTTAGGCCAGGGGTAGGTATTAGTGGGGGTAGCTGAGACAAAAGGAAAGCCAATCGTGCATGGGTATGAAGACTAACTTTGGCTGACACTTCCCATTTTGAAACAACCCTCTGACCTGATGCTTGGAACTTTGGCCTGAATTTTACTTTGACAGAAAAGAAAAGGAATATCTGTTGGCAGGGAAAACAATGCATCGGATATTAACATACACAGTGATGATTATTGCAGATGACCAAAAGTTTGCTGTGATGAAGTAGTTATTTCTGGGCAGAACATGCAGCTCCCAGAAATATTTCTGAAATAAAAATAACAGCAGTAATTATATCTGTAATAATAATTTACAGCAGCAAGAATATCACTGCCACCACTGCTAGGAACCACTGAGCAGGCAGGCAGCTCTCCCACACTGAGCAGTGCTCAACAGGTAAGAAAAATAAAGGGAAATAAATGTTCAGAAAAAGAATTACCTTGAAAACTTTTCTGAAGAATAAATTAATTATTTGCTAATCACACTGTAAATGCAGATCAAAGCTTTATAAGGAGGCAAAAAAATTAAGGGATTCAGACCCTACTGATATTCAATGGCTGTTTTAACTCCTTTAGGTATCTTTGAAAGTTTTCCCGTAAATCTTGCAACAATGCTTCAGATAATTAAAATGCATCAATTACCAGCAGTCCCAAATTTGAAAAGAAACTTCCAGCTCTATACCGTTTTACTACTGATTTAAGAAACCAGGAGTGAACCCTTCCCAGTGTGCCTCTATTTGTTTCACATAGTTTATGAATTGACAGACACATTTAATGTACTGGTAGTGAGTGTTAATTTATAGCACTCTTTTTTTTCTAAGAAAATACAACTGAATAAACTTTTCAAAAGATCTGAAACATGTTTAAGTGAATTCAAACCTTCTTTTAAAAGAAAATTTCACCATCTCTCACTGAATTTGGTAAGGTGGGGGGAAAATAAACGTGATATATGTCTGTGCATGAGGAAGAGGAAAACAGCTATCTGCAGACCGTTAGACCATTTGTTTAACATGGATTTTTTTTTTTTTTTAATACAGTTATTTAAATTTGGATTTATAATTTGCACTCATTGATTGGCAGAACTGATAAGTCCACTTACTTTCTTTTTTTTTTTTTTTTTTTTTCGTACTTCCTTTCAAAAGGTTAGTCATCTCTTTTTTTTTCCACCAGATTTGTTAAGGTTCGTTTTTTGATTTACCAGTTTGCCCTGTAGTCAGAGCAACTGAATCCAGCTGACAGAAGGAATTTCGATAACATTGAGAGATTTTTAGGAGTTGTGGTACTGCTGACATAATCCTCTGACAACCAGAAACATCTGATGATGAGTCAGAACATGTCATATCTTCTACCTTGTCTAATGATCAGCAGTAAATGTGCACATACTGCTGCCCTTCAGCTTGAGCCTGATAATCTGCAGTGATACAGCTGTATCTGCAAGAAGTCCCTTTTGGGCTGCCATGGATATCTGCAGCAATCTGTGGTTTCCCTGTTATATGAAGGTCTTGATGAATTTTTTTGTAGAAGGTTTGGCATGAGGTGATTATCAGGTAGTGGAAACAAACTGGGATGCGCTATATGGTCTATCTCACAATAAGGTGAAACTTTTGTGCTTAAATAAATATCCCTGTTAAGTAAGGATACCTAGTATAAAATTTGCAGAGGTACTTTTTTTCCTTATAAACACATGCTTAATTGTAATGACTAAATGCTTTATTTCCCAATGATAATTTACATCTCTAAAAACTCCATCTGACACCATAACTGTTTCGTTCTTATTTAGCACCATCCTTGCTGACAAAATCTCAGGTTTAGAAAGTATAATCTAGAGCTGTAGAACGGGTGGTTTAGCATCCTATCCAACATCCTCAGCTGCAGTCCTGGGAAGTCTCTAGGCAGCTATTATAATGTCCTTGTAAACTTCTTTGAGAGCTTCACTTCTGTTTCTTTTTGAGATACATCAGTATTAAGCTCAGCAAATATACTTGCTGTGTGAATTGCAGGGACCAGGAGGTAAGCTAATTTTAAAATGCAGGAGTTCTTTTTCTCCAATCTGACCCTATGGGAGACTGTAGGTGCAATGGTCTGTCTTGAATTTCTGTGCATCTTGTTTAGTCAAACTTTTTCAAAGTAAGGTAGTTGCATTCAGAATTGAAGGAGTATGTATGCACATTAGGTTTATTAAAGTGAACACTGTACACTGAAATGATCCTTTCAGCTATTTATGTAAATAACTCATGGTTCTTTTCCAGAGAGGTAAAAGCTGTGTCAGAGCCAAACACTATGTACATTTACGTGTTGATGTGCCTTTGCTTATGTATGTGTATATAAAGTATATAAATGCAATAAAGTGTTGCATTGTTATCTATGTGCATGAGTTTTTATTCTTCATTTTCAAAATTTCCATTTTATTATCAAATCATTTTTATTAAAAGTATTAAAAGATACTTCTGAAATGTTTCATAGATGATTTTAATTCTGACCACTCCAGACAATTTCTTATCATTAAAAAACCACTACTCACCTCCTTTGCAGATCATTCACAAATATGTTGAACATCTGGATGCCTGTCAATTTCAGTAGTGATTGCTTTCTCCCATATATCACTACTTTTTGTTACAAATCTTTTGAGTAGTTATTAATCCACAGGAGGATCTTCCCTCTTATCTCATTAAATCTTATCTGCTTTAAATGGTTCTGATAACTGACCTAATCAAAAGCTTTTTAGAAATCTAAGAACATTGCATCAAGTATGTGACCTTTACCCACAGGCTCATTTTCTGCTTTGAAGAACTTTACTACACTTAGGAGACATCTATGGCTATATGAAAGCATATCAACTCCATTTCTACTGAAGTCTGAGAGAGAAGTCACACACACTAATCTTTGATTCTCCAGGTATGCAACAGACCCTTTAAACTCCTGATCCCCTTTTCCTTCCTCTGGGCAAGGGGCTGATTTCAATAACTCATTTAGGAGTTTCAAATGTAAATTTCTTTGGGACTCTTGGGGGAACACAGAGTGTCCCAGAGATTTGCTACCATTTACTGTATTGACCTGTTCTGTAATTTCCACTGGCACTGAGAACAACCTACAGGCTAGGGTTAGGTATCTGTGTACAAGGGAAGAAATGTGGTTTGAATTTCCTCAAACAATTGAAGGAATGGGATGCGCGTCTCCTTCCAGCATGAGACCCTTAATCCCTATTGACTAGCAGGATATGCTACATTTTGTGTTCTGCTGTGTCTGCCTAGATCAAACCCTTTTGTGAGGTGGATAGGCTGAGGAATAGGTATTTTACAGCTCTTGACTGGGTGTAGGTGTAAGGTAAGAAGCCCAGTCCTGTGGAGGATGAGGTGATTCTGAGTGAGCACAGATACAGAAGCTCAACTGTTTGGGGACTTTAATATTAAAAAAATGATGTATCTGTAGAGTTTAGGAGCTGCATGCTTGAGTTCTGGTTTAATTTTCTATATATCTTTTACTTTATTTCTACACCTGTAGTCAGCTGAGAGGAGTGGACTGACTTATTAAATGCAAAGATATTTTTTTCATGTGCTTTGGTAAAGCACATAGAAGTGGAGTAATGAAATTTTCATCATGAATATCCATCTCATACCCAGAACTTTACTGCTATGAAGAAACATATATCAATCACTCATTTCTACAAGAGTTCTTGTCAGATTCCTCTTGAAATGGCCTCTGCTTCACTACCATATGTAAATAAAAGCAGCAGAACATCATGACATTCAGATTCTTTGAGTGTTGAAAAAGAAGCATTTAGATGTCGTGGATTATGTAGTGTGACATACTGTCATTAGTAGGTCTGGGCAAACAGCAACACTCAAGATGGTTTCAGTAAAACAATAAAAGGTGAAGAAATTTAAAAGTTTTTTGTTTGTTTGTTTTTGTTTCTGGGGTAGGGGAGAGAGGATGAGAGAGGAAGTACTGGAGTTGCAAAGCAGTATCACTGTATACCCTACTGCATTATACCAAAATCAAATTCCCATACATCTGTTGTTAAATGAACTTTGGCAATAATTATCTATGGGTAGCTAGGTATTGCAGGGGAACATATATATATATATATATATATATATATATATTGTTGGTGTTGTTAAATGTGTTATTTGATTTCATATGAATTAAATTCAATGTCACATTTCAGAATACAACACATTTAAGTGAATAAAAGTCATGGAATCATCTGTAATTTTATTTGTAAGGGGCAGTATATACCAGTGGGTACAAACCAGCCAGACGGTGGATCCTGCTGGGATCTCCATGGAGCGACATTCCTGCCTGCTGCACAATTCCCATTTGTCACTCCACTTCTGTCAGCCCAGTGCAGATGGACAACTTCTACATTTTGAAACTGTGCAAATGATTGCAGATCAGTGAAGGTGCCATTGTCAAATGTATTATTTCACTTTTGATCTTAATGTACATGTAAGAGTGTCTCTTTACATATATGTTTTAAAGAGCTTAATCTAAGAGGCAGCTCATAACAACAGCTTTCATGGTCTCTTGCTTGTAATAGTTACTGTCACTTATCTCATACTTTTTGTATTTTTTTCTAACTATGGTCTGTGTTATTATCTAATAACACAATATTGTATTAACATGGTATTACAGGAACAGGACATGTTTGCAGTAATGGATTTAAATTTTTTAAGTATTGTGACCAAGGTTTTCTAAAGCAGCTAACATTATTTACGATTATCTGAATTCTGCCTTAGTTTCTTCAGAAATTAAGCTGTCATTTCCCTCAGAACAATCTTTACAGATTTTTCTCTCTTTAAGTCTGGATTATTTTCTCATGATGTACTAAAGAGGAGGAAAAGGGCTTCATGTCATCAAACCCATGAGATCCACACCAGGTCCCTGTGGGGACAGTTTTTCAGAGCACTATGACTTAACACAGGGAAAGCTGACATCAGGGGATGAGATGAGGGTGCTGACAGAAGGAAGAGAAGTTTTATGCCCAGAAGTAGGACTTCTGTTGTCATCATGATGAATCCTCCTCAGAGGAAATACAAACCCTATAACTACAGTTGTCCATGCTTCTGTCCTGCCTGAATCCCAAAACCTAAAGGCAGGAAACCTAGCTGGAACTTTACCCACATGATGAAGTCCAAACTTAAGGGTTGTTAAAAAATGTGGAGAGTCTCAATTTACACAGTATTTCACAGCTTCCTTTCTGAAGAGAATAAATCATGTAGTAGGTGGAATTAATTTGCATTGAGTTGACTGAATATCTACAGAAACATGATAGATCCAAAGCAGAGGAAAAGCAAGTGAGGTCCTGAAGAATTGAGAACCGGGTTAGGGAAACTACAATAAGTACAGACTCCTGTCAATCATTGTGCTTGAAAAGATTGGTCTCTCAGACCACGAATGTAACATAACAAAGTACAGAGTGAAGTCACTGCTGTGGAAAGCAAGAGGAGGAAAATGTATCTGTAGAAGTCCCTGTAGTGTTGCATTCCCATCCATGGTGTATTGTGTGCAGACAGGTAGCTTTGCAGAAAATCATGCAGATATTTGGGATATTGGAGTATTGGTGATTCTCCTTAGACCAATAGGGCTTTCATTCCATGCAGCACAAAATCATTGAAATGTGTGTGTAAAGAGAAATATTTATCTACCTCATATCCTAAACCTTAGGCAGGTGAAATTTCTTCTGTTTATCTACAGCCAGATAGCAAGGGAGCAGTCATGAGGAGATTTTTTTGTGTGTACCCATGTCAGAAATCAGGCAAAAAAAAAAAAAAAAAAAAAAAAAAAACCTTTCTGTTATTCTGGGCAGAAGAAAAAACATCTGCCATATTCTTCTTGTCATGAATGATGTTCTGGGAAACAAAAATAATCAGATGTTACTCACAAAAGCCACTTCTGCTTCTCATACATGTATGTGGGTTAATTTTAATCTGACACACTGTAAAATGAAAACCATTACAGCATACTTGTGTGTTGTTGCAACACTACCCCAATTCTTACAGTAATCAATGGAAAACTGATTTCTAACCCTCTATGAACTTCTGACACTAAGGAACATAGGTTGGAGTTAGCACCAACAAGCTTGTATGCCAAGGGAGAGAGGAGGAGGCTATTTTGATATTTTCCTGTGTGATTCTAGAAAGGTAGAGCCAGTGCCATGGTCAGCTCCACAGAATAATGGGTAAGTTTGACAAAACAAAAATAAAATACAGGCAGACATATAAGCAAATATTTAGGATCTCTAACTGAACAGCGTAATTTTTAAGTGGTAAGATACAAATGCAGACCCACTAAAGTTGGGGATGCTCATGTGTGCTCTGTGGTTCAGAGCAGAAAATATTTATTTAGCTTAGAGAATATTAAAAATACAAAGTACTAAGATCCTAAAGCCACAACCTGTCTGTTCCTCTGAAAATCTTGCCCTAGAACTCTTAATTTTGTATATACATATATATATATATATATATATATTTTTTTTCTCAGTCTTGACCATACTCCATTCCAGGGACTCTTAACAGTGGATTAAGGGCATATTTAGCTGTGGTCAATCCATTACAGCTGAACATATGAGTTGGCCACAGTCTCCTGACTGGGGTGAATTGATGCTTGCCAACATAAATGTCTCCCTTTGTCACTTCTATTTATTCAGTGATGCTTATTGACACTCTAGGTTTGTTTCTGATTTATCTTTCAGGAAAGAAAATCTTTCACACGAATGACTTTCGATTTTCCCCCCAAAATTTCTGAATTTTTATTGACTGAAACTACAGGAAGAAATAAGTATCATCCCCCTCCTCTTCCTTCCCCTTTCTTTTAAGCAGTTTCTGAATTGTTTTTTACAACCAATTTTCACTGACTTGTGTTTTAAAATATAGATTTAAGTTCACTTTGTTTCCACCATTCTATTAAGCAAGAAAGACATAACAATTTTGGTAAAAGTTCCTATAAAATTTGTAGCAGACTTGTAGATTTATGGTCATATAATTAATCATTTGAAGAGAGAAAATATATTCTGGGATGTGATTTCCTAATCCCAAAATGTTCTTCTTGGTAGGTGAGTGCACGCAGCCACAACACATCTGGTTTACAGATACATGCACTTTGTCAGCTTGGGGTAAACTGCTGGGGTCCCCTTATCTGTTGCAGCTCCAGTGTAGGTGCATTATTTTCCAGGAAACAGAAACCGTGCAATTCTGAGAAAATAGAAACTCTTGGGTGTCCCTGATTTCCACTTGAAAACATTCAAGACCGTAGAAAAGATTTTTTTTTTTTTTTAATAAAAGCAGGCATCCCCAACTCTTAGCACAGTGCTGGTGGTCTGCCTTGGTTTCAATAAAGCTTTGGAAAGAAGAAACCCTGGCATAAGGGTCAGCATGTGCCTTTCTTATAGAATGGCACTGAAATGCATTATGCTCTATACCTTGGTACAAGTGAATTTGGAAGGAGAGTAATATTCACTAAAACTCAAATACAGTTGATTGTCCCATCCCTAAGAGGATGAAAATGAATATTTTATCACTGCCCTATAAGTAAGTATTGCCAATGTCACCCAAAATAACTACTAACACTCCAGAAATACAAATCTGAACTCCTTTTTTTTTATCAATGGAAGATTTGCCTTCACTTTAAAGGGTTCAGGAATTAACAGCTAATAGGCACTGCACAAGCTGCTTATCTATTCTATCTATTATGTGTGAGTACAAGATACTGGTTATCGGATAAATGAAAAAGTCATGGGAATTAACCTGATAATGTTCAATGTTCTTACTATTACCTAAAAACAGAAGAAATAAATCTCTTAAATTTTTTCTTGCTCTTTGCATTCACTCTTACATTTGCATTTTACGTAATGAAAAGTAGCCAATTAATTATGAAAACACTGAAAAGATTTGTTATAAGACTCTTACATGTTTTCACATTTTACTCATGGTTTCCATCTAATCTCTAAGATGCAAGTCTTGATTTTGAAAAAAAATAGCAGAAATGCTTGTATTCACAGATTTCAGACACTCTCCAATAACGGGTGGTGTATGGGGTAACGTCCTGCTGCTGGTACCCACAGAAATCCGCAGCCCTGTAGTATTGTTGCACTGAGCTGATCCCCTTCTCTACTACACTAATGACATCTAGCGGCTAACTGAGATTATTCACAAAGTGAGCGAACAAAAACTTATCCTGTTTCTACCAAATATTTGTAGGCACCTGTTGCCAATCTAAGAAACTGCTTTCACAGTGGGTTCCGACATCCACCTGGCTAAAAACATTCTCCCTAAACTGGAGTTACTATGTGAAATTTCACATGATTTGTTGCATTTTTAGGCCAATAATGTCAAAGGAATGTGTGAAGGTGAAACCTGTGAAGATGAATGAATATTCAGAGTTTAAGACGGTGCATTTCCCTCCTTCAAGATTAAGTGCTACAATCTCATGGTGATCAAGAGTTGTTTTACTGAAGAATGAATTCAGGACTTAAGCTAAAACTAAACATTTCTCCCTGAGAAGCTTTCCATATTGTCCACAAAAGTTACAGAAGCTCCAAGGAGAGGGTGTCAGGGAAAGGAAAAATGAGAAGGGGGCCAGACTATCTAATCACAGGAGAATCACATAGAATCAGAGATGTCTGCCTCACTTGGAAGTATTACTGATACTGTCTCTTCTGACCTCTATGCCTCTGTTGGTCCTGGGCAGCAACACAAGTGTGATGCTGTGATAAGTAGAGAGAGAGAGGGACCATATCAGGTCCAGTGGATTGGACTAAAGCCCTTCTTTTCTCTTTTACAGTGAATAAATTTAGAAGCAGAATCCAATTAATTTATCTTTGCTATTCATCTGACTACCTTTTTTTTTATCTCCTTCCTCAGTTACATTGTGGAAATAATTTCCTTACCCCTCTGTGTGGAAGTTCTTGTTATTAACACAGAAGCAGAGCCTGGGTGGCCCAGCCACAAACTGAAGACATGAGGTACTCTGTTAGCAATGAAAGGCTGACCTACATTACATAGTCCGAGTAAGAGTTTGATCTCTGGAAGACATCTTCCCAAAGGCTCCTCATGCTTATTGTACTGCATTTGCAGCCATCTCAGATCTGTCAACAGTATTGAGCATTATTTGGCACCCTCCTTAAAGAAGCATCTCTCTTGTCTTATCCTTGCCATAATCACAGTACCTATGACAATAATGTTATATACATATATATATATATATGTATATAGACAGATAAAAGTATGAGGAGAACAAAAATAAAGGAACAGGGCAATCCTTTCAAGGTATAAATTATATTGGCTCAACTTTTTGTGGTAGATTAAGTTCTCTTGGCTTTGACTGAAATTAGTGAACGAGAGTGAGTCACATTCATCCAATTTGACCCCAAAACACTTTGAACACTATATGGCATAATTTCTAAAGAGAAGATTGTGATGATGATATTCACACTTCTTCTGGATTTTTCATTTGTTAGATAGTATTGGCTTTAAATTTTCGGTTGGGGTGAAAGAAACATTTGAAGCCAACATAATTTTCCTCGAAGCAGGAAACTGTAATTTCAGATGGACTCTACTGAAAATAATACTGGATATAATGGCTATTTTGGATCTCCTTGTTAAGTTTTTATAAGTAGTACATCCAATTGAGTAGCAAGGATTTCGTCCCCTAGAACAAACTGATAACATTGATTGAGATTCAGAATCATTTTCCTCTACAGTATTTGTAAAACCAACATATATCCAGGAAAGAAAAAGGAAGCATGATCTTAGTGTATAGATCTAAGAGATCTTTTTGTAGATCTGTTAAAAACTGCTGTTCAGTTTTGAGTCTTGAAAGGCTAATAAGATAATCTAATGTGCCCAGTTCAGCAATGATCACTAACCTAATTGATGACCAAAGAAGAACAACAGCTCTCAAGCTTTACTGGTTTATATACTACTCCCAATAAATTGTTGTAAAATGAAACCGTGGAACATTAAACTCATCCATCATTATGAGCTCATGTACAACAACTTGCGAACTGCTATAATGGAGTTACTCTCAGCCTTCCCAGCACAATTTAAATGCTCAGAGCAGGTTCCTGCTTTTATGTGACCCTAGATAGAGAGTAAACAGGGAATTTCAGTCTGGAAAGTACTGCAGCTTCCAACCAACGACCAGCAGCATCTCTCTACAGAAAGTAAGCATACAGCAGCAGACCTATCTCTGGGATTCCCTGCCCACTAGCAACTTGTGCTCTATATCTTCTGCAAAGCTGTCTCCTGGTTAGATTTATACTCCTGTATTTTTTCCTGTCCCTCCCCAAGCTCTTCAAAATGCACTTATTGTCAGTGGCTTCATCCAGTTCTGTAATAAAAACATGAGGAGAATATTTTTTAATTTGTTGACAAGTATATGAGTGGAAATGGAATTATTTTTAGACTTGCAACAAAAGAGGAGAAGGAAACGATCAAACAAGATGAGCAGTGGGCAGAAAAGGAATTTGAGCTGAGGTAATATACTTCAGTTCTGCACAGACTGTACCTCAGTGCTGCTTTTAAGGAGAGGTCATGCATAGCAGGCTAGAAAGGAGTCAGCACTGCAACCTCTGTTATTAAAAGTGAAAAGTGCTATGCTTGGAAGCAGTTTCTGAACTATGACTACTCATTGATAATGAGAGCTTGGGGTTATAGGATGACTTCAGTTTAGCGTAAAGACATCTCCATTAATAGAGATCATTTTTAATTTTTTGTTGTGATTTTGGCTCAGTACATGTCCTGTCAACCACAGACATGGAGAACAGATTGATCTTCTTTTTTTTTTTTTTTTTTTTTTTTTCCGGTAGGCCTTTCCATACTTGAAGAAGAAGTGTGTGTCAGTCCTTCTCTCAGTTTTCTTTCCTCTTGTAGCTTTTTAAAGTCTGTTTCCATACTTCTGAACAAATTCTTATTGCTTTCACCCGGACTGTTTTCTACCAGGTCATATTCAGTGCGAAAGAAGTACTCAAACACCAAGCAGAGATCTGCCTTTGTTGCCTTTGTAGATCTGTCTAGGTTGCCTACATACCTGGATGTGTTATTCATGCACGAGGATGTGGTTAACTCACATTTGTTCTGTTTCACCATGATCCTATAAATTCTTTTCCAGCCAGTGTTACCCACACACTCCTTGTGTCTCAGAGCTTTGATCAGATCCCACTGAATTCTATCTTAACAACATGTTAAGATTCAAATGGTGGGAGGTAAGGAAAATTTAGGAAGTTGTATCCAAAGCTTTTTGTGCAGTAGCCAACTCTTGTAATGACAAGAAAATAACAGCAGATATATTAAGGGTATCACAGTGGCAATTCCCTTGTCACATCTGCTTGTACTTGTTACCCTGTATGATAAGGAGACAGACAGTTATTCCTGTATTCTTTGCCTGAGCCCATCTCCAGAGTTTAACTAGTGTACTTTCTGGTTGCTTGCACTATACTTGCAATTTACTGAGTATTTATCCTTAATAAGAGTTCATTTTCAATAAGGGCTCCAGAGCCCAAACTGACTCCGCTCAATTAATTTATTGATGAGGACTATAAGGACCTTAATCAATCAGGCAGACAGTTGCTCATTAGAAATGCAAAAGGTGCTGGGAGTCTTCTCAGTAGCTGCAGCAACAGAGCAAGTTCAGTCAGATTTTAACACCATGTTTCTATAAAGGAACCAGCAGAAAATGGTTTATGTTAACAGAGCTTCGCAAAAATGGTATTGTTCGCAAAAATGGTATTGTTGAAAGTATAAAAAATTGTGGCATAGGGGTTTTTGTTTGTTTGTTTGTTTTCTTTTAAATTTCTTTTTACTATTACCATGCTAATCCAAAAATAGTAATAAGTATAAATTTCCCTGGACATGCCTTTCCTCTCTGGCTTACTCATATAACATATGAAAAGCCATCCCAAGCAAAATTAAAGACTGGCTAAACAGGCAAACGTTGAATATTGCCACTTCTCATGAAGTCAGCATGAACATGCTCTGGCAACTGGGCAGGACTTAGAGAGGATTACTACTGTGTTCTTTATGCCTGTCTTTTTGGACAGCTTGACACGTCTGTACTTCTGTGCAATCCAGCTGTTGGGTAATCACCCTCGTTCTTTTGATTTGCCCCAATTTTGAAACAGTCTCTAATCCAAAATTGGTATTCAGAATAATACAGGAATATTGGGTCAACACATAAGCTCTCCAAGTTTTTCACTGCCTAGAGCAGAGCTTTTTCTCTGTTAATTTAGGTATATGCACAGTGCTCATACACACACCATCTGTTTTCTAAGGTTAAGTACTTGCCTCATCTGAGGATACTGTATTATTTACTACCTTATTGGTTCAGAGTAATTTCTGGCATTGGGAATACTCCTGTTCACAGGCCAAAGAAAGTTTAGGACATGTGGAGTATTTATTAAGCAAGTTCTTATGAAGTCCTTCTTACGAAGTTTCTGCTTTTGTTTTGTGCACAAGCAAAAACACAAAGCACAAGAAGATGTCACAAAAAAAAATCAACCCTTTTCATAGTTTTTATTTATACCAAAAATATTCATGACTAACTGAAGCGTTTGAGAGTGGTTTTACATGGCAATGGAGAACTGAGACCTTGGTCAAGGGCAATCATAAAACACAAGTGAAATTCTAATCATTGCAACATTCAGCTAACAACAGAAGAAAGTGCAAAATGTGATTAAGAAGGTGAAGAGAAGCAGTAAGCGTTTTCATATATTCATCAAGTTATAGAAACGACACTTTCAGAATAGCAGATGGCTCTGAATATATTTAGTTTAGAAGAGTGAAGAAAGTATTGTCCTCATGCAAAGTGAAAATCAGAATCTGAAAGCTGGAGTTTATAGCCTCTGTACTGCCATAAGTGTCTTCACAAAAGACCAGAGAATGAAAGCAAGACTCTGCTTTTAAACTGAAAAGGTTACACACACACACACACACACACACACAAGAAAAAAAAAAAAAAAAAAAAAAAACAACAACAAAACAAAACACAGGCAATTCAAAGGGAAGAGTAAATCATAAATCATGAGTTATAGTGAAGGACAAATGACATGGCTTAACATGTTTATATTGACAAAGCAGTCTCTGATTAGATATCTAATAGATATCTAGATATATCCAGTAAATATCATATCTTGCACCAACCCAGATATGAAAGGGCCAGTCGCACACATTTATGGGCTTAGTCTGTGAAGTAGTGACCTTAGAGTGGAGGAATTTTCTGCAGCTGAGCAAAGAGCCCTTGGTGTCCAACATGTTCTCATCCAGATGTCCACAGAAGTTCCTTTCATGTGACTGTATGCAGCTGTTTGTGGAGTGTGAACGAAGAACTGAGGGAGCGATGCCCAAAGAAGTTTTGTATAGTTCATTCAGTGGAAATCCTCTGGATTATTGTTGCTTTAAGCAACTTTGATTGATGGTTTACACGGGCAGATGAACTTGGCATCAGATGAACCACAGTTTTTATACTTTTTTGTTACAATAGAAAGTATGGCTACACCCTTAAACAGACAGAGCATTTGTTTTAAAATTGCTTTTAGCTTTCTCAGTTCTCCTTACATTGATTTCCATCTTGTGTTCAGAAATCAATTTGTAAAATGTTAAAACCCAGTCATTTCTAGACTTCTCTCTGCAGAATTACAAGTTTGTGAGTGGGAAAGATTTCAATGACACCTATTTAAAGACTTCAACAAAAAAAGCAATTAAGTAGGCGATGAGATTTTTTTTTTTTAAAGGAATCAAACTAATTCCTTCTGAGCAATTAAAAAAGCTAAGTTTGATCTGCTCCGACAGCAGCATTTATATTTAATTACAGATCAGCTATATTGGTTTATTAAATTCTGGAGAACAGATATTATGTAAGGATAATAAATACTGTCCAGTGAGTAAATGGAACAGTAAGCCAGAAAACATGGCAATTTTCAGGATTAGAGAAACTTCTCTTCAAACAATTCTGTGTTTCTTCCTTAAGGAGAAAGCAGGATATATGACCCTGTTGGTACTAACAGTGCAGATTTTTCTGCTACCTATTTTCTATCTAAGTGTGGTCTGATAAACCATCGTTGGAAGTACTTGAAAAGGAAGTGTTGATAACTGACAACAACAGTAATATTTACATGGATTTTCAGTCTTTACATTAGCGTTTTATCTCTAAGAAAATAAACCAAAGAAAAGCACCTAAAGACTGAACACCTAATCTTACATTACAACTGGCAATCACTCTTCACTGAAAACCTATTTTAAAACAGTCACAAAGACAAGCACAGAGCAATCTCCTAAAAGGTACTTTTTCCTTTTGTCATTGAAATCAGTGCAAGATTTCATTGTCCAGACCACTCTGATTCTGCTCAAGAACTGACATGTGCCAACCCCCTCTGCCAAACAGAAACTTCAGGATCTTCATGTGCGTGCAGGACTCTTCTGGACCTCTGTGCAGAGATGCAATACCAAATTGAAATCACAATTCAACCAAGGTCAAAGCTATGAACCGTGAAAGCATATGAACTGTGAAACAGCAGCAAAATGTTTGGCTTAAGAGATGAACAACTATGGATGGATTTTTAAGGATTTTCCTGGATTTCAGGAACTGTTTTAGAAACCTTAAAGACCCTTCTTCAACCACTATTCCTTTTCAGTAAGCTTGCACATACTGAAGTTTCAATAATGTCTCTGTGCTTTTGAGCAGCAGCTATATAAATATTAAATCCATCCATTAAATGTTCTGCAACAATACTCTGGTTGGCTAATTGTCTCTGCTTTATAATGAGAAGATGTATTCTTGCTTTGACAGAGGCTTAACTAAATATATATATATATATATATATATATATATATGGCAAATATATATATATATATTTGCCAAACAATATTTTGCAATTAATTATTGTAAAAAGAATGGTCCTATCTAAGACAGATTGCTGACACTCATAAAAAGGATTGAGGCACATCTTTGCCTCAACAGCTATAAAGCTGCTGTAGGCTACTAGCTTGTGCTTTTGAAAAGTCAGCAAGTGGTTCTCTGCTTCCTAGAGGCAGTATATGTATTATATTCTTAACTCATTGCTAAGAAACTTTTAGTTGAATAATTTTTCTTCCCAATTCATGAAAAGAAAACTCCAGTGGTGACTTCATTCATATGTGCTTTTCAATATGATAAAACCATGCAGTGTTATTCAAAACAATGTTATTTGTGATTTGCCTTACATAAGCCCCTGTATGAACAGAGTGCAATTATATGAAACATTACACAGATATCATAAATAACATAATACATTGTCTACAAACACATACCCCCTTTAAATTGCTTTATATAAAGACATATTAACAAGTAGTAGGTGTGCTTTTAGCTTCAAGCTTTTCACAATGACAATATCTGTATCCTCTTTAGCCAGTATTATCAAAATACAAGATACACACCATTACAAGAGTTACAGTATAATGATTAAAAGCTTAAGAAATAAATATCCAAACTATACATGCCCTTAGCAAGGTTCGTGAAGACAAAATTGTTTCATGTGTCATTTTTTAATATAAATGATCAATAGAGGGCAGCAAATTCCTTGTAAAATCCAGGAGTTCTATAGATATAAGAGACTAGATATGGAAAAGTATATTAACAAATATATTACTTAGACTCAAGAAGCAACAAGGGAAGTACATGATTTACAAAGTATCTGCTGTTAACTCAGAAAGCTCTCGAGTGTTTTGGTACATCAGCAGTCCTTAGCTGGTGAGGTATAAAGGCTCTAATTCAACACAGCACTTCCCGATATGTTAAATTTCTGCTTAGTGAAATTTAAGCTTGATGAAGTGTCTGTTTAAAGATAGATTCCTGAAACTGGGAAGGAGTTAAAATGTGGGAGGACCTTAGGGATTTAATATTCAGTTTTGAGAAACATTCATTGGTTGTCATGGTTTTTGGAATGAAGTGAGAAACCTACCCCTGTCCAGCACCCATACCATCCAGCCCCAGTACTAGTCACTGCCTCCCCAGCTAAGCTCATGCTTAATCTAAGTACTCATTTTTTTGTTTGTTTGTTTGTTTTTTAAATAAATTCTTTTTTAATTGTTATCATTATTAATTTATTTCAGTATTTTAATGACTTGTATTTATCTATTCAGTTATGTCCTCCTGGCAGGCATCTCAGAAAAGCTCACATCACTAAGTAGAATTTACTTATTTATTTATTCATATATTCATTTATTTAATTTTATAGGTCTCCTGCACAGAACCCAAATCAGGGATGTGGCTTGAACTTGTAGCTGCTGGTACTACTAAGGTACCACAGACTATTGCCCTATTACACCAGTTGTTTAATAGCAGCTTTAGCAATCCATTTTTAATGTTACCTGTTGAAAATGCTGAAGATACTCTGACAGGATACCCCCGTCTAGAAACACAAGAAAAGAGAAAGATTGCAGAGCTAGCTTTTTTATTCCCTGTTCAATTCACTGCAGAGATAGAAATAGCTTCATGTTTGCTTAATTCTAAAATAAACTTTATATGATGAAGTCCAAACTACTCCCCTCTAAGGGTTTTGCAAATTTGTTTGAATGGAGAGACAAGAAAATTCAGCAAATACTTCTATATCAGACCCTATCACCATTCATCTCCCCAAGCACTTTAATCCCTACTCTGTTCCTCTTTCTATGGTGTGAGAGAGCTACATCTCTCAGCACGTCCAGAGAACCTTCTTGCCCTTTCTTCAGCACAATCAACATGGAAGAAAGCAATACAAATTTTAGACAAATTTGGGCAGCAACCCACACAGCTAGCAAAACAACACGGGAACAATAAGAAACTATTTAAACAGTCACTAGGAAGTTAAAACAAATTAAATTAAACTTTAAAGGGGGGGGGGGAGGGAAGATGGGAGAGGGAAAAAGCAACAACAACAACAAAACACAACTAAAAGAAACAAAAAAAAAACTAACCCAAGAGCTAAATAAAGCATGGAGAAAGAAGGAAGGAAGCCAACATTTGGGAAGCATATTAAGTTAGCTTGTTTGGGTGAGGCTGCACGGCAACAGACTCAGCTTTGCTCCTGAGTTCTGTGAAAAACAGGATTGTAACAACCACATACCTGCCAAGTCCTGCACAGATAACAGATGTTAGGGACACTCCTTTACTCAAAGTGGAGCCAAGATCCAAGATCTGTTGAAAGGTAACACATTTATCTTCTTCTGTATAAGAGAAATGCACAAATAAGCTCCTCTAACTGCACTGTTGCTGAAGGTAGAATATTTATAAACAAATCATGAGGCATTTCCTCGTGAAAGGTCCTTCCCAGTTGAAAAGTGGGAGAGTTAAGTTAGGTTAGGTTATGTGAAGGTGATGTGAAGTCCTTGCTGGACTAGCTAAGCCGATCTGGAAAAACCAAGTACAGCAGGACCCAGCAAAAGTTCATCTCTTAAATATGGACAGGTGAACATAAGAGATTCTCTCTAGAGTGTAAAAGCACAAGTGAATGGTTGATTGAGGAAGCCTGAGTTTTACTTTAGTTTTACTAACATAAAGATACCGTGTAAAGCAACTATTTTAATAAGGAATTAGATCTCAGATTTCTGACTTATGTGGATTAATGTCATATAAAGAAGACAGAATCCTTTCTAATGAGGTTTTGGTACCATCACTTATAATAGACAAAGCTTTTGTGATTGTACTTTAAATACTATAATTCAATTTCTTCCTTTCATTACTTAAAAAGTGAACTTGGATCCCTATATTGTGGTTTTCTGAGGCTGACTTTCCTGCAGGCAAGTATTGGTTTGTACTTAAAATGGACCATTTAATATGGGGATTTTTTTATGTGTTGGTATATAATGTGGAAGACAAATTTTATTCCACTGAAGTACCTGTGTTTGGCTTAGCTTTTTATGTTTAACAATTGGTGATGTCTAGTAGCTTTCAGTTATAGGGGGGCAGGAGAGAGACAGAAGGGTTGAAAAAAAGTAAACTAAAACCATGATCCAAAGGTCTTATTAAAGGATCTTTGGGCCTGCTTTAAGATTTTTTTTTCCTAGAATATTTGAATTCTATCATATAACTATTTTATGTTTTTAATCATATTCTTCAATTGCTTAAATTATCATTCTCCAGGGAATAAAATTTTTAGAAGAGAAACTTAAAATTATATCGAATGTATTCATCATAAAATATGCTAACCTGATTAGTTCTTTTGACTGTAATGACTCATGTGTCACTTGACAGAGACTAGTGCTTTGGATCCTCACTGGTAAAGCAATACCCATGAAATTCCTGATGTGTCTGCCCCACCTAACAAAACATGTATTAAAAGTACAATGACCTGTGTTGGTGATTAAGGAAGAGTGAATCTCTGCTATAATTTTTCCTTTCTTCTGTGGGTGAGGTCTCTTTGAGTATGGTAATGTTAGAGAAAAGGGACAGTTCTGCTATAATTTTTCCTTTCTTCTGTGGGTGAGGTCTCTTTGAGTATGGTAATGTTAGAGAAAAGGGACAGTTGCATAGCCTACTTTCCTAGAAAACGTGATGAAATAGATTCCATGTCAGTGGAAGAGAGAAGAATCACCTTTAGAGTAGCTAAAGAAAAAGGCAAGGGCAATTCTGTTTTCTTATGTTGATGTGGAAAACAGGAGGACATGCTAGAAAATATCTTTCTTATCTGAGTGAATGTGGTGTATGCTTTATTAATTATATGATACAATGTCAGTGAAAGAAGTTAAGTAGTACTGCCCCTCGTTCTGGACATCTCAGATGGTGCTTGTGAGCCTAGACCCATAGTTAGATATGGTAGGAAGATTTCTGAAATGCATATCTGCAGTGTTCCATCTTAGTCTAGTTAAAATATATTCTGTTCCAGAGAGGAAAGGCATTGGGGTGGTAAGGCTGAGGGGACTGGCTATATATCCCTCTGAGCCAGACGTTAGATCTGTGTCCTCTACCACCTAGCTGTGTAGCTGGGCTGTGCACACCCTACTGTCCTGCTACTGGAACTGCGGAGCAGGAAAAAGTAGGTTTCGAAGAGCAGCTGTTGTTTTCTGGTCAGCTGAAGTTATAGCACCTTTCTGGAGTTCAGCTTGCTTAAATTCGCTAAGCTGAGCTACAAGGAATTTGGGCTGTTCTGAGTTCATCCTTAATTCTTCCCTACTTGAAGGGATATAGATGGCTTCCTGTTGCTTGCAACAACTGGGAACCTTATGTAGCTGCCTAAGGAGTAAGAAAAGAGATCAAAATTTCACAAAGAGTTGAGAAAAGGAAGGGCATAACTTTATCTCCACTGACTGATAGAACTCATGCAGGTGTATTTGGTACCCTGTTGTATATGGTAGGGCCCAATCCTGCATTTCCTTAAACAGATACACCACATCAATGGCTTCTAAGTAGCATACCTTGAGATAAATGTTTCATTGGGGAAAAAAAAATAAAAATGTATAGCCTGGATATTTGATTATCACTTATAAGAGAAAATGTCTAAGCACTCAACTATTTACAATGTAATGTAATAATCTTTGCCTTTTTGAAGATTGCATTTGAAAACTCATTGTTAAATGTTTTTTTGTTCTCTTTTTTTTTTTTTTTTTTCCTTTTGCCTCCTGTACCTTTCTCATCATAGGTATGTTTTCTGGGCGGTAGCATATCAGACTGGTTATTTATTGTGCAGGTGTTCTGCATGTGTCTTTTGAAGCTGTTATTTTTAAATGGCAGTTTTAAACACTTTTACTTCCTTTTAAATGTAACCATGTATAGACCTACATGACTTTGAGCAATTTATCCCATTATATCTGCAGGTTGTTGCTCTTCATTACTTAGGTTTTCAAGGATAAAGAACAAGCAGCTAAAATCAGAGTAACTGGATATGCTTCAACTCTCTCTCTGGTGGCGAATGTAGAACAAATGATTAGTTACACTGCGCTGTAGTTTAGTTCAGACCTTACGTTCAGTGCTAAAGTACTTTGTCTTAATTTAGACCTTGGGCATATAAGCACTTGAGCTTGTGTCTAGAATTACTCATATAAGTAAAGCTATTGACTTCAAAGTTATTGACTACCTGTATGAATAAAGTTCAGTTTTTATAAGGTCAAAGGTCTGGAGCCATTATTTCTTGACTGTGCAATAAAAGGAGGCTCAGAAAGCTATGGCTTTTGTACCATTAGCAGATTTTTTAATTTTTTATTTTTCTCATGGATATGGATCTACAATGAAAAGAGTTTTTGATGTTGTTATTCTGGAGATGAACACAACAGCAAGGATATCTTTCCCTTCCAGAAATCTCACTCAGTCTGTTCTCATTATTTTAGCAGTCTTGTGAAGGTTCTCCGCAGGCTTGGTGGTTTGAAATAGTGAGGCCTGATCCAAGCATAGTCAGTAGAAAGGCTTTTCCCTCTTTTTTTTTTTTTTTTTTTTTTTTTTTTTTTTTCCTTCAGGGACTGTCTTCTGGGATAGATTGTGGTGCTTCCCATTCACAATGACCCTTTGGGCCTGGCCACCCAGCCAGTTTGTAACCTAGCAGACAGTGCATCTATCCAAGCCATGAGCAGCCAGTTTCTCCAAGAGGAGGCTCTGGGAAACATATGAAATGTTCTCCTAAAGTACAAGTAAATAACACCCACACCCTTTCCCTCATCCACTCAGCAGGTCATCTTCTTTTAAAAAGAGATAAGGTTTTTCAGGTAGGACCTGCCTTACTTAAACTCATGCTGACTGGGTCTGATCACCAGGTTGTCTTGTTCATACCATTTGATGACCTTCCTGGAACTGAGGTAGATGACAGGCCAGTAATTCCCCAGATCCTCATTTCTGCCCTTCTTGTAGATGGGTATCACATTTGCTAACTTTGAATCAACTGGGACATCCTCAGTTATCTGGGACTGCTGATATATTATTGAAAGTGGCTTGGTGAGCACTTCTGCCATCTCCTTCCTTAGTTGTATCTCAAAAGTCCTGGTTGCATTGCTGACAGCTACCATCAGAACTGTAACAGCTGCTGACCCTGAGCCTTTGCACCTACAGTGTAAGCTGCAGACATCCCTCCCTCACAATTCTTACTCCATGCTCTTGGTAGACCACTTGACAGCAGGACCTCTGGGTCTGTCCCACTCCTCGTGTGTCCTTCTCACTTCCTAGACCAAGCCGTCCCAGTACACAGAAGGTCAGGGAATGAGTATGATGTGGACTGGCCACCACCAGTGCCTGGTGGAAGCTCTGTTGCAGAAGTCAACTCTGGAGAGAGGGAAGTTTCTCATAAAACATTACATAGCTAAAAGTTGTGGTCTTTCTTCAGGTGACAGTTGATGGGAGTGGCCTCAATACCTTGATGAAGGCCTGGGTTGGAGAAACCAGCTTAGAAAACTGCCAAAGACAGGCATGCAGGGAGGGGCATTATGTAACGAGAGTGTGGAGGGCCTTGTACACTGTTGAGCCTGAAGGTGGTAAGTGGAGCTTTGAACAGAGCAATGAGAATGCTGTAACTGACATGAAAGAGACATTCTGAAATAAAAGAAAACAATTCTTCAAATAACCAGACAGTTGAAGGAGTGAAATGTTTGCCTGTAATGGGCTTGTCCAGTCACTGAATTAAGAAAAAATCAATGTCTGAAGTGAGTGCCAAACAAATATAATGAGGAACAGGTAAAGCATTAATCATCTTTATTAAACGATATTGAATGTCCACAGTCCCTAACCAGTCCCAACTATACTGGCTGCTGAACTAACACAGACTTATCTGCCATTGCTCACAGGTGGGTTCACTGCTACAGCAGCATGAAAACTCAATGAAAAGACTGCAAATACCTACAAGTACTAGTTGGAGATTATTTGGATTTCTCAGTCAAATCTCATCTTGAATCCATCACTTCATTTTCTTCATATCATTTACTTTCTCAAACAATAACGATGTTTTGTCATATTAACTTGCTTACTCTGCAGCACAGACTAGCATTTTCTTCAGGATTTTCTCCCTCTTTGAGGTGCTTTTGCAGACACACATCGCATATACAAACTACCATGAGAACACAGGATGGCTGTTATAACCCAAGTCCCTTTTTTTTATTTTTTTGTTTCATTGCATGTTCTATTCCTGATTTTAAAGTGGTTGAGGAGGTGTCCAGCTTGAATAATATATAATATATATAACATTTATATGTTATATATAAATATATATAAAGTAAATATATAACATTTTTGAAAATGTTATATTCTATAACATTTATATTCTATATTTATATGTTATATTCTATAACATATATTCTATAACATTTTCAAGGGTTCTTAATAGCAAAAGAGAATGTGTTTCATTTGAGCGGCTGATATGACTCTTGCCCTCAATGGTGAGGTCCTAAATGTCAGTGTGAACTCAAGGAGTTTGAGTTGAGTAGTGGAACTTTTTACCCCCGATGTCTTATGAGTAAAGTTGAGCTGACATATATAATCCAACAAGGAACCAATGGAAAAGCTGCGTAAAAATGGAAATGGGACTTAAGAGCTTAGAGTAATAGAACTAGACATAGTAAGAGCTGCTCTGTAACTCCCTTGAGTTCCTGTCTTTCTTTGATTAAAATAGTGTCTTGTTCTGGCATAAATTCCAGCCTGTATATCTATGATGCAATGAGAAGGAGAGAAGAAATTCAGCTGTGAAACTAAACTGGACAATATGAAAAATACAGACATATGAGGATTTATAAAAAATTTCTTGGTGTCTGAATAAAAACTGAGGAGGAGAGGATACCTCTGTGCAAGAGGAGACTGTTCTACAAAAACTGGTTAAATTTAACACTTCATTTTTAGTCATTTATTTCAGCAAAAGCCCAATGAGCTTTGAAACAAAGGGCTGAACTTGGAAGGGAATTTATTGCTTTTCACAAAATAGATAACAGTAGTAGTGTCTTCCTTTGTTTTTTTTGCACTTTTGTTTAAGAATGTCACTTAGATCACAAGAGATGAAGTCAGATCCCTTCCCTTTTCAAATTCATTCTGAAGAAACCTAAATATAGGCTTGAAATTACAGGGCTAATGGATATGCCAGGATGGTCTCTTTTGTATCTTGCTTAAAATATTGTGGTTTGTTGTTTTAGTCTTGTAACTAGAATATAACTTTAGGTCAAAGAGAATCTCAGAGTATTCATTTGGCTGGAACATTGATGGGGGTAGGAGGAGAAGAGAGATGGTTCTCAGTGTGCTGTTTTCCATAATGATTTATACAGCTCACAAAACTGTTGGGAATGTTTAGAAACAGAGTTCATTCCTCTCAACATTCTTTTTTTGGTAATTGCGTATTAAGTCCAAATCACATAGTTTGGACTTGCCTATTTTTGGTGAGAAATGATTTGCCAATCAATTTCTTTGTAATTTTTCTCCTGTACTGCCTGTAGCTTATCTTGGAAAACATATTGATCACTTTCTAAGCAGGGAAGCAACTACTGGGAGAGGTGAACAAATAAAATTTAAAGGTTGGATTTCTGTTCTCTAGAACTGCTTTGTCTCATGAGCTATTTTGTTTAGAAGAAAATAATAATTAATAATAATTTAGCTCTAATTCTCTTGAGACTTGATCCCTCTCCATACAAGATGAGGTTAAGTATGTCTGTATCACTTATTGGCTGCATAATTGCGATAATAGAAGTTTATAGATACAGTTATTCAATCTGCATAAATTGTTGAGATATTTTTTTCTTGTTACATTCACTATAAGTGTTTCCAAACATAAACTACTTGGAAAAATTGCACACAAGTTTAAGCTTATTCCTGATGAGCAAAAGCAGCTGTCTGGGAAGTGGGTTGGTTCTCTTATTTCTAACAGCTGCTTCTTACTTCAATAGTGAAATGGTTGTCTTTTCTAATGCTACATAACAGCAAACCTACCTCTTCAAATGCTACATAACAGCAACCCTTATACTTTCTAGACTTATCATTCTGTACTCCCTGGACTCTCCCCCACTAGTGTTCACTTGTATTGAATGTTGCTGGAAAAGATATCCAGATTTTCCCTGGCAAAAAATTATCTGAACAAAATGTTTGTGAAATATACTCCCATTTCTGAATGCTGTCATTGTATTCCTTATATAAAACCATAGCAATGACTTGTACATCACATTTGATGACTTTCAGACTTTCTCCTCACAAATTGGTCTTAGCCAGCTGTATCCCATAAGGGGTATCACGAACTGACATAAGTCTTATGCATATTTGCACAGAATGCATGTAAGGCCAAATTGTTCTTTGACTTACCTACAATTCCATGTACTATGAAGCCAACATACTAATTGATGGGCGAGCTTGTGAATTATTACCAGAATTCTTCATTTCTGCAAGTGGGATTTAAATGTATCACTTGATGCTGATTTAAGGATTGGAACTTGGCTTTCAAGTCAAGAGTGAGTTTTGAGTAAAGCTAGTTAATTAAAGAGATCTTGAAAGAAATCTTGTGAATATTTTCATGTGCCTGAATGTTGTTTCAGGGGTATTATGATTCACCAGACTATTAATTATTGATGACCTTATAAGCAATTATTTGGTATGTATTACAAATTATTTATGAAAGTCTACAAAAAAAGTTGAAGGGTGGTGGGGACATACACTTAATCAACTAGTAATGTAACTTGGTCTGTTCAAACTCTCTGCTCAAAGATTTGAAATATTTTGCAAGTTAAAACTAGTCTAAACAAAATGATGAATATTTACCAGTTAAGCATAACTACAGCTATTAGGACCCTGTTAAATTTACCAGCTACAGGAGAAGCTAGCTATTTTGGATCAAATAGAATTTGGAGTTTTCTGTGGGAAAAAAAAAAAAAAAATCAAATTCTGGAAAAAATTATGAATGTTCAGGCTTTTTCAAGAGAAGGCGTAGTTGATGTAGATAATAATTTAAAAAATAAATATTAGCTCTCCATTACCAGGGGCATTATCATATATGGTTTCCAGATTGCATCTTGCAGCTTCTGCCTCATACCAATTCTCTTATTTATGCAGTTAAAGCTTTCATTTATGTTCAGATTTACAGGTGAAGCTGTTTGGCTTACTTTGGGCAACAATGTTGGTTTAAGCCTTGATTGTAATAGTATGGATTAGACCAATGGTGTCATGCTGGTAGGGACAGCGACAGAATCTTAGGGAAGACTACAAGAAGCAGTGTGTTTCTGCACACAGAAAAGTTCATTTTCCTGTTCAGCCTCTCTAAGAAATTTTCAGTCCAGGTCTGCACCTGTCATATTATTGATGGACCTAACCTCAAAGAAACCAGCTCTTTCTGAAACAATTTATACTTATGCCCTTTAGCCATTGAATTTGTACTTTGAAGAGATGCAAAACAAGCTGAAAATTTGGCACCAAGCTGTTTCAGCACCTGAAGAGCCTGGACACATGTAAGAACTTCAAGGATTCTACAGATTGCTGAACAAAACAACTCTGCTTTCAAGCTTTTGTCTTGTTACTAAGAAGTGTTTGCCTGAGGAATAAACTATAATGCAACAGCCCCAGGTGACCTGTACCCTGCTTCTCTACTGTGTTCCAGTGAGAATGGAAGCAAATATAAGGGGGCTCTTTGGTGTTTTACATAAAGTGTTTCAGGGGATATATGCAGTGTTATCTTTACTGACCTCAAACAAATCTAGCCTGTAAGATCACTCAGAAGTGCAAGTTACTCACCGTCAATTTTGATTCAAATCTTGGTGCTCAGACTTTGAGGAAATGAACATTTACCTTGCATAGTTCAAAAGCAATTTTCAGTAGCATCACTAGACTTCTACTGAACTCTTTCCAAAACCTCACTCTGAATTAATTATTGTACAGATAAATGGTTACTTGCTGGAAATTGGCTTGCTTATTTGCATCAAAGAGAAGAAATCAATTAAATAATTAACTGCTGTGTATTTGACAAGACATTATTATAGATAATTAGTTCTTTCATGAATATATAATTGATGTTATTTTTTCATATTTTTTTTTGTGACAAATAAACTGAAACATAATTTAAGCTGTAAGCCTAGGTAGTGTGCACTGGAACAATTTTCCCACAATTTACGAAAACAATATGTATGCTATGTGCCTGACAGATGCACACAGATACAGTTGAGGCCTGCAATGAGTTTAATATTGTTATTAATTTCAAGAAGTCTACTTCAGTATGTTTTTTTTTTTTTTTTCAGACAAATCTTTTAATTTTCTTATGAGATCAAGAAAATGCTGCTTGCTTCTCTACCTGTTCTTCCCACTTAGAGCTCTTTCAAACAAGATCCAGCTGAGATGTATCTGTTACTTGTATTGCTATCTAGGATATCAAATTCTACAAATTACATTAATATCAAAAGCTATGCAAAGATGGATTTGTTTTACCCATGTGGTAGGAAAAGCTGCTCAGCTTCAGTATCAGGGATCTAGCAGCATGGCAGCAGAGGCATTGTTAATTACGCTTCATAAGAAACTCCTTGTTGATAGTCACAACAGAAGCATTACCAGGACAAGATAACAATCTGAAGAGGAGTTCTCTGTTCACCTTCTGTTGGGACTGAGTTCCAGGAAAAGGCTGGCAGGTTTGCTGGGCAGAGTATTTCAGAGAGCACGAATGCCTGCTGGGCTGATGCAGACTACTAGACTCATGTTACCAAACAGCAGTGAGTTGATTATTTATGTGTGCATGACTCTGAGTAGAGTTTGATTTTAATTGACAACCTGTATACTATTAAGCAAACAGAAGAGCATAAAAAACTTACCAGAATGCAATTTTTCACAGAATCACAGAAAAAATCTAGCAGTTATTCTTCCACAATGTAAATGCATTCTGATTTCTAGAATGTGATTTCTACCTTATTTTGTGCATTCTGAAAAAAAAAAGTAATTCAGTTGATTTCCCCAGGTAATATTTCGTATATTAGAATTTGATTCCCTCAATGGTCTCAAACCATAAACAGTGAATGGCCAGATACTTCTGAACTACTACTTGTCCAGCTTCCTTTTCTCTGTCTCTTTTTAAACACATACTTACAAATAGTCTTCCACAAGGGTTATGCTTTTAGGCCAAAGTATGTGTATGTGTGTATATGTACATATATATAATATATATATATGTGTGTGTGTGTGTATGTACATATACACATATATATATGTGTATATATATGTGTATATGTGTATATGTACATACATATATAATATAAATATAATATATTTATTTTATATTATATATAAAATATAAATAACATATATAATATAAATAACACATATATATATGTGTTATTTAAGAACTGAACAGATAATTTTATTTTCATAAAATTTAAAACAAAACACAATCCTATTTTTCATGGGGATAAACCTGAGACCTTATCAAATTGAAGCAGAGTTCAATTCAACATGAAGGGAACCTCACTAGCTTAGCTAGGTACCTCAGATATGCTTAACCCCATTCCTCATCTTGAGCTAATTATAACTTTCTTGACAGCTGTCCATAATTGTTATGTTATGATCACTTCCAATTAGCTGGCTCGAACTACTTACAGAAAAAGATATAAGCAGATGCTTACAAAGGAAGAAACAGCTGCTGATAAATGAGTTCTATACGACCACAGATTTGCTAGTAACACTGCTTTTAATATATGTATTTTGGTGCTACACTGTTTTGTCTCAAACCTGAATTCCACCAGATTGAAAGGCAGATTTCCTTGATTTACAGGATGTTTTTCATTAGTTTTGTAGGTCTTGGTATTTATGAAGATGAAAATGCTAGCAGGAACATTAGATTACAAAGGTAACTCTGAAAAGGTCAGCAGGTCTGACATGCAATTTGTCTCGTCCAATTAGGCTTTGTATTGATATCCTGTCTGTCTGATCTGTATAAATGATGGGTGGGAAATTGTATGGTTTTTTTTTTTTTTTTTTTTTTTTTGTGGCAAAAGGGTTAAAAAGACAATCAGATCACTGAACAGCTCTAATGACAAAGCTGATAAACATTTAAGCTACAGTGTGTGATTCTGTGTTGGCTTTGAACATTAGCTCTAGTAGTCTACTTGATTTAAGAATTTAAAAGGTAAAAGAAGTGTCCAGCTATGGCATCTGTAAATCAGTTAAGAAATATTTGGTTTTCATTACTTAACAGAATGAACAGATATCTAGAATTAATCATAAATGCATAAGGCATACTCACTGCATCTTTCTTAATCTAATGCCTGTTGCTATGATTCCACATCATATCGCAGAATTCAAAATATATTGACCTATATAATCCACCAAAATGTTTGCTCCACATATTTACTGTCTGCTGTTCAGTAGAATATAAAGAACAGGTGTCTACATTGATTTGCTAGGAGAACTGAAGAGAGTATAAGTGCCTCAAGTTTAAATAAAATAGGTGTAAGCAGCAAATAATTCAGGGGAATTAGAATTTCAAATCCAATCCATTTCAATTACCTATTGTGGTTTGCCACTATCTGAAGATTTTCTGCATTTGCTGTAACTTTGTGTTCCAACAACTCTGAACTTAAATAGGAAATGATGAGAGAGTAGGAGGTAATCTTCCCCGTGCGGTCACAGCAACCTGCCTGATTATTTTGTGGGATGGACCTTCTTCATCTTAATGAAACAGAAATACTCATTTATTATTCCACATTGCAAAAGAACATTGCAGAAATTCAAGTCAATTGGAATAAAACTTATGACAGTTTACTTCCAGCTAGTCCTAAAGCTACTGGGGAGCATAAAAGATTAATATTTGAAACAAAAAACTATGGTTCTTAAATCTTTCAGAAGGCATCTAAAACTAATGTTTGAAGCTTCTTTTATGCACTATTTACTTATACAATGACACTAAAAGTTTGTTTTAATCACCCTTTTGAATTAATGTTTTAATCACTCATTTTGAATTCCTTACTCCTTTTTGGTGACTAAAATATTGAAAACATTTATCAGCTCATAGAAAATTACGTTTATTTTAATTTATTTAATATTTCTCTAATATTGATTAAAGTGTCTAAGTATTTAAAAACTGCTTTAACGGTTGTCCTTTTGTACCAAACCACTTTTAATCTCACATAATTTGCCTCACTCCAATTTGTCTCATGAACAATCAAAAAGCCTGGGGAGGGGAGGGTGGTTAAGGGGGGAGTGAGGGGGTGGGGCTGGGGGGTAATGAAACCAGAACTCTGAGTCTTAGATCAGGCTAGAAAGATTCTGCTTCCCTCTGTACTGGGTCTGGCTGGGGTGTTAACTTTCCCTACAGCAGCCCATACAGTGCTGTGCTCTGCACTTGTAGCTAGAGCAGCAGTGGTATCACACCAGTGTTGTGTCTGCTGCTGAGCAGTGCTGGCACAGCATCAGAACTCTCTCTAACCTTCCTAGGGGGTGGGGAAAAAAAAGTGAGAAAAGAAATATCACCAGGGCAGCTGACCTAAACCAGCCAAAGGGATATTCCATACCATATGATGTCACACTCAGCAATAAAAGGTGGAAAAAGGAAGAAGAGGGTAGGGGTGGGCTTTCATTGTGAAAATGTTGGTCCTCCTCCCATACACCGGCTACATGCGTTGAGGCTCTGCTTCAAGGATGTGGTCAAGCATCGCTCATTCGTGGGAAGTAGAGAGTAATTTCTTTCCTCTGAACTTCCACATAGCCTTTATTTGTTTTGTTTGTTTTTTTTTCTCCCTTGCCCCCTCCCTTTTCTCCTTTCCTTTTTTTTTCCCCCTTTAGTTAAATTGTTTAGTTAATAGTAATCTTTCCTTCATAATCTTTTTTTCCATTTAATTAAATTATCCTTATCTCAATCTGTGAGTTGTTATTTATTTTACTTTTTCCCCTCCTCATCTAAGGAAGGGGAGTGAGAGAGCGGTTGTGGTGTTTAGCTGCCTAGCAGGGTAAAACCACCATATGCTCACTGGAAACTGGCTGTAGGAATTCACATTTCTTGTACGTTGTATCAGGAACTGAGAAAGGTTGGTTGCTTATACTTCATATGGGCCTTTAATGGATACATGCTATATCCTTTTGTAATTGAAAAGGATGCAATGTTGTTCAGGATGCTAGTTCTGTTCCTGTTGTTGCTAAGGTTTTGCAACATTGGATAAAACTTCTTAAATTCTTCTCACATTATGAATACCTCTGCTTTAATTGCTTAGGTAGGAGAAGGAACCCTTCTGAATATAAATGGTGGATGAAAAAGTTAAAGCTGCTTTGAAAGCTTGTATTAGCTTTTTCTGTGTTGTACGTATCTTTAGGAATCAAAGTGGTAAGAAGAAATTTCAAATATTTCCAAGATCCATTTATGAATTATTTCATTACTCTGTGGGTCTTGCTGCTTTGAAAGCATGTCAGAAACTTTAAGTAGATGAAAACTGAGTGTTCCAATGACTGGAAACAATGGCCTTACAAGGAACACTGGAGAGGTGTCTGTGATTTTAATCAATCTTGAGAGATGAACAGGGTATAACTGCCTTTATGGGAGGAATATATCCAGAGCTAAGGGGCTCTTATTGGTGAAGTAAGGGGACTTATAGTGAAACTTTAACAAGAACTTACGTTTGAGAAGCTGATTCAAGGCAAGACTTGGACTAAATTAAAATAACACTCTTGTCCCCTTACCTCCCTCATAAAGACTACAATTATTCCAAAGACTAAAATACTAAAAGTAAAAAAAGTAAAAAGCCCTTTTGGAAGACATAATGATAAACTTTTTTTTTTTTTGGCTCTTATTGACTGGCATATTAGTGGAGAAAGACTGTACAAATTGTATTAAGAAGAAAACTGAATATGTAATAGAATAAGGTTGGTATCTATTTTGAGTAAAATATGTTAGAGGTGTGAACGCTTGCTTTTTTTTTGTTTTGATTTAGCCTTATACAAATGCCAGCTCTGTAGAAGGTAGCAGAAATATGTGAAGAAAAATATATTTGACTTTCTATTAAATCATATGCAGCTGATGAAATCTTACTGTATATCAAAAAATAAAATAAAAACAAAATTAATTACCACACTTGAAAACAATTAAGAAACCAATTCAGAACAAAATATTTGTTATGAACTTTTTTCATCTACCCAAATGTTTTGATGTATTTTAGTAGAAAGAAGAATCCACTGGTAGTCTTCAGACAGAAACAACTTAGGAGGTGTTTTGTCTTGTAAGATAGAAGGAGTATCAACTCTTCTCAAGATGCAATTCTTTTGAATCAAAACTATTACATTTGCAAAGCTTTAACAATCCACAGGGTTAATCCACAGGGTCACAGATATCCTGAGCACACTAGAAAGGCTTTATTGAAGCCCTGGTGTCTGACATTAGTTTGTCCATTTATGCTAAAAAGAGCACTTCATGGAAACATATCCTGTAAAATAATGTATGTGGAACACATGATCTCCTGAAAAACTACTCAGTTTTGAATAAAATATGTTAAGCTTATGTCCTATATGCAAAAGCATCTGAGAAGTAGTTGTTAGTAGGCAGCAGAAGGACTATACTCCATGAAGAACTCTACTCACCTACAAAACAGAGCCCTTTTTTTTTTTTTTTTTGTCTGTAAGTTAAAAGCCAAATGTGTCAGCAAAACAGTTCACTTTGTGTAAGCCTGTCTATAAAAATTGACTGTCTCTGTACTCAGTCCCTGCCCACCAGACCATCTGCTGTTGGACTGCTCTTGGGAGCAGTAAATGAACTGAGCACATAGACCTGTGAAGGATGACAGATTGCTGTTTGGGTGGATCTGGGGACATGTTTTGGTGGGGATGCAGAAGCTTGGCTTCGTTCTGCATCCCAGAAAAGTTAAAGCATCCAGATTCTCTGCAGGGCAATCTGACATGGGTTTTCTCTGGCTTACTGAGAATCATACACTTAATACTTGGAGTATTTTTGATGAGTGATAAATATCCATATTTGGAAAGGACTGGAATGCTTCATTCTGGAAAAATGCCATAATATCACACTAATTGGAGTTTTCTGTGGAAAAAAAAAAATCAAATTCTGGAAAAACTGATGAATTTTCAGGCTTTTTCAAGGGAAGTCATATTCTGGCTTGCTAATGGCTCTAATCAAAATGATAGCAAAGCTTAGTATTCACCCTTTGGTGGAGGTAGTTCCATAATTAGGTTTTTAACTTGTTTAGAAAGGATATGATGATATCCGAGCATCCTGTGGGTTTAGCTGTGCTAGGAATCTATGACCTAAGTTAGAGGTAGTATTAGATAAACAGTTCTTGAGGAAGTTTTGACAAAGACTTACAGCGCATTATCTGTCTTACAGCACAGCTAGTCTGTGATATGCCACACCTGCCGTGCTTATACCAAGAGCTGTTATCTATCATTCATTGCAAGGGATACCCAGATAGAAGGTTCCTTGATTCTGGTAAACTAACTTCTTGCTAAATTTCCATTGCAAAAAATAAATTGTTTCTTGTGAGGGGAGGTTTTTAGTATAGGTGCATATGCATTAGTCTGTATAACTGATAGGGGTTAGTAGTTGAATGTAATAGCCTTTCAGTTTTAAAATAATGAAGGGAAAGTGACAAGATCTTGGCCATATAGGCTCTGCAGTTGATGTTGATAAAATATTTGGTCTATTGACACCAAGCACCTTCAGAGTTAATGGTTAAATTTTTTGCATTACCTGTAACCCAAGTTATGATAATTCAAAACCTACTGATACTTCAGTTGGCTTCATTTGGTTGTGACTGCAAGGATACTGCTGGGGAATCTCTGCTGCAGCGCTGGACTTCAGTGGTATTTTTTTCAATTTATTTATTTATTTTTGTCCACACAGTGATTGTGAATCATGTGAGAAATAATAATGTAAACAGGCTTCTCTACTGTTAGACACCTTAAGTCAGTGGGTCGATGAAGCTGGTGAGAGGCCTGGAGAACAAGTCCTATGAGGAGCGGCTGAGGGAGCTGGGCTTGTTCAGCCTGGAGAAAAGGAGGCTCAGGGGTGACCTTATTGCTCTTTACAGATACCTTAAATGAGGCTGTAGTGAGGTGGGGGTTGGCCTGTTCTCCCACGTGCCTGGTGACAGGACGAGGGGGAATGGGCTAAAGTTGCACCAGGGGAGTTTTAGGCTGGATGTTAGGAAGAACTTCTTTACCAAAAGGGTTGTTAGACATTGGAACAGGCTGCCCAGGGAAGTGGTTGAGTCACCATCCCTGGAAGTGTTTAAAAGACGTTTAGATGTAGAGCTTAGGGATATGGTTTAGTGGGGACTGTTAGTGTTAGGTCAGAGGTTGGACTCGATGATCTTGAGGTCTCTTCCAACCTAGAAATTCTGTGATTCTGTGATTCTGTGAAATGGAAGCACTTTTTGAATGACTGCTTAGATTCTAACTCTTCAAATCTGTGTTCAGTTTTTATAATCACCATGATGTAACAGATAAATTTTTGGTCAGTGTGAAAGCTAAGAAAAGAAACTAATTAGTATTTGTATGGCCTTGCTCTTCCTATTTACACCATCTACTCCTAAATATGTTGCTTTCTGGTAGACTCCACCTGTGCATGTTTCAGTGGTCTATTTAGTAGCTTTAAACCTTTAAAATAGGAGATCCCATATTTCCTCTTTTTTTTTCTAAGAAAATCTCTCTTTTTTTTTTTTTTTCTCTCTCTGGAAATTACTTCTAGATGATGATATGCATTCTCAATCTAAATGATGCAGCAGTTTAATTAAGTTAATAAATCCTATTTAATGTCCAGAATTACATATGGATTTTCTAGGTTTCATCTAAAGTTGTTCTGCAGGAGGCAATTCACTGCTTCTGGAATAAAGGTGGTCTCTCTCTTTCCTTTTTTTTTTTTTTTTTTTTTTTCAGAAAGATTTGGTTTGTGTCTTAATTGATAGTTTACTGCTTGGCATACTGTCTCGTTGATCAGTGAGTTAGTCATGGGCAATGACTGTACTACTAAATAACACAAGGCCATGGCACAGATGTAAGCTGTGTTATATTGCAATTATCAGTACTGTTCAGTTTGCTCACATGATCTCTGGTATCCTTTTGGGGCCTTTAGCAGTTAACACTGGCCCAGAATGCCATCAGAACAACTTTCACATACAGATCTTTTTCATCAATAGGTTTCAAATATGAGCGCACCAATATGCATCCAGCAACTATGGATGAGCGACAGTACAGTTGAGATACTACAGCCTTGGTCAGCAAGGAGAAAGTGTATTTTTCTTTATTAATGCCTTCGTCCTTTGAATACAGCTGGTGGGCATCTCAGGACTGTGATGAACAATACACAGCTCAGATATACCTCTAGGCATAGGAAAACAATGGATGATTGTGCTTATATCTTCAAACTTTTATAGATTATTCTGAGTTCATGGCTGCTTGGCTCTCAAGAGGAAATCATTTTGATCCTAGTATTGTAAAAATATTTGTAGTAAAATGTTTGGGTAATGGGCTAGAGAGAAATGAGCAACCCACTGGAAAGTAGTTTATCACTGGCACTGACCCTGCCACCCAGACTCATGGCAGAGCTCTAGGGAGACAAGTTATGGTTTCTGTCCTTGCTCTACCTGACTGTTAAGGATCTCCCGATATAGACTGGATGGAAGTAGCTCCTGACTCATTTTCTGGAGCAGTTTCCAGGGAGCCACTGTGCTGTTCATACAGGCACAGACCACATCTTTGTCAGGACCAGGTCCTGCTCAGAGAACAAGCTATGCTGGGAGACAGGGCAGTCTGATTAGGTAGGTGGGATCAGCTGGCACCATCAGTTCCTTGCCTGGATGTACAGTGCTAATATACTTGGCCAGATGGGACTGAAATCCCAGGCTGCTGAAATAGAAACTAGAAAGGATGTAATAACTCCCTTTTGCTTACCTGTTCCTATGCACACGTGGATGATATCTAATTAAATAATAGCTATGTATATATATTTTTCCTTCCCCTCCCTTGTGTTGATGATATATATATATTTTAAAGATTATTTGAAGAGAGTAGTTGTAAATAGCTAAGATCTGTGTCATTCCCTTTCAACTGGGGAGTTACAGAGACTACTGCTGGCAGGATCTTGTGTAGGGAAAACATGAGTAGAGAGATCGTAGTGGGTTGAATGTCAAGAATAGAGAAAAGGGGATCAGAATGTAGACCCTCAAGTATAATAGTGGTCAGCATGACTCATGAAAAAGAAGAGTTGACAGTTGGGACTGTCACAATGAATTTAATCTCTTCCTTGTATATAGCATGCAGAAAGGCAAGGCACGGGTAGAAAATAAGCTGTGTTTGTTTAGAGAGAAAGGGGAGGAATGCTGCAAATTGCTTGTGAGGGTTTTAATGGAAATATGCCTCATTCAGACTACCACCTCTTTTCCTGGAATTAGAAGAGGCAGACAAGTATGCAAGGCCATCTGTGCCAATGAAGACAGGCAGGATGTATGGGAAATGGAAAGTCCAGTCCTGCTGTGATCCCTTTGCCTTGCATGAGGCTGCTGATGAGCAATTAGTGTTGTAAAGAAGGCAATGACATTATTAACAATGTTGATCATATGACTTTCTAGGCTGTCTCTGTGTTCACCACCTTGTGGCCAACCAGCTGGACACAGGCTCCACTGAAACCCATTGTTGCAAACTGACACTAGGACCTATGGTCAGAAAGGGAAAGCAATGTTTTGCATGTTATTGTATACAGCCAATATTCTCAGCAACATCCTGTAATTCTAGGCAGGAAGAGAATATGCTCTGCGTAGGTCCCCAGAAAAATTTAGGGGCATTGCTATTGACCCAAATTAGAAAACCTATGGTAAATCTAGATATGGAAGAAATGAGTAAGCTATGAAACCCCTAACTGAGTGCATCTTGCCTGACTCCAGCCTGAAGAAGGGGACAGCACTACAGATAGACTATGGAAGACACCTAAGAATGTTTCTCAAACATAATGAGAAAATGCAGGAATAGCTGTAATACCCATGGCAGATGGTAGGATGTTGTCACACCCAGTGCCCAGCACAGATTTCAAGCCTACAAGCATAGAACAAGGTGTGATGAATGATTTCATGCTCTACCATCTGCTTTATCAATGGACCATGGTAAGTGTGACCACCCATGGAGCTGTGAAGATTAAAAAGGGCTAAAATATATCAGAGGTACACTGAGCCAGGGCTGGCTACCAATGATTTGCAACTTGGATGTAATGACTGTTTTGGGTGTGACTTTCAGCTGTGTGGGTATGTATCAGTCTGTGCCATTTGGCCCTGGAACCCAAGAGGTGGTTCTTGGCCCTCTTTTTGTCAATATAGATAAATTTTTCTGGATTTACTAAGCTTTACCTTTTCTTCACCTGAATCTGTTTCCATTCTCAGAGCTCTAACTGCATGTCTTTGAGAAAGCACAGAGAACAGGTGGAGTATGAAAGAAGAAGTAAAGGGCAGATTATAGGGAAAATGAATTTGTAGAATTATTGACTTGTCATCTCAACTTCAGATAAGAGAAAAATTCTGGAATGGAAAAAATCAAACCATCTGTAAGCTCCTGGAAAATCATCAAAGAGATGAGTAGCCGCCAACATGGTTCATTTGTTCAACCCAGTTTCCTTCTGTGACAGAGTAACTGGCCAGTGGATAAAGGAGAAGCATTAGATGTTATATTTTGAGATTTGTAAGGTTTTTGCTACTCCCTTGCATCACACTTTCAAAAATATGCATGTAAATTAAATTACAGGGTGAAATGTCAAACCAGTTGGAAATTATGCCCAGAAAATTAATCAAATATCTGACTCGACAAAAACATGAAATGAGGTTTCACAGGGTCTTCTGAACAGAATACTGAGTTAGCTTATTATGTATGATTTTAATAGCAAGCTAGAAGCAAGCAGAGTGATGTTATTACCGAGCTAGTCCTTCAGTCTTGATAAACTTAGGATATAATAAAGAGATGGAAATTGAATTTAGAGGGGGAAGTGTAAGGTATTCAGTTGGGACAATCAATAGAGCAAATATGTATTGGGTAATGTTGTGTGGTTCAGAAAGTTTCCTGGAAAAGGAGATGGGGAAAAGGGGGATTTGGCATGTGATAGTAATCAGAAGTGTCATGGTTTTTTTTTTTTTTGGCATAGGATAGAAGCAAATGTCACACCAATAAACAAACATTTATGTTGTCTGCAAAATACAGACTGTACTTCCATTATGCTCAACATTATCAAGGTCTTAGCTGTAGTGTTATGCCTACTTTTGGGCAGTACACTTCAAAGAAAATTCAGAATGGAGATTTTCCAGAGGAGAGAGATTGGAATTATCATTTGTTTTTAGAAGTGGTGTTCTTGGATGAGAGAAGGCTGAATGTGACAGGTCTTCTAACAGAAAAAAGCTGTCATGAATCTGTTCGTTGAGACTGTTACACACAGGATGATAAACTTTATTAATGGTTAAGATCACAGGAAAGATGTTCAGTACGTGTTTTCATATCCTATCTTTCCTGAGCTTACTGTTAAGGCCCTGTAACAATGTGATGGGTTTCTGGAAGTCTGTGGTCTCTCTGCTTTGGATATCTTATAGGTGGGACTAACGAAGCTTAGCCCAGTGTTTTGACTGTTTTATGCAGAACTAGTTATCAACCAATATTCATTACAATTTTGCTAGTTTATGTAAAGGACAAATTCTTAACAAGTTGAACAAAAATTTTTATTTTGATATCAGGAGCCTTCCTGGATGAATTTTAGTCTGGTTAAGGAAAGTAAGAACTTGAGGCAAAAAGAAGGAAATGAAACAGGAGAGGAAGGGAGATAGCTGGCTAATTCTGAGGAACGACGAGAATAGTATATGTTAACTGGGTTTGAGAAAATCTTCTGAATGTGTCCACAGTGCTCTTGTTTAATTCCTTTTGCTTCTTAAACATATCAAATTCTTCGTATGTACTGGACCTCTCAGGGAGCAAGGTCCAAAAAATATGCTGATCTCTTTATCCTGGGGCTTTATTCAGGACTATATGGACTTGGATCTGTGCAAACCACCTCCATAACCTGCCAGAAGGTGACCTTGGGGATTTGCATTTCTTGTTAGGTGTGCGACCCTGAGCAATACTGCTTCTAATGCAAGCAAATACACGTGACTCTACAGCAGTGCCAAAAATAGACATGGTACAGGTTTGCTGCTGTGAATTTACGTAGGACCAGCATAAGCTTCTGGACCAATAGCAAATCCCTGATTTTGAGGCCAGGCCTGTACTTTCAGCAAGAGGAGAAAGTACTGGAAAATCCAGCAGTCCAGCCAATCTCCTGATATTTGCCACCTTGCACCTTATCGAAATTTAAGGTCTGGCTGACTATTTGCATATTGCTGCACAGCCTGTGTTAGGACTAGTTAAAAGACATCCGCAGCTCTTGAGCCTCAGATTGGCTTATACCTGTAGACAGAAGGGGTGTTTACTGGTGATATGGCTCTCTTGCAAACAAATGTTGGCTGATCAGACCTCCATCACAATCCATCTAATGTAAGTCTTAGATGTCCACTGGCTGGTGATGGTTTAGCTGGAAAGGCTATGGAGGGAGAGGCAAACCTCTCCTCTACTGGTCTGGCTTCTCACTAGGGGGCGGGTTTTCCTTTGAGAACGCTTCAGGGACACTTCCATGTATTCTTGCTGAAAGTATTGGACACTACTTTCAAGTCTGTTGGGTGTGACCATGAATTTTAGAGAAAACATGTTATTCATGGTACATTCAAGTGCTAGAGTGTCACGCACGTTATATGCATTATCTAGGCTATGCATCAGGTTAGGATATTTTTTTTTTCCACACTATGTAACAGTGCGGCTATAGACAGCTCACCCTGCAAGAAAGGGCCAGCCTATCCTTAACTGAGTCTGCAGTATTTGACTGACAGGATGGAGTGCTCCCCCTTGCTGATATGTTCCACAGTAAATACATGTATTGATCCTGCTTTGTTGGGCTGATACAGACCTTCCATGATTTGGTGCAGGAATTTAACCTTTGGGAGCATTGCAGAGATGTACCTCTTTTTATCTTCTGAAAGTGTGCTGAAACATAGTGAAGCTACCAGGCTTCATGATACTACTGCCCTGTTTGGGGGAAGGCAGAATGGTTCTTGCTGATCACTAGAAAACAGCAGCATTTTTATACATTGATTTCACCTCACCACCTCTTTGTTCATGCAGCTACCATGGACTGGCCTGACTATGTAGCTAAGTCTGTAAGATACAAACAGGTATATAAATAGTCATCTCTGTTAATGCCATCGCTTGGAACCAGAAGAGAGGACTGGGTGTAGAGGTTTCATTGGCTCTTATCTAGAGCGGAGCTCGAGCTTTCTAAAGCTTGACTTACTTACAGTAAACAGCTAATGACCTTTGGAGGTCTGAGTTTATTAGGAAGAGTGTTGTCAACAAAAGTGTTCAGGGATTGATTGCTACTGTTCAAACAGCCTGTCATCTGTACATGAACCATTTTTCCCCTCCTGTCTACTCTTTTCTGGATAGAAGGAAGAGAAAGAACCACTCCAGTCTGAATTGTGCAAGGAAGAGGACAAGGAGTTTAAAAAGGGGCCCCAAGGAGAGAAAGGGGTTTAAGGAGAAGGGAAGAGCTAAACAAGAGCACACTCAAGTGAAAACCTGGAAATTTAACCAGAATTTTTGTGTCTCTGTAAAGCAGTAAGTATCTGAAAAGTGCAGGGGCTTCCAAACCTTGATATCCTGGCAGGTTATCTATTAGCCTTAAATGTCAGAAGCACAAAATTGCATGTTGGCTGGTGGTGTGGTAACACTCCTGCTGCTGTGGTTCACCTTCATAGAAGATAACCCTGTTACTGCCAATTTGTTAGGTCTGTGGTCTGGTCCTCAAGGTCACTGCATGACTCAATTCTTGTTGAAAGAAGAGATTAGTATTCTATGTCACACCCTACACTTTGCATGATATACTCCTTACTTTATCTGCTTTTACCATTTTTTTTTTTTCCTGCATATGTGAGCAGATTAATGTGCAGATGTGCAGAGATGAGCTTGCAGTAAACGTCCCATGAAAAATCTAATTTTTGCATCCTCAGGGCATGCTTTTATTTATTTATTTAAACAAATAATCTCTGAAGTCTGTAGAAGACATACATAAGTATGTGCTGTGGTGTAACCTGCGAGGCTGTTTACTGAAATATAACTCTTCATTTATTGTTTTGACAAAGTTAGGTGATTGTCATGAAAAACTACATTGACCTTTCTCTGAGTGCTAACTCATGGGTTTGCATGTATTTCCTGTGATGAAAGTAGAAAAAGACGTTGACCCATGATGTTTTCTGAAGCTTTGAAGTTGGTCTTAGTGTATTACTAGTCGTAGCTGAAGTTCAAAGAATAGGTGGGATGCTGTTTGAGATTCTTATGTGCTATAGTTTTGTCTTTAAGTTTTAGTGTCTTCTCTAGGCATCTGCTGTATTTTTAAAGAGCATGGCTTGTACTTGTGTGGTTTGTCTAACACTGTACATGTCAGGAATTGTGTGGCTAGACTCATGCTTTTTGACATGGCAGTTCATATGGATGAAAGACTGGAAAAACTTCAAAGCTGTCTTTAAGTTCTCTGTACATTCTCTATTTAATATTACACTTAATCTAAACACCAATATCCAGATCTGAGACTTTGTGAGTTTTTGTTGTTATTTGTTTTGTTTTGTCTTGTTTATCCCTTTGAAGTGGGAGCCTCTTTATACCATTATTTCAGAAACTTTATTTTATGGATGCTTGTAGCTCATCTATAAAAATAAAGCTCTTTTTATTAGACAGGAAAGTTCTTCTGCCAATTTCCAACTTCTGCCAGAGTTTCTTCTTTTTGTAGCAGTGATAGTAGGATAGTAGAGAAGAGAATATTTTAACTCTTGCTGTAGAGAAACATATTGTCGTCTCTGGGAGACAGGGAGCTGCTCTTCTAATAAAAAACAATAATAAATAAATATATGTATATATATAAAAATGCTTACATCATGGCACTCCAGGTTTCTGTCACTTAATATAAATCTGTACCATTGAAAAATTTTGCACAGTTAACATGAACATCTGTCTGTTCTCCTGCTGTCCTCAATAAAAGTGATCTGTTCTGTCTTGAAGCTTACTTTTCAGCCAAATGTCAACAACTGTATTTGACAAATGATTTTATATTATATTTGTCTTAGGTTTGTATCCCCACAACTCATGAAGAAGGAAAGGAAAGACAATCACTGTAATCTTTTCCTACAGATATTATGGAGAGTACTTCAGAATCAAATAAAATCCTAATGACTAGACCTCCACTCATATTGTTACCTTTTTTTTTTTTTTCTTTTTTCTTTTGGAAGTGTTTTAAGATTGGTTCAGCATCACAGGGATGGATTATAAGATTGTAGTTGATAGAGGGGAACTATGGACATCAATGTTTCTAGCACGTGTTTAGACCATCTCACTTATTCTGCCTATTCCAGACAAGCAGGCCTATAGTGGTAACCATATTTGGCAGGTTTTTTTTTAAATAATCCCGATGAATTAATGGGTCAAGTACTAACCATCACAAAAACAGTATCTGACTCTTTGTCTTGAGGGAACCTCAAAACTTCTCTCAGATTTCCCTGCTTATAGTAGGTAACATTGAAACAAGTAGCTGTGCTTAACTTGGTACTTTTCCTGACCTAACTTTGATTCTCAATTGCAGGTTGATAAGATTTTTCCACTGACCTTAGACAGTGAGTGTCACAGTCACGTTACTGAAAAATCTCACGGGATCTCTTGATCATTTCTAATCAAGGTAAAAGTGCAAGTTTAACTTCTTACCAGCAGTAAGAGGAAAGGAAAGGAAAGGAAAGGAAAGGAAAGGAAAGGAAAGGAAAGGAAAGGAAAGGAAAGGAAAGGAAAGGAAAGGAAAGGAAAGGAAAGGAAAGGAAAGGAAAGGAAAGGAAAGGAAAGGAAAGGAAAGGAAAGGAAAGGAAAGGAAAGGAAAGGAAAGGAAAGGAAAGGAAAGGAAAGGAAAGGAAAGGAAAGGAAAGGAAAGGAAAGGAAAGGAAAGGAAAGGAAAGGAAAGGAAAGGAAAGGAAAGGAAAGGAAAGGAAAGGAAAGGAAAGGAAAGGAAAGGAAAGGAAAGGCTCTGTTGCCCTGCTAGTCAAGCAGCAGTGAACTTTGTCTCTTTATGAGGAGCTTTTTTAATCTGGAGGGTTACTCTGCAGTTGACCTCCTCAAGTCCCTGTATGAGACACAGGAATTTAGTGTATGCTCTCTTCTTTCTGAGCTCAAAGTCACTTTAAATCTGCCAACACTTTTGCTTAGCTTTCCTTTTAGAGCAAAGGTAGATGGTTTTCTAGGTCTCTAGAGCATCCATATGTTCTCTTAAACTCTCCTAATAGTTTTAACTAGAAAACAAGGAAGTAGATAGACTATTTCCCATAGCAAAGGTTTAACAAACTTGGGTGTTACTGCATTGCTCAGATGGGTCCAAGGTCACCTGCTTCACTTTATTTGAGGCTTCATCAGACCTTTGTTCATGCTCTGTTCCCAAAGCAATGCTGGCTTGTGTCAGTCCCCTGAAAAAGCTCACCCAGTCTTTGAATGTTTGAGAGACAGTAGCAGTTGAATGACAATTCTGCAATGACTTCTTGCTACCCATTTTATCCAGGAAAAAGGGTAACTGTTTATGTTCTCAGAAATTAAATGAGTTTACAAGACTTGTTTGAATAGAGAAATGGAAATCACAAAGCAGATGGAAATTAGAAAGAGTAAGGAAAGAACTCTGCTAAGCCATTAATCAGAGGAAAAGAACCAATAATTGTTACTGATCTAGGGATTTTTCCCCCCTTTTCAAAACAAGAAACCCATGTTTAGGGTTAAAAAAAAAAACTTATATTTTTAGAAGTGAGAGAACAGTTTCGTAATGGGGAATAATACTAAACAGAAGCCAGAGGAGATAATAGGAAAGCAAGTTTTATTCACCTTGCAACTGTGAGATTTGGTCACTGCCTGTGGACTTTATTCCATGTCTTGATGAAGGATGTGTGAATCTGTGCATCTCCCAGAATTACACTGTTGAGACCAAATGGTCATCTCCTAAGTGAATGCCCCTGTTAACAGAGTTGTTCTTCCCCTCCTCCTCTCAGCACAATGAGTAATCAAATATCCTACCACTGAGTTAAACAACATCAAACAGAAGATTGTTTCTGCACATTATTGTAGCCTGTTATATCTGGGATGCCTGTCAAAGATGAGGTTGGTGTGTTTGAAGACAGAAATGAATGTGTGTGTGATATACTAAGCACTACTGAGCTACTTGACTGTATTCATCCTATTAGGATGGAAACAAAGAACATCAAGGGGTGTTTTGAGCAAACTTAGCAAAAAAGCTGGGTGTTCTTTCATCATTATGACTGTGGGTTTATTTTCTGATTTATTACGTTTTTTTCTTTCTCCCCAGACATTACAATTGACTGAGTAAAATGACTTTCCTGGAACATTTTTTCTTTTCCTTATGGAATAAGGAGAGTAAAAGATGGTAAAATTTATATGGTGAAGAATCTCAGAACTAAAATATTCACCAAGTGTCCAGATACTGGATAAAGGATTTTTGTTTGTTTGTTTGTTTGTGATTGCCTAGTTTTGTCTTAAGTTAATGACTTCCTGCAATGGGCAAAATTATTTGAGTATGTGTTTCTGAATTCGTTTTCATGTTTCTGAATTTTAAATGTTTGTTTTTCTTCTTGTTGATTTTTTTCCCCTCAAATGCTTAGCTTCTTTGAAAAATTTTCTTTCTATGAACATAAATTTATGTGCATAAAAATGATGAAAATGGCTGCGGAAATTGCTAAAGAAACTGAACTTGTTATTTTATGGATAAATATACATTTGTACAGCTCAGACAGACATTGTCTTTCCTTGTTTCACCTTGCAGCTTTGAGATCGGTTTCATTGTTTGTTGCCTTCCTGCTGAGTCTAGAAGAGCCTAACATGGAAAAACAGTCTAGAAAACTAATGAATGTTTTTATTTGAAAGCATTGCACGAAAACAGGCTTCTTGTGAGCTACAACATTCAAACAGGAATTCTGGACCTGTCAGCTGTCCCAAGACCTCTCTTTCTTAGACCTTATTTTGTTGATTTTCTTGGACGTGAAATAATAAGCCAAATATAGTTTTTGAATAGTGTTCAATATCATGATTTGATGTAAAGACATCATTGTATTTTCAGTTTTCCCTTCTTAATGAAGACTATTTTTGACAGTTTAAACAAGCACCTCTTAGTGAGCTGCAGTGATAATGCATGTCTTTTCACTGAAATGTAAAATGTTGATCAGAAATTAACGGTATGTGGGTTGTTTTTCTCACTTAACATTTTGTTCTCTTGTTTTAATTTTTCATTGCCCCAGTTTATTTTGGCCTTCTTTATAACCTTACTATGACCTGTGTCATCAGCATGGTATTTTTTTTTTTCTCTGCTTCATATCTCTCCTCTGTTTACTTCACAGAACTGAAGTAGACCAATGTTGATCTGAATATCTATTCACAACTATGTTTTTTGGCAGTATTTTCCCATAACAAAATTGTTATTTTCTTTTCTCTGGCTTTTAACCAGTTCCTAATCTATAACAGAGCTTGATTTTCTAGCCCTGTTACCCTACTTTCCCCTTCCCAATTTTCTGTCCAAAATTATCATTATATGCCTACAAACTGCTTTTAGATATTTGTCTAGTAATGTCTTTCATGATCTTAGACTTGTAGGGAGGATCTCTGGATCCATAGCACCCAGAAGGAAAGAGATACCCATCCTAGGATATTTAAGGCAAGTAGTGGTATCCATGCCATGCCATATCACTGTCAGTCTTCCAGAGTTGAGGATGAGGAAGAAACTTCTCCAGAAGACCACTTTTTCTGAAGTGATAAAAATCCTGTAGTGAGTTAGAAAGCATGAACACCTTCCTCTGTCAAGAGTGCCTGTTTCTGAAAATTTAATTCAACCAAGTTACTTCTAGCTGAAGTGTTACCGTTTCTCTGAGGTATGGTTTTCTCCATGCAGTGGGTTAGCGTCATTTTTAGGAGGACAAGACAAGGAAGTTCTGAAAGTACTAATGCAATTGTTCTCCCTCTTTACTGTGAACTGATAGACCAGTAGTGTAACAGGAAACTTCAAAAGATTCTTCAGCCTGGGGGCCACATTATTCATGGATCTCTTGCAGTCCATATAATTCAACCCTGAAGGTCGAATTATAGAATTATAGAAGAATTATAGTTCAGAAGAATTTCTATTCAGTTGTCTACTATTATTTTTTCTTATACAAAGGCATAGACTGGTGCCTACCAGCATATACCAGTGAATATAAGATTATTTTTTGTCTACATGAATACTAGTATTTATTCCTCTTATAAGAGGCAAGTCTGCTACCAAATTAATGGATTCCAACAGAAGACATCAAAATGTCAGCCCCGAGTTAATTTAACACGATAATTAATATAATAATTTTGAGATCTTGCACACAAAGCCCGTATCTTGTTCTCCTAGTGGAGAGAAGGAGAGAAGAGTGTAAACAAGTAGAGACGCAATCTGCCCTATCCTGAGGAACTGTATCACTTCAAGAAGCTTCCTCCCAGAACTGATATGGATTTGTGCAGTTTTCATCCAGCACTTATATCAGTGCTGTGTTTTCCAATTCCTAATTGTGGTGTTGCCATTTTTATTTAAATATCCATACATGACAGATGAAACATTTACGTTCCCATTTCTGTTTAGATATCCCTATCCCCTCCTCCTGCAAATGGCCACGGCAGCTATACAAATTGTTTTCCTTCCCTAGCCTCTGAACACTGCTCTTACTGATAGCTTATGACAGAAATAAATTATTTTTTAAACCAAAATAACTTAAATTAGCATGAAATTTGAATTCATCTAATACTCCTTTGTACTGCTAAATCGAAGAGGTTGCAACCTGTATTTCAGAGTTGTCTGTACATATATCTCTTAAACTCATGCCCATTTTCTGTCTGAAGAAAATAAATTGTAGTTGAACAAAGTTGTTTATAATCTGTTGTGGTTAAGCAGTTTTGGAGCTATGTTTTGCTGATTTGAAAAGACTTTTTGAACAGCAGCCTGCTAGCAATAATATTTACTGTGGAGAATCTTTTGTCATTTGACTTTCTCAACAAAAATGTGTGGTGCATTTTTGAGCACTTCTTCCTTTGGCTGCTCAAACCTCCAACCCTCTGTTAAAACTGCATTTTGGTTTACCACAGTGTGTGACTGGGACAGCAGTATCTTCAAGAATGATGTGCCATGACAATGGGAGAAGGTGCTTCTGCACATGAAGGTCTCACCTGAGCTGAATCCCAGTTAGCTGTAATGAGCTGTATAATAAGAACTATAGTTAAGGACAGTCATAACCTTCATCTGCCACCTTTCCCCTTAGGGTTTAGAGCTGTTTGTTCAGTCTCTAAATATATTTATGATAGAGACTGTGTTTCTCTACTTATCTGTACAGAATCCAGCAGAGTTTTGAAAAGTTACTGTGATGCAAATAGCAATTCCATACTATTAGCTGGCTTGCAATGCAGACAGCTCTCAACCTAGTTCAAGGTGAAGGCTTCTAACTACTTCAGGAGGAGGGTAGTTCTGATCTTGTATCTCTAGACTGTTTATTGTTTACAGACCAGTTATCCATAGCTAAATCTGTGACACAACGTTATTTCTAGGACTGGTTTTGATTGTGTTGTCAGTTCTCAGAGAAGAAAAGTATACTCTCATATCTTGGAATGAGGAACTGAGATGTCTTCAAATCTGAAATTTCTCAGTCTAAACACAGATTTTGGAAGACAAGTGAGTATTTGTTCTTTTAATGTTTCAAATAAACATACAAATATATGCAGTATTTCGGAGTCCCTTAGCCTGCCAAAGAACATCCATTATATATTTGAATTTTAAACATTAGAAGATACTGAAATCTATAATAGACCACCTGCAAGTCAGAAATGATTAACAGGTTGAAGAAATATCTGCTGTTTGAAATGGGTAACATTCTTGGTTAGCAAAGCCAATAGGAGAAAAGACAAAATTAGACATGAAAAATGCAGTGTTTGCTCTCCCAGATAGGAAAAGTAATTCCAGTATATGGGGAGTGGGGAGTATGTGGGGTGGAATATTCTTTACTTTTTGCAAAATTGTCTCACTTGTTCAGTGTCATACCTTTCTTTAGACTTGTTCCCCCCTCCTCCCCCACCTTTGGATTATTAACTTCTTCCCTGATGTAGAAAAACATTGAAGACATACTCTTTGCCACACACTAAGAAAGTTCTGCATCATTTCTCAGTCAGCTTTCTGGAAATTAGTTCTGTGGGAACACAAAATTTCAGCTTCTTTACAAATCTTAAGTGGAGTGAAACTTTGAAATGCAGCAACAGATGCAAAGTGTCACAAAAGCATTGTTTCAGCTAACCTCTGCCTTTTGGTAGAATTTAAGTCTTTTTCAGATGTCAACTGGAGAGAATATAATGATGGAAACTTAATCTCATTTAGACGGAACTGGTCTAAACAGCATTTAGGCTCATTACTACACTGCTAACAATAGCAGCAACTGCCTCCTATTTATGTTTTGAAATGAAAGCAGCAGTGATTTTACTTTCTGAAGGTTCTGATTATCTTTCTGTAGGTGTACTTTGTCTGACAAATGAAAATTTTGTCATGCCCTTTGTCCTACTCTGCTCATTTCTGGAGTAGAAACTTATGAGTCCTGAGCAATGTGCGGAACAAAAATGTAATCACCAAGACAAAGATAAAATCAAAACAGGGAGAAGGTTAGACATTTATAAATATATAAATGTATAAATTTAGGTGTCCTAAATTTGGTCGGAAATTTTTGGTCTGAGGAAGTAATATTCATACAAATCAATAATTTTTGCTTAATTAAAATGGACCAAAATAAATATACTAAAATGAAATAGATTAACTGTAAAATAATGTTTATTCTCTTTTGGGAGAAAGATTTCTGTGTTTGGGGACTACAAAAATCTCTTACAAGATCTTAGAAAAATGTCCTAAATTTCTGACATGCATGGGATATGTCATAATTTCACATTTGCAATGGTGGTAGTATTTTGCAATAAATCTTGGGCAAAGAAAAGGTTGGTGGTCATTTGGCTGACAGCAACTCAGAACTCCCTAAAACAGGGTAAAATCTGGGGTGTTTTAAGGATCCTGAGCTTGATGTGGGTAATTGTTTTATTTTCTACATCTTTACAAATTGAAAAGTTGAACAGATTGAATTGTTGCTGATGTAGAGCACTTGAGGAAGCTATTGTTTTTCATAGTTTATTCAACCTAAATGCAAAATGAGCATTTGTTTGGGAATGTAATGACTTAAGGTCAAACATTTTTTTCTTTACTGTGAACAAATCACTTGAGCCTCATACTTGCATTTGGCAGCTGTTAAAATGCTTATGTTTTCTATTCTTCATGCCAAGACTGACATGTGAAAAGAGAACTTTCCAGTAATGTTCTTGCCACAAAGAGAAGCTTGAACTTTCCATGTTAGTTAGCACTTTATTTTTCAAATCCTCTGGGATGTCTTGTCATTTCCTTGTGCTCTCTAATATGCTCTCTAGTAAAAATATTTAAAGCCACTTATATAATTTTATTTTTTGAGTAGTATTTCTCCTTAGACCCAAGACAGAATTCTGCAACAAATACAAGATGTTGCTTAGCGGCCTTAATAGTCTTGCAATCAAATTGCCAAAAAAAAAAAAAATAATAGTGTATGTGAGATTTCTGAAATATGGGGACTACAAAAAAGATATAAAATTGATTGTTTTCAGTAAGCTAATAAGCTTTCAGGATATGTAAGTGAGTGTACTACTTTTCCTTTTAAACTCTCCAAGTATTTTTCTCACTTCTAAAATTTAGCTTGGCAAGTGATATCTGAATTTGGCTTGTTCTAAACCAAAGTATTTTTGACTCTCATGAGATCACAGAAATTGATTCAGTTAAGTAGAATAGTTGTCATATTCTTTTCTTTGTCTAAAACCCTCACTCTAATTTCTTCCATGGGTGTTCATTTTATTTTAGGAAAAATTTATCATCTAAGATGATGAAAGCTACAATTTTCTCAGCAAGCTGTCAAACAACTGTTCTATTATCCTGTCATTTACACATGAATAAAATGTCTGTTAGATCTAATAATAAATTGGCTTGCATTTTAATGAGACTACTGATGTATTGCTCAAGGAAGACTGCAGAATACTATAGGAAACCCAAACTGAAAAGGCAGTGAATGTCATTTTATCCCATCTTCTGATATGTGGGAAACCCATCACCATCTGAAAATGCTTGTTTATGCATGTAAAGTAGGAGCAATGAAGATCTACCTAAATTTGTGTTTGTTTAACTACTATGATTCAGGAATGATAATAGGTGAGTTGGAATATCCTAACTCATGTGGTTTGCTGGGCAAATCATCAATTACTGTGACAGGAGGTTCTCTGTAAATTTATCACAGTTATTGGCCTTTTGATTTTTTGCTTTTTTTTTCTTTTTTTTTTTTTTTTACGGTGTGCTGTGAACATTTCTTAAAGGCATAATTATTATTATTATTTTTTTTTTATGTTATCTTGAATATTTGAGGGAGTTAGCCATGTGAGCATGCTTGGTGTAAAAACATAAAATTCTACATTCCGTTTCAGATTTGGGGGGTTTGGGAATGAGGTTAGTGAAAGGAAGGAGGGGAGGGAGAAGAGAAAGCATGCAGTCATCTGGAGAAAAGATTAAACATTCTTTGATCATAAGCAGTGGGACTGATCTTCCCATACTGTGTCCTGCAGCTCTGATTTTAAAGTGCCAGGGCTGAGAAATACAGAGATTCCTCTTTTTCTCCAGAAGCAGATTATGCCACCTGAAACACAAGGGACTGGATTTACAGGAAGGTTTAAAGCAGGACTGCCTTGCCACAGGTGCAGGTTTCTAAAAGCAGGTCCACAACCACATTGCCTTCACTGTGGTGCAGATGTATTCAGTCTTCATGGGGCCACAGCTGAAATCAAGTCTGTAAAACCATGATCTTATGCTGTCCCACCTCTTTATAGGCTTTATGTTTTGAGGAAAGAGTGTTTTGCACAAAACATGATTGTCTGATTACTGACTTCTGGCACAGTATGTCTCCAGGATCATGCGAGCCCTTGACATTGGGGCAATGCCAGCCAGATGTGTTTATTCCCTGTATAGTACATGGGCAAAGTATGGGCATGTATGCCCCCATGTGCCATCAATATCAGAATAAAGAGGAGGCAAGTGTGTCACCTATTGAGATACTTTTCTACATCATTACTGCATTTTGTGCAAGGTAAAGAATGTGAAGCTACTTTTGAACTGCAATGACAAGCAAAAGTTACACCAGAAAATCAGGACAAGAGCAGTCTTAGCCCTCCAAAAGGTATTTCTTGTCATTCATCATGTTCAGGTTATGGGGCACAGTCAAAGTTAAGTTTAATGTAAAGGAATTAAGACATAACTGTACTCTAACCTTTCTTATGAAATAGTATGGTTTCTAATCCATTTTTAATCTACCTTGCAATGTACATATACACTATGAAAAAAGTATTTCTAGTCTCATAAATATGTGGATTGATGCAGCAAATGTAATAGAGGAGAGCAGCTCAATTACTGCCACATGGTTAATATTTTTCGTAAATTTCATCTCTTATTCAGTTTTTCTTGTTTTAAGCATGAAAAGGATTATTATAAAAGGACTAATCTTTAGAACCAGACATAATATTTGATCCCAAACAAAGTGCAGAGAATTTCTGTGAGAAGTCGAGCTGGTCTCCCACCCCGGCTGGCTCCCATCCCTTTTTAGACCGCTTTTTAATACACAGCAATGAGGGATTAGAAATATGATTCTTGTGTTGTTTACAGAACTGTGGAGTTAAATCAGAGTTCAACTTTTAATAATAACAAAAGTGGTTTACAAATATTTTTGATCTGTATAACCTATTTAGGGCATAGAAATAGTACAGTTATTCTCTTAAGAAGAGAATAGAAATTGTGAGAAAAACGAATTTGTTCCTGTGTTAATAGCTACAAAACTTAAATGAGTTTTAAGCATGAAACTCAGGTTTGTCTTTAAGTTATAATGAAGCTGAGTGCCAAGGCTGTGCCTATATGAATAATCAGTACACTTCTATCATAAACTCCTTGGCTGGCTGAAGAACTCCGGGGTTTCCCACAAGCACAGTTGAGATAACTGACAGGTTTGAGAAGATGGATCAACTTTACTATCTGTTCAGTCAATCACCTTACTTCATCTTCTCAACAAATTATTTGATTAATTGGTACAATCTCTAGCTGGGAATGTCATAACAACCTGAAGACTCCTTCCAGACAGATTCTACTGTATCTAGGTCAATTTCTGTACTTGAGTTTTTTGATTAAGCTCCTAGAAGGACAATCTGGTTCTTCCACCCACAGACTTGACTCCACTAGAGGCTTCTGCTGCAAAATTGATCAAATAATAAATAGATAAGATCCTTTCAAATGAATAGAAGCTCCTCCTGCAGATGAAAAAATGATCATGTAGAACATAGTCTTCTGCATTTAGTTACAGTGATCTGTAGTAGTGAATCCAGCATATGCTGGGATGGTTACTCAGGACCATGGGCCAGTTGGATTACAAAGGTTCGGGAAAGCAGTGGTTCAAAGAGTCTCACACAATCCAAAGATCCTTACAAGAGAGACTCCTGTTGCCATCTGGACAAAAACAAGACGTCCTGTTCAAAATTTTAATTCGACTCATTAACATTATCCTATGCAACATCTTAAGATGTTGCTTTATTTAATTTTAACAAACACTGAGTGCCTATGTAATGTTTCTTCTAGGAACTCCTAATACTTTTAGTTGTGCTTTTCAGGCAGTCCTGACTCTAGATTATTCTTTGTGTCTTGTTGGGTGTTTCACAATACTAGCTTGAGCTGGAACTTAGAGTCTGAGCTCAAAAGTGAGTCATGTTACCTGGAAGAAATAGACTTTGGTTCTGTGGAACCCATTTCTGACTTCAGCTTTTATAAGTGGTAGTAAAACACTCACATCAGAAAAAAATAAAATAAAAAAAAAATCTGAACTTTTCTAATCACTATAGAATTGGAAATAGAGTTTAGAGTTCATCTAGAATCACTTTCAAGCGTTGACAGAAATGACATGTTCTCACAAAACTGTCTTTTTTTTCTTTTTTTTTTTTTTTTTCATAGTCAGTAGACATATCTCAAACAGCAAGCATTTGGAACTGAGGATTTGATGGAAAACTTTGAGTGAGGAGTTCATGAACAACTTACAGGCAACAGCTGAAGTTCCAAATAAGAGGTATTTGAGCTTTTTGGTTATGGACTGTTTAGATGTGTTGCTATTCTGTTTTGCTTTATTTATGTTTCACATTTGCACAACAGCATGTTTGGAGTAGAGGTTGTAAATCAGAATGTCTCCCACCTAATTTAGGAAATCTGGTGATTTCCTAAGTCACCAGAATGAGAAGCTGTGCAATCTTTTATGATAGCTGGATGGACATCATTATGATAGCTGTTGATGGACATCAGCTCCATGACCCTTCCCCTCCAATAGTTTTGGCTGAAAAAAATGTAGAGGTGGTGTCTTACATCTTAGACATATTATCTTATCCTATTTATTCAGTAGGAAAGATATCATCACCCACACTCAACAAAGTGTTTCAGTGTTCACCTTAAAAAGAATTTTTCTGACAAAAGATATTACATATATTACAAGCAACTGATGAGAACTAGGAAAGAAGCTATATAAAAATAAAAATAAAAAATTGAAGTATGCTTGTCTTATTGATGTTAACTACAACTAAAAGAATTCTTAGTTTTCTTTCCTCTGCTAGAGAATGGAAATGTCTAATAACTAAGACGGTAAGGTTTTTTTTTTTGTTTGTTTGTTTGTTTGTTTTTGAATGGGTTGGCTCCTTTATTCTCCCAGGTCTTTGCTTTCTCCACCTCTTTTTTGATTCATTGTCTAAGCTGTAACATTATCAGTAGCACTTGATTTGAAGAGATTTTTGTAGAGTAGTGTTTTGTCCTCTAGATTTGTTATAGTCTTGTAAATTTTGTTGTAATTTTCCTGCAGAATAGCATGATATTCAGTGTGCACTTCTCAATTTTTGTGGAAGATATTTTAAATGTAGGAAGTCTGGTCTTTAGGAGTGTGTCTGCTTGATTTGTATAAACAGTACTGTTTTTTCCCCAGTTCTATTTCTTGTGGGGAAATGCAGATTCAAACTGTCTGATTTAATTTTATTAATAATCAGTTCAACTACTTATTCATAGTACAACCAAATGGAATATGTAGCATATCTTATTATATAGATACAAATTTGTTTTCAATAAATGTTTACTCTGTTCAGTGTCTATTTATTCCTTCTGTTTCATTCATTGTGTAAATAAAGTGAACAGCTAATGCATGCAAAGGACATAATTTCCCTCTTCCTTATGTTGTTGGTTGTTTTTCTAATATGATCGCAGGCTATAAATCCCCTTGAGATCTTGGCAGAAACTTAAAGCTCAAGAAACTCCAATTCATGCTTATAGTGATACCAGATGGGAAGAATAAAGCCATAGGATGCTTTACATTCCCAAGCTTCTCTCTCCTCTTAAACCATTTCTGGTACTATCATTGTATATGCATGTGGCAGTAAGAATAAATCTCGTCTATTAAATACCTGGTGGAAAAAATCTCCTGCCTCTGAGAATACTGGATTACATTTTTATCGCCCATATATACATTTTCTCTTGGTTGGTCTTTTTGGATTTGAAAACATAGAACTCATCACTGCTCTACTTTAAAAAGACAAGAAATAAAACTGTTACATCAGAGTGTGAAGATGAAAAGATTTTCTATCCAAAACTTCAGAAATCAGAGAGCATTTCTTGTTTCCACTTAGTCAGCACTTCTATCATTATAACTGCCAGGGATCAATTCTATTCAGGCCCAAATAAAAGCTGCTGTGCCTGTCTGAGGGAGGACTTGTCTCAAACTATTTGCTCAACCACAGACTTTGTGTGAGACTGAGTAAATGTGCTTGGATTTAAAAATAAAATAAAATAATAATAATAATAAAATTTAAAGCATTTCATCAGTCTACCTGACTCATTATTATTAGTTTTTGATCCAAAATGCAGAAATTTTTAAGAGATAAAAAATATGATATTTCTGTAAGTACTCTATACAGCTCAGAGGACAAGAAATAGCAGTTGGTGATTATCCACTAGTGTCAGTGTTGGGATTTGTCCTCCATGCTCTTGTGTTTTCCTAGCATTGATGATGAACTGAAATTGGGTACTGTAAGAAGCTGCTTTCAAATTCCATCTGCATGTTGACTCAAGCACTGCTGTTCCTATGTTTGTGCCCCTGAAGAGATAGGATTTTCAGAGACCATGTGGTTGTGGTGCATGTGTGCAGTGGTGCTAGAGCATGATGACTGGAAACCTTGAAGAGGGCATTATCACTATACGTTTTAGCCGTTTCCTCCCATATGAATGTGTAAAACTGTTATGAGACCATATTCTTAGAATAAAGGCTGGTGAGATCTTTGGGAAAAGTTTGTTTTTATCTACCTTCATTATCTGTCAGTACAATCTGATATGTTTTGTCATAGTTCAATAAGAAAAAAGGTGAACAGAGTGTGGTTCTTTTTTTTTTTATTATTTAAATTTACTTGCTTTTTTGCATACCAGCAGCTATGCTTTTGTACAGTCCTAAAATTGGGGTTATGCTCTTATTGTTTGCTTCTGAGTAATAACTCTGAAAATTTGCTTTGATACACAAAGCTCTAGGCCTCTTGGTGTTTGCTTTGAGGGGCATTCGTGGCTTACAGTAAAATAAAATAAAGCTACATTATCACCTGGAGAGAAGCTCCCAAAGTCAAGTTAACTAATACATTGTGAGAAAGCACAACGTGGCCACTGTTTCATTACTATCTGATCTGATCTGACTGTCAGCACTTGCTCAGTCCTTCTCTGCTCCAACCTGTGTGATTCTGCCACCATCTTTCCAGTGACCCCAGAACTTGTCACACCTTCTCGTGTGCCAGTTTGGTTCATTAACCCAGTAGAAACATTATCTTTTTTGTTTGTTTTTTCTGCTCAGCTGCTGAGCTGAATCTGTCCTTAGAAGCATCCAGCAGCTGCCAGATCTGGTGCAGGTTAAGTTGTGACTGAGCATAGCTTGCAATGTGGTAAAAGAGAAAAGATAGATAAGAAGAGCAAGGTCAGAGGTACCACCCAACAGATATTTTTGTGGGTGATTGACTGGCTTACTTTGTGCTAGGAGACAACTCATGGTAAGAGGAGTCAAAAAAGCTACACATTAGATTAAAGCTTCTCATCTGCCATGGTTCACAAGAGTCACTGGAGGGGGACTGTGCTCTAGGTGTTAAGTGTCAAAATGTCAATCCACCTCTTGCCACAAATCAGCATCTTTTCTCAAGCAGGGCCACAAAGAGCAGATTGCCCAGGACCATGTCCAGGTGGCTTTTAAAAACGTCCAAGGAGGCTCACTCCACCACCTCTCTGGCAGCCTGTCCCAGTGCCCTGTCACCAGCACAGTAAGGAAGTGTTTCCTTTTTCTCTCATCTTTTCTACAGCTGAAATTCTGTTTTCCAATTTACGCTTTTAAACTTTGATTTAATTTGCATCTTCTGAATAATATAATGTCTTAGGAAGTCTCAAATATTACACCAAAAATAGAGACAGAAAGTCGTTACAAAGCTATGGTATACTTTGTCTTCTCAAATAACCTTCTTTTCATCTGTAGTTGAGAAGACGTTTCATTCTTTTTGTTATTATTTCAAGGAATTGAACATTGATCCATGGAAAAAAATAAGAAACCTATTTTATAAAATTCAGACGTGGAATAATAGTTACAATTTTAAGACAAACAGAGAGCTGAAGTCTTGAAGGTAGCTTGTCTGCTTTGGTGTGTGTAGGTCAGTTATTCTCATGGTGACTAGGCGAGGGCTTAGACTGAGGGAAACATTAAACATCAAATAAACATTGTCTCAAAGGTAAGCAGTTGTTTGAGGTATTGTAATATCTATGAGTAGGGACCATAACAGAAAGTAGATAGATTCAAAATGAAATGGACTTAAATATTTCAACGTAGTCTTCATTTACAATTAGGGAAGAGGGGAAAGAAATAAGATTCTGCCTTGCTTATATTGTTATGACTACTGCAAACAGAAAGCCTCAGAGTCCTGAACATAGTGGTCCATCTTCATGGGGTGTTTTGAAGTGCTGCTGGATGAATAACTAAGATACAGGGAAACCAAGGCACCCAGGCAGCCCAAGGCAATCCACACAGTAGGCTCAACAGGCATGAGTGAGATAGATTTCTTTGAAATGCTAGAAGAGAGCTAGCCTTCTTGGAAAGAAACTGTGAAAGTTTAGAATCATGAGCAGAGAGCTAGTTATTACAGCTCTACAATCAGCACTGCCAGATCTGTGTTGCACTGAACTTTCGGCTATGAATACAGATGAGAGAAGAACGAGAAGATTTGGAATAGATGGAATGGATTCACCAAGGTTAAATCATGCCTGATTGCCCTGACTGCCTTTGTGATAAAGTGACTAGTTTTATGGACTAGGCAATGACAGTGAATGTAACTTACCTTGATGTTAGCAATGCTAACAAATATATTCTTGTGTCAGAGCTGGGACATCAGAATCTGGGTGAGTAGGCAACTGGGTAGGTAGGCAACTGGTTGGATAATCAGGCTTGGATGGTCAGGATTAGAGGGTAGTGGTTAAGGAGTCATATACAGCATGGAGCCAATGGTAGGTAGAATACTGTAGCACCTTGTCCTGGCACTTCTCAATGTTCTGTCTCTGAAACTGAGAGGACTGGGTTTGTTCAGCCTGGAAATAAGAAGGCTTTATGGGGACTCAGTAGCAGTCTTTCTGTAAGAAGATTATTGAGAAGATGTAGCCAGGTTCTTCACAGTGGCAAGCTCTCTCACATGGCAAGAGAACAAGACAGTTAACATAAACATAAGGACTTTTTTTTTTTTTTTTTTTTTTTACTGTGAGGACAGTCAAGCCTGGAGAACCTTTTGCTACAGTCATTAAGGTGCCTTCAGAGAGAGATGTGGCCTTGAATATTTGATAAAGATCGAATTTATTCACCAAACTACATATGGGTTTATAACTTTTGCAGGAAGACAGACATCTTCCATGCCTAGCTCTTTTATGGAGTCGTTCTTAGTTCATGTTAAGATTATCTGAATTTAGTTCCAAGACAGAAAACTAGCGGTCTGTAAATTCCCATATTTGCTTGTGTAGTTATATCCTCCAAATGCAATAAGCCATGGATCTTAATGGAAATATACTTTTCTTCTACCAAAATGCAGTAGCTATTGTCTCTTGTGGCTGAGAATAAAACTCAGTGTGACTATATAAATTGTTTTTTTTTCTTTCTTCTTAAATTTACATTCTGGTGTTGCACCACATCTTGTCAAATTTTCTGGTCCTAATCCCTTACCAGTGTTGCACATGACTTTGAATGAGTAAGAATTTAAATACATAAAAAAAAATATATTGTCTTCTAACCACAAAATGAAGCATAAAAACATCTTTACCTTTACTTTTTTATAGGAAAAAAAAAAAAAAAAAGAAAGAAAAAAGTGAGTATAAAAGGCTGTCTTCTTTATATCTTGAATCAGGCCCAGAAATGTGTCTGTTTTTCCTACATCTAAGCTACCAATCCTGAGGTTTTCTATAATGGTGCTATCAATCTCTCCTCTCCTATGACAATGTGGAGGAGGAAAAACTGCTTTTTGTCTTTTTTAGCTTTTATACATTAGGTATGTCTTTTTTTTTTTTTTTTTCCCCATGAATTAGTCTTGAGTTTGTTTATGTGGTAACCAAAAAATTAGCTCTTTTTTCTTGGATTCTCTGTCATGTTTCACATCCTCAAAGCATAGAGCATTTATTAGCTCATCTGGTCTGACCTGTTCATTTCTTCAAATCATTCAGTTTCCTTAACACAATAGAATTTCATTTTAACTAAAACCCTTCATTCTCTCAGAAATTTCATTATATTCCATTATATGCATTATACTATGTGCTATAAACAGAAACTTCAAGCAGCAGTTTTCTTGTCTTTAGCCAGACAGCTTCTGCTTCACACCTAAAGAAAAGCTTGTGTCATTTTTGTTGTTTGTACTTTTAACTTCTGTCTATACTGGTTAGTCTAGCAACATTCCCACCCACCCTCCACACCCACTCCCCTCCCTGCCCCATGAGTTTTACCTCTATCATAGGTTTTAGAATCATATGGCTAAATCAATGGTTATTGGCCTTTGCTGCTGTTAAATAGTAGTATTATTTTCAACAGACTTATCAACAGTGGGAGGAAATGCATGGAAGTCCAGATAGGTATTATTTTGTGCTTCAGAGCAATGTGGAAAAACAGCATCCTTCTTATCTGGTGCAAGAGAAATATTTGCAGGACTTCTGAGATATTTTAATGAAACTAAAGAATATCAATTCTCACTGTAAGTGAATAATGCTTATTCAATGCAGCCCATGGTGTTTTACTATCTTTTTTTTTTTTTTTTTTTTTTTCAGGCTGCAAAACTCAAACTTCAAATGAAATATAAAAATGTTCCATTACACACTTTCCTCTTTCTTTAGAGCATGCTGGAAAATAAGCATGACATCTGAGGCCCTTTTTCTAAGGTTACTAAGAAATAAAAACTGACCCAATCCCTAGTGTACTATGCTGTCTACAAACAGAACAAAAATACACTTACTTTCCTCCATAAAATGACTATGTAAACATAGGAGGTAGAAGTTGCATTCAGACAAACAGAAAAATGTACCCAAGCAGCAAGACTGCACTCAGCAGCGGACACTTGATAGTCTCTCCCTAGCAAAGGCCAGTCTTAGGAGTTTGCATGCGGTATAAACCCCCAAAGACACATGTGCACTCACTACAGTAAATGCTGTAGATGAAGAAGCTGTCTCAGCTACTGATGTTACCTTACCGGTGCAAGAGCTGCCTGCCCTTTTCCGGACCTCCCATATCACTCTTTTGGTGTGCATTTTATGGGCACTCTCAAAGCCACTTCACAAATGCCTCTCTTAGTCTTGGGAAGACACAGGAAAAGTGCTTAAAATAACTAAAGAGCTGAGAGTGAGTACCGAAGTCTCAAATCCCACCATGAGTTTGATTCTTGAAATGAGAGTGTTTTTTATTGTCACTGCAATACACACAGCAGGGTGTGGTGGAGGAAGGTGTTTTTGCATTTCTAGTTTTGACTGTCCTGATGTGTTTAGTATGCATATTTATTCCATCACATGTTCACTGTGAGTTGCTGCTCTGAACTTCTCAGTTCTGAAAGACAAGAGTGAATCAGTGAATGCAAGTGGAGAATGTGGTTGTGTAGTCTGCAATCTGTGCGCATCCTCCAGGGCTGCCAGTTAAAACTGGGGTTTCTGCAAAAAGGAGATCTGCCTACTGTGGAATAGCTCAAACATTGTGGTTGAAATACTATAGTTGTGCTATCAGTAACCATGAATGGAATCTGGTATTCTGCCTCAAAACAAGATTAAAACTGCATAAGGTCAAGCAGTAACCCATAACCTTCTGGCTCTGCCCCCAGTAACTGGCCCTGGCTTTTTGATACCTCATTCAGAGCCAGAGAATGTGAGACCACTTGGCTCTTGCAAAACTTCATCATCTCACAGGACTATGAGTGCAAAAGAGCTGAGGAAAATGAAAGAACACATGAACTGAAACTTTTAGGCTTTATTAGAGGTATATTTGTTGTATCACATAGTGTTGCATGTTTACAGCACGAGAAGGATGCTACCACTGCAGTTTGTTACACCACTGCTGCCTCAGCCTCCTATCCTTGTGCTTCTTCATTCTGGCTTTCAGTTATTGCAAATTTAACTTAAAAGCACATAGGGATGGAGCCTCTCTGTATATATATATATGTACATACCTAATGCAGGAAGGCTCTTCGGTGTCAGAGTCTCTACCACTGTATGAGGCCATTATCAAAGAGCTGCTGCTTCTCCTTCAGTGACCAGAGAGCAGAGGTCAGTGTGGGGGCGGCAATGGGTTGAAGAGCAATGACACCATACCATTCTTTGTTTTCTCCACCTCAGTTACTTGGATGTCATGGGCAGAGGCTTCTAAGGCAGTTGGAAACTTGTCTTTTAAGTGTCCAGTTTATTTCCCTTTTAACATTAATATTTTTATATTTTTGCTGTCTTCATCACAAAATAAGTGTTTGGTTTTTTTTTTCTTTTTTTCTTGTCAAGGTTCAGGAAGAGCTGTTGATGGGCAGCTCCCATCTTATCTTCTTCACTTGATTTTTTCATGCTCAGCACTAGTCTCTATTAAAAGATGGTGTCCCCCCACCCTGTAGTGCACTCTGATTTCTCAGTGCACTTCCATACATCATCTCAAGTGTTGACTCCCTCTTTGTCAGTCTCATTTCACAGTTCTGATATCAGGTCTCTTCAGCTGATATGTGTCAGCTTCCCTTTTGAAACAGGAAGAAAATATTCCCAGATGTTTTTTGCTGTTTTTAAACTTTCAGAGAGTGTAGAAAATTTGGGGTGAAATTTTATACCTTGTAGGAAGCAGAAGGTCAGGGAACTTTCAAACCATGCAGATTCTTTGCAATGCTCTGATGATGCTTAACAGGCTTTGTAGGATATCAAGAGACAACAAAGTCAAAAGTGTACCTGACTGGCCTTGGCTTGTAGTGATCTCAAGGACCTCTCCATTGCTTTGAAAATTACCTTCAAAGACATAATGCTTGTGTTCTGTGCCATGACTTTTATGTTTTTAATGGAACCATTGCACACTCCCATCATTCTCTGTAGTGCTTCTCTTTGGCCTTTCACAGTACTTTGAAGAAGGTTTTTACTTGATCTGAGAATTAAATGCACAATCCCCATAAAGGCATTTACAGGTCTCCTAAATATTCAAAGCTGAGATGAGACTGAACAGGACATAATTCTTTTTGATGTCAAGTGGTGCTGAGTATTTCTAAACTGACAAGAATAAACTTCAGAATACTCAAGAGTTTGCATCTTCACCAATTAGCTTCATGGTGCACAACAGCAGGCAGAAATTATTGATTCCATCTCCCTGTTATATGGATTGCCCTCCAAGGGCAATACATTTATAACACCAAGGATATATTTCCTAGATAAGGGACAGCCTTTAAATTAGGAATAGAAGAAAAGCACTGCCAAAGCTGAACTACCACTAGAACATACTTTATAGAATAACAGCTGTAGTCCTACCACTTACATGGTGCTTTTCATCTTCAAAGTGCTTAAAAATATTAACTGCTAAGTGACTACATCAGAAGATTGATTCCCATCCACAATAGGGCTTTCTGACTCCACTCTAGTGAATAGAAGCCTTCAAGTGGAGGTTATTGATGTCACAAGTACTTTTCAAAGTATTTGGCCATTGTAGATTGTTGGAATATAGACAAAGCTTAGTGTGAGGGAGCATGAGATTTGTTTGGTGTCTGCTGGCCTCAAATCAGCTTTCAAATGATCAGTACAATCACAAAGATAACAAAGAAAAAAAAAATCAGAATAATGTGTCTAATTTGGTCTAATTCAAATAATTGTTTATTGGGTAATAGGTGTAATAGAGAAATTATGTGCATTTACCAGCAAAAATGAGTAAAACTGTTGGAGCACTGGCTCACTTATTAAGGTTTTGGCTGGGAGAAATAACACAATTTGGAAATGCTTTCATTATTTTTTCCAAGAAATCACTACTATAATTTCGAGGTAAAGTTAGTGATGCCAAAGCCACAGTGAAGCACTAGAAGGTGATGTGTTTTAAAAACAACAAATCAAATAGCACATGATTGCAATGAGCTCATTATACAGTCTTTTTCACAGGTAATGCTTATGCATTTTTTTCACTCTCACCGTGTCTATCATTGTTAAACATCTGAGAGCATAGTCTGCCTTACTATTACATATACTTTTGTGTTGTACTGTAGGAGTGTCTCAGAACTTTTACTGATACTCCCCTAGGTGAACTTTCCTTATTCCTTCTCATGTGTGTTTCTCTTCTCCCACTGCACAGACTTCATTCATTAGCACTGTACAACATCAACATAATGTATTAAAGGTATACTCAGAGACAAAAGTCACGGAAGTTTTTAAGGAGAGTGTGCTTTCTTTCCAGGAGGATAAAACTGAAGCCTTTTCTCAGTTGTCTCAATTCTGTTTCTTATTATGCTCTTTCTACAGCATAATTTGCAACTACCAGAGAAGCACAGCATGGGCGTGAGTCAACAGCAGGTGAGGACATGACTTCCTTAGCACTGGCTTGTCACACAAGTATTTAGGGTTCACATTTCTGTGTATTTCATGAAGCTAAAATAACTCAGTGCTTGTAACTCACAAATATATAATTCTATTCAGTGAAGAATTCAAGTCTTGTCAATTAGAGGATGAGAGGATGGAACATGTTTTAGAGGAATCTTTCAAATGTCCTTTTAGTCAACAGCAGGTATTGATTTTTTTTTCCTCTTGCACTGTTGGATATAATAAGAAAAAAATGTTATAAAAGGAGATAAAGAAATATATCTAATGGCAGTGCACAGTTTAGGAATTGAGATGCTACCTGCAAGGAGCTTTTGAAGATGCTAACTGCTAAAAGCAAGAAGGGTTAGAGAAAGGAGCACTCTATTAATTCTCTGTGGCTTACACATCATCTTAAGCAGTGGTCAGTGCTGAAAACAAGGTTCTGGCCTGGATGGACCTGCTGCATGACCTGACATGGTTGTCTTCTGTGTGTTTTACAATTTCACTTATGAATTGGTAGGAAAGTGGGATTTAAACTGAAGCACATTGTAGTAAGAACGCACAGTGAAACATGAGTGTGGAATATACACTGGGATACAAACCATTAAAAAACTAATAGACAGGTGCTACTACATCTCTCCTGGTCTTACCAGGAGAATGTGTATACCCTCATGGATAGTGTCATCCTTGTTTTTCTTGGTCTCTGAGGAATAAAGTATGAAACAGCAAGAAAAGAGCTGCCCAACCTGCCCTGAGATCTTATTTCTATTCTTCAGTAATTAGAGGCTGTCCCAGCTCTTTCAGAATTGAGTCTTTGCTAACAGATGAATCTTAACACTGCAAACAGAAATGTCATTGTAAATTAAAAAGTGAAGGCAAAGAAACACTACCCTTTTTGGCCCTCAAAAGAGGAGTCCACTACTTATATATTTGTTTCTAGATAGTTTTCTTCAAGCGAAGGAGGGAAACATGGCTTGACTGGGAAGAAATCCTATGAATTAGAGTTAGTCATAGGAATGGTGATGAGTTAAATTTAAATAAGAAAGAGGTTTGCTTAACAGCTAGTGAGCTCTCCATAGAAGTGATGCCATTGAAGAAGAAACATAATTACAGTTTAAGCATTCTGAAATAACATTCATAACATTTTTTTTCTTAGTTCAGCAAATGTAATGTGAGGACTGTGAAGAGGAGTTAAATTAAGCAACTTCTGAAAACCCTGAGTGAGCTGTTTCCTTCCAAGATATTATACTTTAATAACACCATAGCTGCCATCTAGAGGAATGATATTCAAAGATGTTACTAATACAGGCATAAATCCTGCATATTTGTGTTAAAATCATATTCACCTAGGCAGAGATCTGATGTGTTTTGTAATATACTATCTGAACCTATCATTTTTGAAATGATATATCAGACTGAGCAGAAAGTAAAAGAAAAGCTATTCATGCAACTGTCTGGTGCAGAGAGAATCTCTCCCAAGTTTTCCTTCTGTGAAGGAACTGGACTACATAGCCTTACTTAACTGGTATTGGTGGTGTCAGGGTGGCTCATTTCCGTCTGCTCAGGGACAGAAATAAAGTGGCTTCTGACACTGTGAACTAATCCAAGAAGAGAAAGATCCTCTTCAGTCTCTGCAGGTAGTTGAACTGCTGTCACCAAAGATTATGTAAAATGAATTTGTTTTTGATTCTTAAACCTCTGTACCTGCCCTTTGAAATGAGGGCTTACAACTAGACACCCGTTGTTTATATTTTTCTGTGGTAAGTCAGGGTGTAAGGGCTAGGAGTCAACACCAAGTCTGGCATGCAGCCACACGAGCATAGATTCAAAATGGGCTGGAACAAGCTTTCAGGGTTTGGATGTTTATTTGAAGCTTTTTCATATTGTCTCAAGAGTTATTTTTTTTATGTCTTAAACCTGCACTTGCAGTTCTTCATAGCTAGCTGCTGTATGGTGTGGTGGTAGAGATACCTCCTTTTCTTCTACTTCAAGCACCCATGTCCCAGGCAGAACTGTGTATGTCTGCAGTGCACAACCAGAGCCAAATGCTTCGAAGTCTCCATAGCTAAATTTAAGCTGAGCTTTTTTGTACAGCTGAACACTGGCTCCGGAAGGGATGTCAAGCAAGAGAAATTGGGGTGTTACTGGTTTGGTTGCTAGTAACAGCTTTCCAGTCACTCTGAAATGCCCTGGGAGGGTGGTGGGAGTAAACTTGCACTATGTATGGATTTTTATACATCTGTTTGGGGAGAAAAATAAGTCATTTCACTTACTGTCATCCTGGCACTATCTCTAAGCATTTGATTCATTGAAAAATAGCTTTCCCTAAACAAATCATTTTATTATTGCTGTGACTTTTTGTATCTGGATCCAGGATGTGGCATGTGGCAGATGTAATTGATTGGCATTAGAGATAGCTGGAAGTTCCCATTTTCATTCTCTGTCCCTAAAATAATACTAGTAACAAATAAATAAATAAAATGAAATCCTGTTTCTTCTCAAATGGTCCACTGTGATATCTCCACCCATAGATGCACATTCATGTATTTGACATAAAATTCAACATCCCTAAATTCCCAGTAACAAAAGGTATTGCTAGTCATGGTTAGTCACTTGCTGGTTGTCTTTTTCCATATCCAAACTGACTTGCTACATGTGTTTTGCCATATGGGTGAAGCTGTGCAATATGTTGTCTTTGTGCCATGGGATATTGAAGTCCCACAGATGAAGGTTGATATTACTTGATCAAATCTTTTAAGTGAACAAGTTGAATTCAGCCTCCTAGACAATTCTATTCATGCATTCATTTTCAAGAGTTTGGCCAATATACATAATATTTTGAAAATCACTTGCATTGCTTTTTGTCTGTTATTTAATAACTTGTAATAACTTGTAATAATTTACAGTCAGAGATGAATGGATTGCTACATCTCAGTCTGGCATCTTAATATTATTCTTAACTGTCGTCTCTTTGAGAATGCTTGAATGTTTCAGTGTTAGAAAATAGATGCATACGTATATAGATTTTTTTTTTTCCATATGTATTCATTATTCATAAGTAATTCATAGAATAGTTCAAGTGAACGAATTGCAGTCTATGGGTACTTTCTGAATTATTGATTGTAAACTACTGAGCATTTGTGGCACTTTATTGAAATAAACTCTTATGTGGCTGGAACTTCAGAATTTCAGAAAACAAAATCAGAAAAATAGTAAATAATTAACATAAAATTTATGGTGTTAAATTTTATTTAAATAAATTTATGTCATGCTTTGTGGACCTTGTATGTTTTGCCAAAGGGCTAGTTTGATCCTGCAAAACCATTGTATCTGTCACACTTATTTGCAGAAACTACTTGAAAATTTCCATAATTATTTTCTAATCTAAGGACATAAAAAGTAAAGCGATGATATAACATACTGACTGCTATGATTCAGATCTGTTTTTAGACCTGCAAAACATATTCAGTTCAAGCTGTTTGTTTTACTATAGGCTTCACAATAAGGATATGCTAGAGAGTATTGATAGTTTTGGTTAATGTTTTCTTTGTTGTTGTTTTCCACATGAATTTATCGTAGACAGAATTTCAGTCTGTGATATTCAGCAGAGAGCAACATACTGAATTATCTTATTTCAATGTGTTGGCATTTCCCACTGGCACTTTCACAGTGGAAAAATACTAGATAAAATTGTTACGGCTTTCAGCAAGCTCAGAAATGAGGTTGGGTCAACAACCTCAGAGGGTTTACCTTTAATGGGCTATCCTTGGATTGCTCTTTTGATGACAACAGAGTTGTATAAAATTGAATATAAATAAATTTGAATGTATTTATATTGTGACTTTAAGGTAGTAAATTGGCTTCACTTTCTGAGAGAACCTAATAAAATACCCCTGGTTTTCCTTGGACTGATTGGACTGATGCCTGAAAATATTGGGGAGACAGTACCTCTGTTTGCAACGATGTGCCCTTCCTGGGTCAACAGATTACTGGTGGAGCTCCCATAGACATGTTCTTCATACAGGGATTGGTGTTACACATTTCTAGAGCAAAACTAGGGATGACGGGAGAAGAGTTTCTGTATGCGCTGAACATATCTATTTTGGATTAATGTCTCCTTTATATATCTATAATTTTCTCCCCACAAGAGAAACATAGGAAAGTTTCTCCTAGCAGGCATTAGTGACCTGGGAGTCTTAGTACTCAGTTATCTACAGGTTACAAGTAAACTACCTACCCTACCCAGAAAAAAGGATGGTGAAAGTGCAGATACTCAGCCACAGACTCTAATGCAAACGTTTGCTTTTCCTAGGTAAATGTATTCTGTGCAATTACTATTTCTACTTGCTGCTGCAATTATGTTTGATACCAGCAAAACCTCATGTTTCAGTCACTGTCATTTTCACAGAGGTTATGAAGTATCAACTTCAGCTGAACTGTTTCCAAATGTGAGAGAGGGCAGAATCAGCCTTCAGGGAGAAGAGCATAACTTCTTTTCCCAGGTTGAGAAATTATTTATCTTTGCTTCATATGTTGTAGAAACAATAAAACCAAGCTCTTATTCTTCTTTTTCACATGCATTATTAAATAGAGCAGCTATTCATGTTATACTCTTTAATTTATTAATTTCACTTTTGCAAAATCCTATTCACACACATCCTTTGGGCGTTATTTTTCTTAGTGAGGTGAGTAAAATATAATTGTTTTCTCATCATCTTTATGCATTATGGTAAAAGGCAGGCAAGTACATTCTGCTTCTGTGCTCATAAACTTTAAAGAAACATTTGTTTGATTGATTTTATTATTTCCTCAGACTTATTTCAACTCCATTCTAAGTATGGATAAGTAATAAGATAATTGTATCAGAGTCCAAGTAATCAAATGTGTAAGAACAGTCTGAAATGCATATACTCAATCTCAATAATGTTGAACATTAGAAATAACATTCTCCTTAACTCTGATGTTTCCCTTCCTCTGCCCTCAGCCCAGATCTTATTATCTGTCTACCTATCAGAGCTCAGATCTTTTTTCTGTGTGTGTCTATCTCTTAATACCTACTTCAAATCCATTTCAGGGAGGGGAATTTGTAGATTGCCTAGGAGATTAACAATTAAAAGTTGTCGGAACAGCATTCTCCCTATGCATCTCATGAGGATACAGACCCACATGAAGCTGCTGTTTTCAGTCTGGCCACAGGAACAGAGTTATACCAGACCTAGGAGTTGTTTAGCTTGAGATCTCTCTACAGGAAACAGGCACGGTGGAAGTGCATAGGCAGTGGAAGTAGGGACATGTGGCCTGGAAAGAGTACAGGGATGTTGTCCAGATGTGCAGGGATGGGATCAGAAAAAACAAGACACAGATGTACCTGAGCTTGGAAAGGGATGCAAAGAATAATAAGGGGTCCTGTAGGTACATTGGCTGGAAAAGAAAGGCCAAGGAGAGTGTTCCCCCTCTGATAATGAGAAGGGAGAACTGGTAACAACAGATGCGGAAAAGGCTGTTACTCAATAACTTCTTTGCCTCAGTCTTCACTGCTAGTCAGACTTCCCATGGCTCTCCTTTCCTTGAACCCATAGATACAGACTGGGGGAACAAAGTCCCTCCCACTGTAAGCAAAGAGCAGGTTTAAGACCGCCTGATGAAAGTGGAAAGGTACCAGTTTAGGGGGCCTGATACCATGCATCCCAGGGTCCTGAGGGAACTGTTTGATGGAGTTGCTAAGCCACTCCTGTCTGGGGATGTTTGGCCTGAAGAAGAGAAGGCTCCAGGGTGAGCTTATGGCCTTTCAATATTTAAATGGGTTTACAAAAAAGGTGGAGAGTAATTTTTTACTTGGACAGAGAATGACAGGACAAAGGGCAATGGTTTTAAATGAAGAGAGGGGAGATATTGATTAGATACAAGGAAGGAATTATTTTCTCAGAGGTGGTGAGGCACAATTTTTCACAGAGGTGGCACAGGCTGCCCAGAGAAGCTGTGGATGTCCCATCCCTGGAGGTGTTCAAGACCAGGTTGGATGGGGCCCTGGACAGCCTGACCTAGTGTGTGGCATCCTGTTCATGGCAGGGGGTTAGAATTAGATGATCTTTACAGTCACTTCCAATTTAAGGCCTTCTATGATTCTATGAAATGTGTTGTTATTGTTGAATCACTGAACTTTTGTGCTTCAAAATTTCTTGAAGATTGAGCAGTATTTCAAGCCAGCAGAGGTTGATTGTGACCTCTTGGGTCAAGTTCCCTTGCAGAAACTATGTTTAGTGCCACTTTCAGATGGTTTCTTTGCAAAGAGCAAATCCCCCAGGCTCCCTGCATTCTCACACATGTTCTCCTAAATGTTTTGCGCTAGAGACAATGCTGTTATATGGTTTAGCATTCAAGAAATGGATGAAAGAAACCTTCTGATAACCCACTTCAGACCACCTCTAAAGAAAAACAAATAGCCCAAACACAGAAAAGTCTTTTTTTTTTTTTTTTTTTTTTTTTTTTCCCTTGATTCCTCACTGCTTTAGGAATTCTTTGGGTTTAAGGACAGTGTTTTTACCAAAAATTCAAGACTTGTCAGCAGCCCTCTTCCTCTGCAGATACATCATTTCCTTCAAAAGGACATGTTGAAGCTAGAGGTCCTCAGCACTTACATAGTTTCTGCTTTCTCTTTCTGCCAATCTTCCCCATTCAGCATGCCATTGCTGCCACATCGCACTTCTGTAACAGCAGCTACAGCAGCATGGTAAACTTCTTGGGCAAATTGTCTCAAGTAAGAAGACAGTTTCCTGAAACCCCAGCTCTTTATTTGAGATGGTTATAACTGATCAGATTATCTGTGCAGAAGTTTGCCTCCAACACATGATGACTGGAAAAAACAAACAAACAAACAAAAAACAAAACAAAACAAAACAAAAAAACAAAACAAACAAACAAATACACAGGGCAGTTCAGCAGTACAGGCAGTCTTTGGAGCATGAAAAATCAGAGGGATCTGACAGACAGCTTCTGCAAAATATTGATGGGGCAGTTAAGATATCCTGTCTCAGGATAGCTCAGTAGAATTCAAAGTGGAGCAAGAGAAAGATAAAAAGATGGTTTTTTTTTATTTCTCTTTTTTTTTTTTTTTTTGGCTAGGTCCCAGAAAGCTGTCCCTTTACTGTATAGTCTTATGATATCTTGTACATCTGTGGAAACATGTAAGCCCTTTCAGGTTATCAGTAGCCAGCAAATTCTCAGTAAGGCAGAATAAAGTGATGGCCATGTTAACAGAACCAAAATTTTAGCTTGTTGATTAAATTGTTTCCAACTGTTAGAGTGGACCCTATGTAAATAAGCAGACTGAGACTTCTGATGAAAGTAGGAAAGGAAATGTCTTTTTTCTTCCCTACTCAATACAAAAGTGAAATGAAGACTTTCATCTTACGGAACAGCATGTAGTCTAAGACATTGAAGATGAGAAAAAAATGAAAGAGGGAACAAAATTTAGAGCTGCTTGTTGTGGCACTTAGTTCTCAGTTTCTATTTATCCATGGTATGGGAAGGATGTGCACATATACAGACATGAGCATGTGATTAAACTTCTGTAAATAGAGTCTTCCTTTTCAGTCCAAAAACGGTATGCATTTGTGTGTGTTTATATATATATAATCTATATAGCTGTGCTTTTATCTTTGTTAAAGATCACTTATTATCGGCAGTGGAGTGATACAGCTCAGACAGTTCTTGGCACATGGTGTTAGCTATAGGGGGGGGAAACAATGACATAGACTTGGGAGGAGTTTGCAAAGATAACCTTGTAGTCTTAATCAGGGACTTTATGGCTTGTGTTGTGCAAAGACTGGCTGTCAAAGCAAACCTGTAACCCTGGCTGAGGAAGGGTGTTTCTGCAGAAATAGTGCAAATCTGTGAGACCCAATATAAGCAGAGTAGGAAATACAAAATATTTGACTACCAGGTAGCCGAGCAGTGATGATCAGGTGGAGAAGAGGGCCTAAATAAGTAGGAGTTTTACCAATGACAGCCTGAGAGTTGATTGAATGAGGTCTTGTCAAGGGAAAGAAAAAGAGACAAAAACTAGAGAGGTGAAGGAAAGAAAAGGGAAAAGGACAGGAAGAATTCATGTAGCAAAATTAACACATGAAGTATTCAAGAGAAAGATAAACAGAAGGGAGTGGGAGGAAGAGAAAGAGAAGGCAAAATTCAAAATATACAAGGAGCAATGTTATCTTTTTTTTTTTTTTTAATAAAAAAAATCTACTTTGTGAACAGCTAGCATATTGTGAATCTGGTTAAATATCTAGTAGAGCAGAACTTGTGCAACTGAATGCACTGAAGTAAAACTGACTAGAAAGAAAGATGGAAAGAAAAATGTCTTTTATCTTTACCTCTAAGGCTTGAATAGAAAAAGAGACCCTCTTCTCAAAGAATAATTTAGATGGAGCAATTGGAGGCAAAGAGAAGCCACACGACCTCTTCAAGGTCATCTCACAGGCACCAGGCAAAGAGAAAAAGCTAGGAGTTATGTTGCATCGTGAATTAAAGTGCAAAGCTGATAGAAAGCTGGCATACTTTAATTCAGCTTTGCTTTTTCTGTCTCCTCAAATAGATTTCAAACATCAGGACTTTGTTTTTCTTGCCTTTAGAAAAACTCTTTTATTTTAAAAATGAAATGGATGTTCCAATGCTGTCCAAAGTCTCATGATGCTGCCTGGGATGGTCCTTCTCAATGTATGCTTCCTATCCAAAGCACAATCTTCACAATTAAGGACAAATTTTGATCTGAATCATGGCTAAGGTATACTAAGTTAGCTAACATAATATCTGTGCCCCAGTGATTCCCAGTAAAGAATGGAAAGTTACGCAACAAATTCCTGACTATGGAGTTTCCTCCTCAAAGTCTTTTTTCTATAGTTATATTGCTTAATATTTCTAAAGACAAAAAGTAATGTAAGCATCAGACACTGGAAGGAAAATTTCAGTTTAATGCCAAAACACTAATCATAACTTGAAGAAGAATTCACCTTAAAATGTATTAATGTGAGAGAGGACATTTTGCAAAGAACCATATAAATAGATATACCTAAACATTTTGAACTATAGCAAACTGTATCTGGTTTAAACAGTATTTATGCCTTCAGGTTAAAGCATTAGCAAATTATATTAAATTAAATATTTTTTTTCTAAAAACCCCTTGATAGAGTATGCTTCTAAATACAATTTTGTTAAACCTTTTACTGAAGTCACAAGATTTTTCTTTATTAAGTCTTAGATCTCCTAGGATAGTCCTCAAAGTGCAGTTTTAGTGTTGTGTCTTCTAAGTAAGAAGACATTTAAATCTCTTATATCCCTAGAATACTTTCCTGATTCAGGACACCATGCTGGTGGAAAACACAGTTAACTTATGAAACCAAATCAATGATTTATAAAACATGGAACATTTTTCCATTGAAGACACATGGCACTAACCAAAAAGAAAAAAAAAAAGGTAAAAAAAAAAAAAAGTGTCATTATCAAGAATATACAAGTTAAACTAGACTGATTACTCACTCCCTACTGCTTTCATTATTAAAATAAAGAATTACATATTTAGTTTATGTATTTAAAAATGCATTTTCCTAAACTGTTGCTGTTGCAAAAATTTCTTGGATACAATTTACAAATGAGTTTGCTCCTTTTATTGCAAGATGGAGCATAGTACTAAAAAAAATAATAATAACAAAGTAAGCAATTAAAGATGTTATCATGTAATACACAACATTGTAGTGGGAAGACTATATCATCAGTGATTTGTGTATGAGTCTCTCAAACTGAAGTATTCTCAGTGATGAATATGTAGTCATGCCAATAATGAAACTATGAGTACATTGTGCTTATTTAAGGACCATGTACCTAGGTGACACATATATAGAGTTCTAATGAGGATAGCAATGTTCACATTCAAATAAAAAGTAGTATAAAATATCAAAAGTACAGTAGAAATAGAATACTATCTCTGATAATGTTATATTCCAGGGATTAATAGTAGAAGTGTTGAAGTATCTTGATAAGGATTGAGCTCAATTGGGGGGATGTTTGGGAAATGTGGAAGTAGAGAGCCACAGCATGTCTAGAGTATCTCAAAATTTTGCAGGGTTCTGAGGAGCCAATGCAAAACCCTGTGGAGCCATGAAATATAAAAGCCATTTTAGGCAAACATTGTTAGTCAATAAGGTGTTTTTTTTGATTTTTCTCCACTGGCCATGAATCAGAACCAATGGTTCTTTTGTTATTAGCTCATACTAGAACTTGTAGCTCCTGAAAACAAATCTCTTGGCAAAGTATTTCTGTCTCCCTTCCAAACAAGATGAAATTGATCCCAAATATAACCATTTTAAGATTAAAATATACAAGACACTTGACTTGACCTTTAAGACTAATAATGAAATGGAGCCATGAGAAAGAGATTCAGTGTCTCTTTCTCCTCCCAGTCTAAGACCTATTAGATGGTCAAGCATAAACTAAATTTTGAAAAATATTATTTATACAATCACGTGGCTTTAGAAGGAAATGGAGTTTCCCTTATCCAGATGACAAATTCTGGTTTTGTGTCTACAACCCCTAGCTTTGAGATTGTTTTATTTTGGGTGCAGAAGACCTTTTGAGTCAATGGGCCTAATTTGGGAATTACATTAATGTAAATAAATAAAGTCAGACTTCTACAAGACTACATCTGTTGTTAGATGCAAGTGAAAACATAGTCTTGCCCATTTCATACAATTACATGTGAAGCCTCTTTACCAATTTCCTAACCAAGGCAAACAAACTATATATAATACATATACATATACATGTACATGTACATGTATATGTATATGTATATGTATATGTATATGTATATGTATATGTATATGTATATTGCCATAGGCAGCTGAAAACTGTGATCTTCTGCTTCTGATGTAGGCAGGAATCTTCTCAGTGTATGAGACATCCTGCCAGATGTTACATTGAGTTTCATGACCCTGAGCAGCTCCTATATTACTCTTCAAATTAGTTTCAAGTGCCCTTTTTCATGCTGGACTGTGATCTACCCTACCATTATTTCCCTCCCAACCCGTGAACTCATCTCTCTCAGTATGTCACTATCACAGGCTCTGATGAAGGTAGCTGAGCTACCTTTAAAACATGTGATCTGGGCTACATATGGATTCATAGCTCTTTTACTAGAACTTAATCTTAGCAGTTTTGCCTTAATGCAGAGCACTGGTGGTAACTTTTTGACACAGATGGTGGATCAGCCAATGAGGAGATATGTGCTGATGGACCTTGTATTGACAAACAAGGAAGGACTGGCTGGAGGTGTGAAGGCTGGGGGCAGACCTGGCTGCAGTGACCAGAAGATCACAGAGGTTAGGATCCTGCATGGAGGAAGTAGGGCAACAAGTAGGACTTCAGGAGTTCTTCCTCATAGGTAAGCTCAGGAAGTATGAACAATGATTAAGAACTGGCTGAATGACAGGTCTCAGAAGGTTGTGATCAGTAGTGCAGAGTCTGGAGGTCTGTAGCTAGTGGTGTCCCCCAGGGGTCAGTACTGGGTCCAGTCCCTTTTAATTTATTCATCAGTGACCTGGATTAAGGGACAGAGTGCATCCTCAGCAAGTTTGCTGATGAAACAAGACTGGGAGGAGTGGCCAGAGGATTTTGCTGCCATTCAGAGATAATTGGACAGGCCGAAGAGATGGAGAGGAACCTCATGAAGTTCAACAAAAACAAGTGCAATGTCCCTACGCATAGGGAGGACTAACCCCATGCACCAGTACAGGATGGGGGTTGACTTGCTGGAAAGCAGCTCTGTAGAGAAGAGACTTGTCTGGTGGACAACAAGTTGCCCATGAGACAGAATTGTTCCTTTGTGGCCAAGAAGGCCAATAGTATCCTGGGGTGTAATAGGAAAGCACTGCCAGCAAGTTGAGGGAGGTTATCCTTCCCCTCTACTCAGCTCTGGTAAGGCTGCATCAGGAGTGCTCTGTCTAGTTCTGGGCTCCCCCATACAAGAGAGACTACTGGAGACAGTCCAGCAGAGGGCTACAAAGGTGATCAAGGGACTGGAGCATCTCTCCTATGAGGAGAGGCTGAGAGAGCTGGGCCTGTTTAGCCTGGAAAAGAGAATAATTCACTTCTTTTATACAAGAAGGGGGATTTTGTATTCAAATATCTTAAGGCAGTTGTTAAGTGGGTGGGAACAGACTCTTTTCAGTAGTGCCCAGTAACAGGATAAAAGGAAATGGACATAAGCTGAAACACAGAAAGTTCCATCTGTATATGAGGAAAAACTTAGTTTCTGTGGGAATGACAGGGCACTGGAACAGTTTGCCTGGAGATGCTGTGGAGTCTCCTTGCCTGGAATGGAGTCTCCTTCCTTGGAAATATTCATAACCCACCTGGTTGTGATCCTGTGCAAAGTGCTCTATGTGACTTTGCTTTTCCAGGGGGGTTGAACTAGATGATCTCCAGAGTACCCTTCCAACCTCAACCACTCAGAGACTGTTTCTCTATGACTATAAATATTTATTCATGATGGCATGTTATTATATTGAGACTTCAGCTATGATAGATCCTAAGACTTGTTTGAAGTATGGCTATTATAGATTCAGTTATGCTTTTGGCCACATGGGACTTCACTGGAATTATTTTGAATTTATGTAACTGTAACTGAAACTAGAATTTGTCCCCATGGCAATTAAACATTTCAAAGTCTGGCTTGCTGATGATTAGTAAACTAATGCATTTGAAAAATAGCTCACACAAATGTATATTAATTGTATTTTCACGTTCAATTACAGGATCAGTTTTAGCCTGTAGGGAAATATCTACAGTATAATACCATTTTCACAATTAATGCTTTCTAAATGAAAGTGACTTTTAGTTTATTTTTCAAATCAGAAGAATGACAAGTCATTATTTGAAAACGAAAGATGAGACAATTTGACAGGCTTGAGCTACCAAAAAGAACTAATATCTAAGGTGTGAACATACACATAAAACCCACTAGTGTGGGCAGAAGATATATTCCCTAATCTAGCAAAATTTAAATTAGAACAGTCAAATTCTAAGCAAGTTCGTAATGGAAATGTCAGTATAGCTGTAATCATGGCAGCAGTAGCAGGAACCATTTCAAGAAATAACCATTCAAAGACCTGGACTAAAAGAACATGCTGAAACTAAAGTACATTTAGAAAGTCATTAAGCTTTCCCAGTGTTCTATGTCTTTGCAGTAACAGGAAATTGTTAAATCTAGATCTGCAGAGGAAAGCTCCTGTGGTCACAACTGCTCTGATTTTGAGGAATAAAAGACATTCCTCCTGACTACAAATCTAGCAGTGGGTATTTCAATCATCAAAATAATGGGACATTTTTGTTGTTTTGGTTTGGTTTGGCTTTTTCAGTGTTAATGAAATGCTGATGGCAGTGAGTAAAATGGTGCATCTTATTAATGCAAGATCAGTTGGAGTTATTTATTACAACAAAGGTAGCATACATTTTTCTTAATTAATCAGCCACATCATCAACACATCTTGGATGTAGCTGACTACAGATTACAAATTGACTCTGAGGTAGCTGGTCTCTCCTTTGAAAAAGGAATGTTTTAAATCATCTCATTTTCTTGTGTGGTACAAACTTGTGCATATGTGCACACAAGTAGATTTTATTTCCTTTGCAATTTAGCCAAGATCTGGATCCTCTCCAACAGCTATTAAATCATTCTGTCTTCTGTAGACCAGCAGAAAGGGGCAATTTTATCCTCTTACGAAAGGAAATGCTTCTGTGTAATTGTTTCATCAACAGGAGAATCAAACTCAAGTTCCACATGGCTGTGATTTATTCCAGTTTATGTGTTGTGTCTGTAACAATGGCATTGGTCTTGCTGGAAATGAAACTCCACTAATTTCTTTCTCCCTCCTTTCCTCCTCTCCTCCCTTTTTCTGTTCCTTAGCAACAGGTGGAAGAAAATAGTTTGTTTAGATTATAGTCCATTTACCTTTTGTGTGCAGATTGATCATACTTTTTTCTCTTCCTTAGCAGAAGGTGCTAGAAAATGTTTATATTCTTCTCAGTAAACTTTTGGGTCTTAGAGGGGGTGAGGGTCAAACTTAACTCATATTCATGTTCTTTGGTTTCCTTCTCTGGTTGTAGATGGATCCAACAGTACTTATAAACAACTTTCCAGAAGGCTGTGTGCAGGCCTGGATCAATCCATGTAGGGAATAAAGAGCTTGAATTTATAAGTGTGAAAAGAAGAGTCCACAAAGCCAGATGAATCTGAAAAACTGGAGAAAAGAGGTAACTGACACAATGTTGTCAGAAAACTTTTAAATTTGTGTCTCCCACCTGATAGGAGAATACACAGGAGAAACAGGAAAATATGTGGCTGCAGATAGGGGTGTGAGGTGTTCACTTTTGCACCAGGATATATGTTAAATATCCCTCAGTTTCCTAATTGAAGGAAACTTTTCTGTGTCCAAAGTTGAAGTCAGTATGATTTTGGCAAGTGCCTCAAAAATAATGTCAAAAGGAAGGCAGGAAAAGTCATGTTACGATACCCAATATATACTGAGAAACTTAAACTGAGTTATATTTTCAATAAGTACTAAATGTCACCATGAATGTATATAAGATCACATTGCTTTTCTTCACATTTAACTTATTTATTTCTTTAATTATTCAAGTTGGAAATGAACTACAGCAGAAGAATTGCTACAGATCTTCAACTACATATTCAAAATTTGGGCAGTGTGGGGTGCGGGTGTCACATAGTATAATGCCAAACCAGCAGATTAAGTCAGGAGTGAATCTCATTCCAGTAAAAAAAAAATAAAATATATATATATATATATATATACATATTTTTTTTTCTTCATTCTTCCATTTCATTGCAGTTTGAAGAAAAAGCTTTTGTGTCTTTGCATTTCATGACTATTCATAGCAGATATAGTGATCACAGCTTAACTTCCATTGCCTGAAAATAGCATTGCTTAGGTGGTTTAACTTAAACTCTGCTCACTACCATGGGAAAAAATCCATGAGTAGTGAATCTGCCTTCTGGTAGTTTTTCCTTCTCTGTTGTACCCTGTTGCTATCAGTTCAATTATATGCTCTCAAGTTACTTTTCATAGCACTCTTGACCAATTTAAGAAGTCTGCTGTCAATGTGCAGACTTCTGAGTCTGTAATATCATAAAGATAAGCACTGCTGTTGCTAAGAGAAGCGTCCCTGTCTCTTGCTTAGGCTTTTTTGTAAAGTAGAAAAATTGAGATAATAATATTATGTGAAATATGATTAATATGGTAATCCTATTTGTCATCTCAGAAGCATTCTATTAGCTCTTCTTCTGGTTCAGACAAGGGAGCTCTCTTCTTATTTTCTTCCATGCTTTACCTTTTTAAAAGGGAATTTTGCTGAAGAAGGGTGTCCTTATTTAGTTTATATCTCTGTGAAAGGAATATTCTACTATCTAAACCTCAAAGGACAGAGAATGTCATGCAGGGTGTGCCAACGTGTTTTGTATCGAGTGTGTTTGCATGATCAGTGTGAGACTGGCCAAAAAAAATGTTTCCATGATTAAGCTTGATTAGAGATGCATTCACAGGAAATACCATATTTCTTGTTACTCAGACTCTGGTCAGTCAACCATATATTTATGGGGCTCTTCTCCAGACTGATTTCAAGGGTCTGTTTATGGCCTTGATCCAGAAAAACACTTAGGCACGTACTTAGGATTTAATGTGCATCTAAAGTTGCACTAGATTTAAAAAGAACTGGAAGTATATAATGCCATCATCTTTGGACAGCAGCCTATATTAATGTTGATAGAAATTTCTGCATCAAAGTCTGTGATAAGTACTTACCAGTGCCACCATATAGGCTAACAGACTGCTACAATTCATGTTTGAAAAGATACAGTTGCAGAATATAATTTCTATGAGCTGCAGCATATAACGGATTTAAGATATCCCTATTGTGTCTTACATTAAGAAAGAAACTTCTTGTTTGTGTACATTTTTTGCTTTTGCTTTATATGCAGATCTAATCTCCTAGTAATTCACTTAGTTATTTAGGGAAGGGCTGGTTCTGTGTCCCTTTGTATGTACTCATATACCTGTTACAGCTCAGGGAAACTTTTTTCAAAGAAATCCTCTGACAAAATCAGGTCTTCAAACACTAAAATTTGAGGCATAGAAGTAAGAATTTGTAGTATATCTGTACTTACTGTACTGCTGCGGGGAACAGAAAAAGCGGGTAAGATGCACTAGTGAGAGCTGAAAGCTGACTGCTGTTGAAAGCATCTAAAGTAGATCAAACCAAGGCCAACCAGGTGCTCTTCAAACAGCTTCTCAGAACCAGTGTTGTACAAGGGCATAGACATTCTGGTACTTCACAGCCATGAACTTCAGAAAAGCCTTTTATAAAACAAAGGTATCTGCCTACAAATTAGACTTTTAACTTTTGAAGAAAGCTTTTAAGCAACTCTGTGCTGGCATCCACTTGCAGCAAAGGTTTAGGCTCTTCTGCTGATAACAGACAGTCCTCTGACCTTCCCAATAAAAGGTCAAATGCTGAGATTGTGCTGAGCACCTGTAATTTTCATTACAATCAACCTCTGAATGTTATGTACATTTGAGGACTTGGCTGAAAGACTTCCTACAGAAGAATGTGTTGGAGGAACTGGCTTTTGACATCCCAATCAGGACAGGTGGGTTTTTCAAGACAAAACCAAGTGATTAGAAAAAATGCTTTAGATGATTTCAAAATCTTTACCATTATCACCTACTAGAGACCAGTATGTCTTTGATTTGCCCTGTGATGGGAAAGAAATGACTTGTGTACCGTAAGGAACCTGACCAGCAAATGAATGAGTGGGAACAAACTCTGAAAAGAGTTGTCCCCACTTCCTCTTGGCTGGGAAGATCTGGTCTGTGTCAGTAGCCTTGGCACTGTCAAATTAGGCAGATTGAGGAAAAAATATGCAAAACACAGGCAATGCCAACACAATATGAGACTGGAGCAAGACTGGGTCCCATTAACCTGTATGGATATGATATTCTGACTCCTCAACACTGAGGCAAAAGTGCTGTATATGTCATCAAAGAAGGAAAAATATTTAAAAGACAAGTAAAAATACAATAGAGGCTTAACATAGTAGCACAACAATTTCACCCTTCCAGGTGCATAAGAAAATACATATTGAAGTTGTAGGCATTTTGACTCCTGATGGTTTTGAGGGAAAGGAAAGGAAAGGAAAGGAAAGGAAAGGAAAGGAAAGGAAAGGAAAGGAAAGGAAAGGAAAGGAAAGGAAAGGAAAGGAAAGGAAAGGAAAGGAAAGGAAAGGAAAGGAAAGGAAAGGAAAGGAAAGGAAAGGAAAGGAAAGGAAAGGAAAGGAAAGGAAAGGAAAGGAAAGGAAAGGAAAGGAAAGGAAAGGAAAGGAAAGGAAAGGAAAGGAAAGGAAAGGAAAGGAAAGGAAAGGAGCATAGGGAGAAAGGTCATTTGGGTTTAATTTTGGCAAAACCATTTTGTAAAGGCTTTAAAAACAGTTTAAGTTGGCTTGGAAAAAAAAAAAAAAAAAGATTAAATATAAATTGTCTTTCAAAGTTCCAAGTAAGGATAGCAAGGATATAATAGGTAAAGGGAAAGCCAGAGGAATAAGAGTTCAAAGACAAGACTGAGAAGGAATTTTCATTCTTTTATGTCCTACTTTATAAAAGGATATAAAAATTGCTATTTGATCAATTGGCTGCACTGTACTGCTGAATTGTGATTCAGCATGTAGTCTTCAATTAGAAACAAGCTAGAAAAGTGCAAAAAATTAAGTTTCTGGGAAAACAAAACAAAACAAAACAAAAACACAAAACAGCATTTATATGTAATTCTCTTAATTGAATCATATTTTTTCTGTGGGTTTACTGAGAAGTTACACGATATAGTTTCAGCAGAGAATTATATCCATTTTTGAAACGGCACATAATTCTTGAACTGAAATCTATGGATTGGCTAAGAAAACTGAGCTCATATTAATTTCCTTATTAGAGAAAATCCATTAAAGGGAAATGCAAATGTATTAATGGTAATGTTAGGAAGAAAAAGCAAGGAAAGCTTTTGGTAGCAGCCAAAGCTTTTGTTAAATAAGATTAAATTTGCTGGTCAAATACAAGAGTTTCATCAGAAAGATAGTTGGAGATGTTCTGAATTTTCTAATAGGTGCTAAACTTTACTTACTCACACCAACCTCACAGAAGTTTGGATACAGGTCCATATTGTCCCTCTAATGCAAACATGCCTCCTTGACATCAGTCACCTCTCAAACACCAACTTTACTTGGGAAGACAGGGTTAACGAATTTCTCCTGTTCTAAAGAGTGATGCAAAATAAGTTGCATCATGTTAGAAATTAGAAATTATAAAAGCAGTTTTAGGGCAGTGCTTTAGCTGTGTTGCTGCCTTGACTCCCTGCCATCTACGGCCATCTACGGCCATCTACGGACTGAAAGACAGAGTGTGTGAACAGAAGTTATTTGAGATTACCTATAGTGATCTTTGGTGGTCTGGTTACTGCGTCCATGCTTTCCAAAGATATTATAGAACACAAAATGCAAAGATGAGTCCTTTTAAATCTGTTTCTTAGGGTCTTTGAAGAAAGGAACATCAGTGAGTGCAACGCTTTCCCTAGAAGGTACAAATTTCAATAAGGAGTAAATCAGATATAAAGATGAATATCATTAATTTTCTTTGTTTATTATCAATTTTCCTTAGGTAAATCTGGTAGGAGAAGTGAAAAAGTCACTTGATTTTTCTTATCACAATATTCCCTACCTTTACCCTGTAACAGGGAGCCTCTCCAAGGGCTCTGAAAAAGAAACATCTGTGCCAGTGAGGTGGCAGAATATGCAGCATCTGTTCCAGAGGCTACTTCTGAAGAAAAGCTTTATGCAGTATGAGACCTTTTAAAATAACTACATGCTTAAAATCAGTTGATGTTTATGAAATCCTGCTAGATCAATTTGGTCATTTTGCAACTGGAAAATATGAAACTGTTCGTGTGCTCTTTTTATCCTGCTGGAGAACATGGCCTGCAATATGACATGTTGGATAATGGAAAAACATTAGAAATCTTTAGACTATCCATTGCTACAGTGGCCTGGTCACTTGTGTTTATTTTGCACATTTTCTTCCCAACAGAGACAGGTGCTTCAGCTACATTATCACCAAAAAATGCCAAAAGGACTCTGACTGACTCTTTGGACATCTTCAGGCTTTTGAAAGAGCAATGGGTTTAATATATTTATTTATTTTATTTTTTTTTTTTTTTGGAAGAATTTTCTGTGTCTTAAAATATCTAAACTGCAGCCAAAACTCCAGTGTCCTCTAACTAGACCTGAGATCATACTTTAAAATATCAGACACTGATAGAATGGCTCTACACATTGTATCTTAAAGCAGTAGGAATTCATTGGTTGTCATCACATAATGAAGCACTGTGGTTACAGTTTTAACAAAGCACCTAAGTCAGGATGCTCATTTTCCTAAAAGTAGGTGATGAGGCTATCGAAGGGCTGATGAGAATCTAATCTCTCTGATGAGAATCTTTCAAAGTTGCTCTTTGAAGGTAAGTGATGCACACTTCTGTACAAATAAGTTTAAAAAGCTGAGTGCTGGTGGCTGTGCTAGATACCTCAACTGGAGTGGATGAGTTGACATTCTTTTCTTGGCTTTACAGAAAAGAAAAGCTTGGCTTTACAGAACTCTTGAAAGCAGAGTGGTTTATTTTTGTTGGTTTTGTTGGTTTTTAATGTTTTTGTTTTCCTTGTTTGATTGTTTGTTTGTTTGTTTCTTCTGCATGGCTGAGCTAGGCCCAGGCTGAGCTGGCCCAGGCTATAGGCTCTGGCACTAAGATGTGGGAAATCATATAGAAAGATGCATGTTTTTCTCCAGGTCTTCTTTTTTCTTACCTTTTCTCCAGAACAGCTGCTGTGGATGTCTTTTCTGCCTAAGTTCCTTTCCTTGACACATATATTTATTGAGGTCACTGTCTCAGCCACTGCCATGTATACTGTTTTGTTGTCACTACCTGACCTTTCCTTCCATGTAACTCTTTGACCTTGTATTTATCCTACTACGGAGTCACACTTACTGAACTTTTTGTGCTTCCTTCCTTCCTTCCTTCCTTCCTTCCTTCCTTGACCTTTGGAGGACTTCGATTCCTTTTCATAGCAAGCCAAAGGGGTATTTTTAAGCTTTGAGCATGTTTATTCTTTTCTTAAAACTTACCTTCAGGAATGAAAAAGGCAGTTTTTCACCCTGGCCTCTTTTGTCCTTGCTTACTGGAAGGATCCTGAGATTAGGATTCAGCGTCTGGGCTTGTTGCAGGTCCTTTTGATACCCTCTGCCATCAAATCTTCTTTATTGCTACGAAAGGCAGACAGTTAACTTCCTGTCCTTTTTTTCTTTTTTTGTTTTGTTTTGTTTGTTTTTTGTTTTTGTTTTTTTCCAAATTGACTTGTTGCTCTGGGCAAGGAGGCTTTCCTCCATTTTGTTTGTGTAGGACCTCATACAGAATTGAATGCTGGTATATCAATACAAGTACCCTGATGAGCACAGCTGAGAATATGCTCCTAAAGCTTTTTTTGCTGTTCTATTGGTACATTTTTGCATCCTTTCCTTGCCTTGCCTTGCCTTGCCTTCCCTTTTTTTTCTTTTTTTTTTTAGCTTGTGAATTTTGTTACTGCATTCTGTTTTTCACTAAAGGTAACATTTTGACAAAGAAAATGGTTGTAGAAAATATTACATGGCTAATTTTCTAAAGAGACATGTCTATATTACAAGATGAATTTCCACACGCATTTGAGACAGTGCCAAGAACTGCATCAGACAGACTGCATAGGATTACCTTTTGAAGCACAATATTTTTATATCAGAGATGGTGTTTTCAGTAACCCACTAGGAGCCAATTAAGTTTTTTTTTTTTAATTTTTATTATGTTTCTGGCCTGTTTTAGCAGTGACAGCTCCTGAGTTCAGCTCGTCAAGTTTGCCTCAACCATACTTAGCTTCTTCTGCATGAGAATCATGCGAGTATTCACAGGCCATCACATTGACCTTTGGTAGAAAACTCCTCATAGTTTACAGACCTTTTCAAAAATGAGAGAAGTGAAGGTTGTCTGGACATCTTGACTTCTGCTGTGTTCATATTGTTCCTTTTGCAAGACTTTGTCTAGCCCTTTACTTGACCAAATCCTTTATGACTTTTGCCAGGCACCACCATTCCTGCTCCAATTAATATCTATGCTAGTGGAGATCTGGTTCTGGTAAAAAGGCTTGAGAAGAGAGCCATGAACCAGAAAACAAAAGAGGGAGGAATGACCTAAATCTCATCAAAGAAAAAAATGATCCATTATCCCTTGTTACCTGTTTTTTAGTACCACATCTCAAAAGGTAGAAACATCTTTACAGATCCCCTAACACAGGCCTGACTCCTCCTGTGTTTTATGTCTCCTGTCTGGCTGTTGATGTTTAAGGAGGTTGTAAGTGACTTTGAGATTTTTGTCTTCCTCCCATTAGAATTCAGTTGATGTAAGCAGTTCTATGTATAAACTTGGTGAAGAAGTAGTGTGCCATAATACATCTCTCATTTCAATTAGTGCATGTAGATTTGTGTCAGGAGGAGCATAGTTAACCTTTTTATTTGACTACCATAGAAAGGAACGGAGCTGTCCCTAAAACAGAAGAAGCACTAGGTGGAGGTGACACCATTTTTCCTTCATCTTTCACTCCTATGAGGATCAGAATTGAGAATGGGGGAACCTCCATCACTATGAACAAGCCAGAATTCCTTCATGCTCAGAAGGAGTCCAGAAATAGGCAAAAACACTGTTTCTGATGTAAACAGGGTCATCAGAAAGGCATCCTCTGTTTATAATTTGGAAAACTCTATGACATTCTTCTGAAAAGAGGAGCCAATAGGGTGAAAACATTTATTTCCCAAGGAAAGTTTTCTGGTGGGCATTGAATTCAGAAAGCAGCAGCTAATATGAATATAAGCTAAAAGTCTGACTTCCGTGCTGTTTGGATGTCCTCGGTAGCTGAAGATTTTTTTTTTCCCCTGAGTAATTACATTTTCCCATGATGTATAATACCAAAATGATGCTAGTTTGGCTGAGTCTTAGCCTAAAGAGACTGTGCTGTTTTTAAGTCCTTATACCCAGTACAGTCCTTTGAGGGTTTGATACTGAAAAGTGCAGGGTACACACAGTTCACATGACAAGCAATGAGAAGAGCAGGTGTTCAGTCCTAATCAGGACATAATGGACAACAGGGAGACATTTGGTGCAAGGCCAAGCATATATGGATATTTAGGATTCCTCAAGAAAAAAAGCATACTATTGAGGCATTGTCATATCAAAGTTGACCTAAGTTTTAGTTATAATTTGAAGACTATTAGTGCAAAAATTAAATGAAAACTCTCATTTCAATTAACTCAAAATTACTTGTTATCATGGGATGTAATGACTGGTATTCCAATTTCATAAAGAAAATACGTTTATTGAGTCAGACGTTAAAATCATTTTTTTTAAACAAACAAACGAACTTCCTCCCAGTCATATGCAAAACATTTATATAATAATGATATTGTTATTGAGAGGAATGGTAGTACACTATAATTACTACGAATAAAAAGGGGCACTATCTATAGAATGATTTAACAAAATAATTGCTTAGCAAAATAAATTAACTCTTTCAGATTTTTCAAAAGAGATATATTTTAACTTTCCATTTATGGAATATGAAAGATTGAGATGAGTTTAGGAGTATTTACTTTGCCAGCTTTGCCTTTAATTCAAAATATTTTCAAAGAAGGAACTTCAGATACTGGAATTGAAGCTGTGGTATGAAACGTGTGGATTATTTCAGAAATAGTCCAGTAAGATATCTCTTAATATGGTAGGCTATTTTCAAAGCTATTCTATGTATGAGCTTACACAGCCAGGGATCTTGGTTAGTCATTTTGCAGCAACTGCTGCCTCACCAGTTGTTTTTCTGCTTACTCGTGACTGTGCAGTTCAGCATGTCAGGATGTAGCCTGGCAGCTTTAAAGGACTTTAACGGTTTAGGACTAGCCCGAGAGGACTAAGCCATTTTCTGTGTCAAGTGCATCTCAGGAAAAAGACTGTCAGTGGGAAGCTGTGATTTGTGGTTTACATGCACGGTGAGCTGGCCAGCATATTTTATGGAGTGATCCTATAAGTCCTAGTGCTACCTGGAACCTCTATTCCTCTATTTACAGTTATGAATCTTTTTTCTTTTTTCTTTCTTTTTTTTTTTTTTTTTTTTTTTTTGTTTCCTCTCTTTCTCTCTTTTTTTTCTCTCTCTCTCTTATTTTTTTCCCCCAAGTGCCCAAAGAGTTTTTCATTGTTTTGTTTGTATACAAGGGTATTTTTGTGTAGGCACATGAAATGTCAGTGAATAGTGAATTGGTAGAGATTGATTCAAGTCCTCAGCAACTTTCACTGTGATATTTTAATATTCAGAGTTTCAGAGCAACTTCACTCCAAATATTGTAAATCTGTTCATTCACAAGATGCTTGCATGGGAACTGAATAGGAGATTATTATATTTCTTCAGTCTCAGTACTGCTTGTAATTCCTCCTAATTCAGTTTCTTCTGCAGATGTTACAAATTTGCAATTTATTCCTTTTTGATGTGATTATATAAAATCAGGTACCACAACAATTTCAGAATTGTCCACTATATATTTTGGACAGCTGAGGAACAGTGCAAATGTTGAGCAAGGAACAGGCTGAAGAAGAAAATGACAGTTATAAGGAAGAATGGATGAAGTCTCAAGGATATTATTTGATATTTTCCCTGAAATTCTGGTATGTGTGTGCTAACAAAATATTCTGGTAACAGAAATTGAAGTTTTATCAATAGACAGAGAATCAAAATACAGTACAGAAAGAACTACTCAGCTGTGAGAATTGGCATGCTGAAAACCAAATTGCAGGTCATGCTATGAGGAATTAATCCCACAAAGAAATCAGGTACTTGTAGTTTGCAATAATAGGCACAGAAAAGACCTGCATGTGTTTTCAGATGTTATTTCAAGAACAAATAGGTACAAAGCTGCCATAAATAAAAAGAGAAGTTTCTTTCAATTTTTGTAGTGTAGTAGCAAAGTCAAAATCCCTCATTCTTTAAAACAGATTTTACATAAGGGGTTGGATGACATGTTTTCAGCTCTAACAGGGCATGTTGCAGACATTGACCCAAGAGTGCTATTAAAATAGCTTCTTATATACCTCCTCCTTCACCATTCCTAGCTAAGGTTAATGGTGTTTATACAATTATCCTGTGTTATATTGATGTGTTTTAATCTGCAGTGCCTGTGTGGTTAAAAACTCCTAATGTTATGTAAAATTGAATACTCTGGTCAAAAATAGAGTTCTGCTGGTTCTGGATTTTGTAGCACTGACATAGTCATGCACTGTCTAGGCTGACAAGGTCGAACTATAACAATGGGACTGTGGATTTAAAACAAAATTATAATGGATGTAGCAAACTTAGCACATGAACTAAAGGTCACTATTTTAGGGAACCACTGTATAAATTCACATCATTACTGACTCATATGCATTCTTTAGTATGGATTACTCATGTTTCTGTTAATGTAATTGGGGGTGGTTTGCAATTGAGACTGTTTGGCTGCTGTCAGCTAGGATAGAGGTGCTTATTAATGTTCCTTTAAGGGTGAGTGGGTGTGTGCACATGTTTCAGAAACATTTCAGTCTTGGAATTGAATTCAGTGCTACACATTTAAAGAATCTTGTATTATTTGTTTCAGCTGGACTCTTTCCAGTAATTTTCTCATGCTTCTGCGAACATCCATCAAAATTATCTCAGACAGTTCTAAACAATATATTGTAATAAGCACTTGAATATTCAAGATCAACCCTCAGAATTGTTGTAGCATAACATGTCTTTCATTCTTTTCCAAAGTGTTCACACTAACTGGTGGACATATAATCAAATCCTTAGCACATGGAAAAATAATCTATAGTGTTGTTAGTGAATAATTTTAAGATGCTTTCAAGATAATTGATCTCTTCTTTTGTTATTGCTAAAGAAGAGAGTTCAAACAAACAAAAAAAAATCACAGAATGTAACACAAAGAGATTGTCATATGAAATTTATCCGCATCTATAACAATTGCAGTAGTAAGGATTCCAAACTGAATATTTATCAACTATTACTTCCATTATTGGCTCATTAGCAAGTTGCTATGATGTGGTGAAAATGATTCTGTGGTGGTGGTGGGATATTCATTAATTCAGTGTCTGGCCTAAGACTTTTTTATTTTGGTTTGTTATAGTTTGATTTTGTGTGTGTGTGTGTGTGTCTGCTGAAGTCACTGCATGTGACAGATTCATTCTGCATGTGTGGAGAATGCAGGGTGAGCTGCAGGACTTGTCAGAGTTCCTTGTAGTACATATTTTCACTTGCATGAAAACGTAAATTGGTCAGTGATCAACAGATGTGTGAGAATTTTGTGAGTCCTGGCAGATGGTGAGCACACATAAAGGATTAAAGCTTATGATAAGGAATGTGTTGTATCCCACAGCAATCTGTATCATAATGATTCTGTTAAATCATCTAACAGCCACATATTTTGTTTGACCTAAATTTGCATTTACAGTCATCAAAATCTCAGAGGAAATGATTTTAAACTAAGATGAAGTATCCACGTTCATGTTTTAACACTAAAGTTAAATTCAAAACTTTGGCATGTAGATGACTGTACTGACTTTTTTTTTTTTCTTTACTTCATACAATAAAGCTAAAATAGTCTGTTTATACAAAGAAATATTTTTGGGTTTGGTGTTCAACCTAAATAAAACAGTTATCCTGAATTTGTGTTTTTGAGAAAGATACAAACTTTAGAAATAATCAGGCAAGAAAGAGAAAGCCTGAAGTTAATAGATAATGTTTAGCTACTTACTCTCAGAGAGAATTATTAGGACAATAATCTGGTGTCCTCAGAGGGCGGGTTGAACAACCTTTCCTTGTACTTGCAATACATTCAGATCCATTAAATAAGCAAACAAACAAACAAAAAACAAGCATAAAACTAGTGTACAACAGCATCTGACTAGTGGAGAGCATACAAGCAATTACTGAACAGCAAGTTGGAATGAGATTTAGTCTGAAAATATTTGTTTTGAATATTAGTATTTCAGCAATATTTCATCAGTATTTCATTATTAGTATTTCTTTTGTTTTTTGACAAAATATGTCATCAGAAAAGACTGCAAAACTATACTCACTGTGTTGTTTGTTTGTTTGTTTGTTTGTTTTTTCCTTAAAATAAATCACAGAAAAATGGTAGAAAACTATATTGTCCTTCTTGTACATTAAGGTGGCTCTAACACCATGGCCAAATCCTTTTCTAAGCATTTAACTTCAGCAGAAAATAAGAATTTGGAAAATCTGTTGCCATTTCCATCTTTAGAACTGAGACCAAGACCTGATCAATTTCTCTATTTAGTTTTGTATTACCTTTACACCTTCTGCAAACTCAATCCATTCAGCATTGTCTGAGTGACAAAGCCTTTTCAAAATCCTGTGTCAAGCTACTTTCCAATACAATATAATTTTAATTTGTTATGTATATTTTGGGCTCTGTGGAGCTGTTAGAATTTGTCTTTGTCTACCCAGTGAAGACAACCCATAATTTCTTTACTCCAAAATAGATCTTGACTTCTCATGGCATTTTGCACATGGGAACATTTCCCTACTATTACTGTCTGATATTTAAATAGTACGCGTTTTCTCACAGGAAGGGCTTGCTGGGAACGTTGAAACTTTCCAAACATGCACGACTTTCTCTCCTCAACGTTCAAGTCCACCCACTCATCGAGTGGGAGCCTCGTAACACAGGTAATTGGAGCGTCAAGCACTGAAGAACTGGGAGGAGGGAGGTTTGGGTAAAGATACTGGTGCAGACCAATGCCTTTGAATCTGACATGCTCATGAAGAGCAGGAGGTCTTACACCTTGGTCACAGTGCTCCTGAATGGTCAAATTTCTCTCATATCATTTGTGTAGATTTGGGCTGTATCTGAACAGGACGTTCAAATGTTTATATTATCTTTTCTTGCTGGGGGAATGAAAGATGTGGTTAACTGAATAGTAACATGAAAAAAAAACACAACCTACTTTCATATAATAAATCTATATAAATTATATTTCAAGTAGATAACATTTATTTGCTATAAACTGACTCAGTTTCTATGGAAGTGTGCTCATTTTTGTTTGTTTTAATTTAGTGAGAGAAGAACAATCCTCACAATCTCTGTTTCTCATCTCTCGCAATGTTTATTAACATTCATAAACAATAAACTGGAATATTTAATTTATTACTCCTAGCAGCAAAGAAGCTGTAGGACTTCACCATGATGCCAACCTCACTTAGATGCTTCTTTATCATTCAAAATATATTTGATAATCTAATATGAATAGTTGAAATACTAGACAGAGTAGTAGATCTTTGGGAGCTTGTGTTTATATCAACTCCAGATCTTGCTATGAAAGCCATGCATAAATATGTCTAAATATATTGCAAAATAATGTAATCCTTAAAGCATTCTTTTGGAAGAAAAAAAAAAAAAGAGAGAGAGAGATAGAACAAGAGGGCAAGAGGACACAAGAGTTTTAGTTTTGACAGTATCAGTTTAAATGTATTGGATTTTATCTGGAGTAAATCTTGGCTGTATTTGGTGTTAGTTTTTGATTTTACCACAGAGGCAATGATTACTGAACATACAGAAGATTCAAAATGTCTTTGTATTATATGTGGTGATTCAGTTTGTAGTTTTAAAGATGACAATACCCAGAATGTGCAAAGGGTCATCCTGAGGACTGCTATCTAATAATCTGAGAGGGATACCACCATAGCTGCATATACTTTTATTAAAGATGATCTCAATCTATAATGAGTTAGTGAGAACTTTTGTATATAGTATTCTTTCAGCTTTCTCTTTGCAAGATACTTATACCTCATATGTTAATAATAGGTGTACTATTTTCTAGAATAAGCTCAGACTATGGAAGTTCAACTTTCAATACAGTATTGAATGTTATATATACTTCAGTGGTTTACAACCCTTTGAGACCCCTTTGTGGACAAGAAATATCCCTATGAGACTCCAGGGCCAAAAACCTATTGCACTTTCTTAACTATCAAGGCCCCTGCAAAGTTTTTGCCTCCCAAAATTTTAAGCATACCTGAAAAAGGGCAGTGAGTGAAGTCTCTCTTTACCCTGTGGCCAGTTCTGTCCTTCTTTTGAGAGCCTCCTGGTTAATGCAGTCGGTTCTCCAGCTGCAATGGCAGCTGTTTGTGCTAACATGTTTCTGAGTCATAAAACAGTGCCTGAAAAAGCAACTTTCTTATTCCTTTTCCCTTAAGAGAAATCTTAGGAAACACAGTGAAATGACAAACATGAAAGTTGCTTATGTCCCTTGAATTTATCCTGAACTGTGGATACAGTGTGATATTGGATAGAGTCGCATGATTGTGCATTTTCTCCATGTGGTGCTGATCCCATCAGATACACAAGGTAGACTAACAGAACAAAGATCACTGCAGGTTTACAAATATTTAGTCTGCAACCTGAGTGAGTCTACATTGACAGAAAGGGATTAATTTGTATATGCTTTCTACTGTCTTTGAAAGCCTGTTACCTGCCTTCATTTAAGTGAGGCAGAGACCTTATTGAGCTCAGTTACAAATCAGAAAGAATGCTAATACTCTACCAGTCTATGTGACCAAGTCCGACTAGTTTCAATAAAGAGACTATCAACCAGGTGCTCTCTGTAGATATATAGTCAAGCAGGACATGAGGAATGAGCCCTGGTTACATCTGAAAGTGATTTTTTTACAGCTGCCTGTGCTATTAGAGATGCTGAAAGATAAAAGAATGGTCTTCAAAAGTGTGCCACATTTTCTGAATAAAAGAGTGAAAGATATGGTAGTAATTTTATCTTAACTCCTGTTTTGCTGATTTCTGGCATTTTTACTGTTATTCTCACAGTTTTTTTGTTTTTTTTGTTTGTTTGTTTGTTTGTTTCGTTTGTTTTTAACTGATATTCTCTGCCTTAATTAACCTTCTGAAAGTGAAATTTAAAACATATGTAGTTTTGAGGGGTCTATACCTTCTGATGGTCCCAGCTGTAGCTACTGCTATTTACCTAAGCAACCTGAGCAGTTTTATGGTCAGAGTAGTTCCAGCCAAACGTCTCTGTTGTTGTGGGTGGAGATATTTTGCATGTGCTGCTGCACAACAGCATGCTCATTACAACCTGAATCATCCAAAGGGAGCATTTACAATGACATTCTCATGCAAGTCATTTTTCATTACTGTAAACTATATATACTACCCCATATATCAACAAGAATTAATTACACAGGCTTAGCATGGTATTATTAGGATCCAGATGGGGGAATATTTTATATTAACTTTGACAAGTTTTCTGAGAGCTGTCTTATGAAAAACAAAATGTGAACATGAATGTGGTACTACATCTATCAAGTAAATATTTTTTCAATAGAAAATCATCTTTTTAACATCTTATTTACATTAATACTTCAGATGTGACTCAAGAAAATTCCTGGCATTATTGCTTGCCTCAGCAATGAAACACTGCTATGTAAACTGCTTATTATATAATTTGGGGGTTTAATTACTTACAATAATCTATGAATTTACAACTAAATGTTTATATAGTATGCTAATTTTAAGACTGACAAATTTATCTGACTGATTTTAATTATATATTTCTGTTATGCTTATGTTTCTTAAAAATTAAGAGATAGCATAATATCCTTAGTTGCTAAATACATGGGTAAAATTAACTAATTCATTATTTACCCAGAGACAGCCTCTCAATGTTTAATGTGAATATATCACTAGTTAGAAGTTATTTTTTATAGGCTTCTATGTTACAGCCAGCCATCACACTGTTTGAGTGATATGTTATCGCCAGAGGCAACATCAGCATGGAAAGAAAGGTGTTCTGCCTGCATGACACTCATCTGGAGTGGCATTACTCAATACCTTGCAAAAGGTGTGGGATGCCAGAGAGTTTGAAAAGATGTTCTCACAGCACCTCACGGTAATGGAGCAGGAAGGAGTGAAGTGATTTTGTTGAATCCTATATTTGCAAATGTGGGTGGAATTCTCTGAATAATTTTGGCTGAAATGAAGCCTTTGCTCAATTTCCTCCCTTGCCTAGGGGAAGTGAACCTATGCCCCAAGTGGTACTTCTTTATTCAGAAGGCTACCACTTCTTCTGGGGTAGGGTTCACTTGTCCCCTCTTTTGCAGGATATAATGTCACATTGATTTGTCTGAAGAGAATTAGGATGGGAGATACTTGACAGCCCAGAGATTATGGCATTCATCTGGCAAGAAATTAGCTGACTTTTCTCTAAAACAGCCAGAAAATGGAGTTGAACCTATGGCTGCTGTTTATTCACACATCCTCAGAACCAAAGCAAATTAGGTGACATCCACTCTCATAGCTGGAGGTCACCATGAAAGGACAACAGCATAACAGCAGAAAATAGGTTGTTCATTTCATCTAAAATCATTTAATCAATTCATCAGAGGAGGATCTGACTCTGCAGTTCAATAGGAGATAGCATTGTCTGAAAAAAATCCTTAGTATCCCAGAGTTTGCTTCAAATACTTCATTATTAATAATTTGTGCACAGATCTCCAAAAAAATCATTATTTTGAACCCTGTCTCAGAGAGAACAAGTGCAACAGTGAATGTTGCAGGATTCACACAACCAATCTGAGCCATCAATTTGTAGTGAATAATATGTGACAGAAAAAAAAAATCATTAAAAATATGTGGACCAACATATTATGGCCCTTATGCATCCTGAAAATTTCTTGCTTTATCACACAGAACATCATAAAATTAAATTGGCTGTCCAGATGCTCAGATCATGCCTATTTGAAAAGAAATAATATTATCTAGATTTCCATACTACGTAGATTGAAACCAAATGAATTTTATGGGTTATGATACAATGTTAGATAAACATTCTGGGATGAATGTAATTAGATTGTTATTTCCCCAAAATGTAATTGAATGACCTTAATGCTTCTTGCAAAATCTTACTTCAAAAAGTATTTTTATGTACTCATTCAACTGTACAATTTACCACCTAAATGCTGTAGCTATCTCTTGAGTTTTATACAGTGGCTTTCATGCTGTTGCAGACTCTGCAAGCTCAAAGATAATGAGTCATATCATACTCTTCCTTACAAAGAATAATAATTGCGCCACAGGCTTAAAAATCATGGCATGTAATTATGCATTTGCATGGGTGGAAATTACCTCCTGTTTTTTGAAGCTTTCTAGGGAAGTTACTGGACTCTAAATAATGTATGTAAGAGAAGTAAAGGATCAAAATCCAAATGAAAACATACATCTATAAAATGCCCTCCTTTTTTGCTTATGAGAGCATTTAATCTGTGCATGGCACAGAATATAGGAGACCAGCCAACTTCTGTCTGTCACTTCTGTCAATGCTGTCTGTGCTCATGTTTTCTCATATTTTTCTTCAGGTATATGTTCTTTTAAATTCTTCATCTAAAGGCAGTACCAAGAACTGATGTTAGTGATGTGAAAAGTGAGAACATTTCCAAGTACTAGTTCTCCCAGGCTGCAGTCCTGGGATCTGCAATTTACATTTTTAGCATCTCTTCTCAAGCCATCTTGCTACTGCATGTGGAACAATATATCATTTGTTAACATTTGTGAGGTATTTGTGGATGGTGTGTCTGAAATGTCCTGGAACCTCTCACAGAAATCAGAGATATTTGTTTTCCTGGCTCTGCTAGTGTTAAATTACAAGCACTTAAAAACTGAACACAATTATTGCAAGACTGATGGCCTGAATATACTAGCTGTTACTGCACTGAAGCAATCAATTGGCTCTCTAGGATTCTACTCTGACTTTAGATTACAATAAGAACCTAAGCCAGTAGATTCCCTCATACTGTGGTTATTTTTTCTAGGGCTAAATGGGTAAAGAATAATCTTTTGTTATATTAAAGGTTTGTAAATAGATGCAGGTCCATTGATTTAAATGGTATTTTGTCCACTCACTGGCCCAGAGCTTGTCTTGAGATGTAATCTAGTTTGTCATAGCAGTGAGAGGCCTGGTGGAATACACATGATTATCACTGTCTGGAAGAAACAGGTAAATCTGTCAATTTCACCAGCAGATCTTTGCTCAGCCATGCCAGTTTCCAGCCTTCCCTGCTTGCTTTCTTATGCACAGGGATGGAGAGCCCTTGAACTCTAAGAAAAGAGTCCTTAAAGAGTTCCCAGCTCTGATCAGTTCCTCTGTCCCTGAGGACTATGTCTCAGGGGAACTCATTTGCTAGGTCCTTATGTGGATGGAAATTGACTCTTTTAAAGTTCAGGATCCTGACTTTGCTCTTAGCCAGGCCCATATTCCTTGAGATCACAGTACAGTGATCAACTGTAGAGCACAACCCTACAGTAGCATGGTTGCTGCAGCCCAGACTGCCTCCAGTCTTACACTCTCTAATGAGTTCATCCACATTGGTGAGAACCAGGTCCAGTAATGCTTCACTTGGGCTGAGGCTAACTGTATGAAGTTCAACAAGGCCAAGTGTTGGGTCCTGCACCTGGGGCGCACAACAACCCCAAGCAGAGCTACAGGCTGGGAGATGAGTGGTTGGAAAGCTGCCTGGCAGAGAAGGACCTGGGAGTATTGGTTGATAGTTGGCTGAATGTGAGTCAGCAGTGTGCTCAGGTGGCCAAGTCCAACAGCATCCTGGCTTGTCTAAGAAGCAATGTGGCCAGCAGGAAGTGATTGTCCCCCTGTACTCAGCTCTGAAGAGGCTACACCTTGAGTACTGTGTTCAGTTTTGGGCCCCTCACTACAAGAAGGACATGGAGATGCTCAAGAGAGTCCAGAGAAGGGCAACAAAGCTGGTGAGTGGTCTGGAGAAAAAGTCTTATGAGGAGCAGCTGAGGAAGCTGGGATTGTTCAGACTGGAGAAGGAGGCTTATTCAGAGGAGGCTCAGGGGCAACCTTATTGCTCTCTATAGGTACCTTAAAGGAGGCTGTAACAAGGTGGGGATTGGTTATTCTCCAACATGCCTGGCAACAGGATGAGGGGGAATGGGCTAAAGTTCTGCTAGGGGAGTTTTAGGCTGGATATTAGAAAAAACTTTTTTACCAAAAGGGTTGTTAGGCATTGGAATGGGCTGTCCAGGGAAGTGGTTGAGTCACCATCCCTGAAGGTCTTTAAAAGACATTTAGATGTAGAGCTTAGTGACATGGTTTAGTGGAGGACTGGTTATTATCAGGTCAGAGGTTGGACTAGGTGATCTTGGAGGTCTCTTCCAACCTAGATGATTCTGTGATTCTGTGACTTTCACTGATATTGCAGTCAGATTTTCTGACTTATTTATATATGTATGTATGAAAGTATCTATCTATCTATCTATCTATCTATCTATCTATCTAATCTATCTATTTTTTTATTTATTTTGCTTGGGAAGTGTATCTGAAGCTGCGTGAACCTAGGGTTTTGTTACATGCTGCTGGGTAATAATATTTTAGCATTTTTGTCTCTCAAGTTTATTGTAAATATGTGTGCATGTTGGCTTAGATGTCTCCTTGGTTTCTACTTACCAACTTGATGTCTTCATCTCACTATGAAGAAGATAAAAAGCTTACCCTCTTCTCTATAACACTCCATTCTGCAGGGCTTCACTGAAGGCTTCCTAAACCTCTTTTACGAAATATAAAGGATATTTGGCACTTACCACCTCCTTAATTGCCATCTTCCCAAACCAGGCTGAAAAGTCTGAGTTTTAGTTACAGACATTTTGTTTTTTCATCAGATATAGAGATTTGAAGCTTTTGATAGAGAACATGTGCTGCTGGTGGCAAAGTGATGGACTGGACTGGACTAAGATCCTGCACTAAGGATTCCTCCCTGCCATTTTCAGAAATAATTTGAAGTAATCAACACAACCTCTGTTTACTAAGCAACAGGAAGACTTCATTTTTTTTACTTCTGTGATTTCCTTCATATGTTTGTTTGTTTGTTTATTTTAATAATTAAATAATGCATACAAAATTTACAATCTTGGTACTGTCAATTGCAATGCTGAAACCGATTGATTTTACTCAACTGAAGGTTTTCAGCCCAACCTTTGAACATGTAGCACTAAGTCTGTTCACATCACTGATATGTAGTCTTCCTGGGGTTCCAAAATATCCAGCAAAATTTGTAATAGCAGTGCAGACATGTGAATGGTTAATTCAAATCTGCAGAAAACAAATTTGCTTTTCTCAGTTGTAATTTGAAAATGTTACAGACCATATATTGAAAACTAGTTGCCAATACCTATTTGGTTTTAGTCTGCAACGGTCAAATTATGCAATTTGAAAAAGACATGCAAAACATAACTGGAAGTTTCTCTCCTTTTCCAAGATAAATAAATAAATAAATAAATAAATAAATAAAAATATCCATAAAACATTTCATACTCTTTCCTCTGATCAAATTAGAAAGGAAAGTTTATTTCCTGTTTCTTCAACTGTAATGAGATGCTAAGTATTCTCAATGAATGAAAAATAGAAAATATTAATATGAAATATTCCACTCCAACAACAGAGAAGAAAATTATATAAAGGTGATAAAAGAAATGCAAATCAAGTTCCTTCTGTTTGCTAATCGTGAAAATGAAAATCTTCATTTTCTCTAATCACAGTTATGCAGTATTATATTAATAAGTTAGTAATAAAACAGAGCTGAAATCCAGGCATTTGTATCATAAATCTTAATTATAGTCATAAGAAAATTAATTTTTTGGTAATAGTGTTTTGCTTCATGACCTTCATTAACAAAGTAGGAGGCTTGTAGTTTTCAGCCATATGTCAGGGTGAGAAGTCAATGCTAAATTCCTAAACAAGAATTTAATACAGCACATTTTTTCTGCAGGTATTATAGTGTTGGTTTTACTGACAAGAGACTACTGAATGGAAGTATAATTGTGGGATTAAAACCTCATGTTTAACAAAGTGACCAAGGTGATAAAGATGTCCATAGATTTATTTGTAAAGTTGGTGTAGATAACTCAATGCTGACAAAGTGAGAAATAAAAAGAAGCATTCAACAATTTGGATCAAAAACAGAGGTAAGTAATAATAGAAAGATTTAAATGTAGAAGGTCTGGAAAGGTGAAAAATCAACCTCCAAATTTACTAATGTACAGGGAAAACTACATATCTAAAGCAACTGAAACAGCTAGTTAGTACTGCTCTAGACCCATCATAGAAATGCATGATTATATTAGAGCTTCTTTGCTCCTTCCTCTGCACATTTCTTTTATCTTGTGTGAAATTACTGAGATGTGGACTGGCTTTGGTGTGTGCATTGTCCAGATGACTTTGCACTGGAACAAAATTCCTACTTATGCCATTTGATGCTTTTATAGTATAATTAATAATTTCAGAAGACCAAAAGGAAAAATGTTTTGTGTGCAAAATACCCTCAAGCAAAAAAAAAAAGCCACTTTGCAAATTCTGATTAGTTAAGCCTCACACCCCCATAAGAAGCAGGCAAATATCACAGACACTGTTTTCCAACTGAATTAACTAAGGAACAGAGCAATTATTACAGGCTTCTGCCTTTACAGCTGCTAATAGCCCTATTTATCCTGTCACACTTTAGTATTACAGCAAATCCTCTGATCCTCTCAGTGTGTACAGAACTTGGTACATCAGAGATCATACAGGAAATTTGTGAATGCAGGAGTCCCAGTTCACCAAAATGCATTCCAGTGTTGAGCCTGCTTAGCCCTAGTGTTACACCGAGTTGCTTTCAGTTTTAGACACTTTTAGTGCTTGCATTAGTAGGAAAACAAATAAATTTCATGTTGTAAATGCAGACCCTGCTGCATAATCTTCAATTTACTTTATCATAAACTTGAAGCTAGAAGAGCTATGAAAAACAAATATCTTGAATATTTATATCAGTTGCTCAATCAAGTTTATTATAAAGAGAAGAATGTGTTGGCTTTAGTAGATGGGTTGATATGTTGCACCAAGGTAACAGTACAGGATCTGTGTTTGTATTCCCCTCTGAAGTGTGTGGGAAATGTTCCATGCATCAGCAATGCATAGAAATGAAAGCACCCCTCTATTTAAGCACATGAGTTGAGCCTTGATTCAGTGAAGCTAATGGTAGCTTTCACATTGACTGCAGAAAGAAGATGCTCAGGCTTTATAGACTGGAACCTGGTACAGAGAGGCAGGAGTTTGTCTTCATTTGTGTTATGTTGCAAAGGCCACTGGAATGGATCAATTTGCAAGTGTGTGCCCTTGTCAGTAGGTAAAAGATGAATTTTCACGTTCAATGCACTCTTCTATCTGGAGCTAATTCTAAGCTAATACTATCTGCTAGAAGTAGGTAGTACTAAGATATAAACATTAATTAGATATTCAAGATCTGGGCAGAGAAATCCTATCTGAAAGAATACATAGTAGAAATCTGATATCAACAAGATTTCACCTGGAGAGGAATAGGTTCAAAAGTAGTCAGTACTATTTCTGTCTAGCCCTGGGATTGATCAGTTTGCTTTTGCTGGTGGTATATCAATGAATGCAGACAGTAGTGAGACAGCTGGTCAAAAATGAGACAATTTTGATGAACATTTTCTTAAATTGCTTTTTTGATTGTTGAAACTTTTTTGAGAGGTTAGTGGAGGGTGTTTTTTGTCTCACATTGTTTTGTTCCATCAAAGACTAAATGAGTATCATTTTCTGGATTTGTGGATCCCCTGATGTCTTATGGCTTCAGATGTTCTGTTTTCCTCTAAAAGAGAGATGGTACTTGATTGCCTGATTTCCTTGGGACTATTTAGAATATTACTGACTATGTGTACAGTATAATGATATGCAAGTGTAAAGCAAAATGTCTCATAAAGTACATGTGCTTTACATACATATACATAAGAAATTCGGTGATATCAGAAATGCTCAACTGTAAAAGAAAAAGGTGGCTGGAAGACCAAATTTTATGCAATGTGGTAGTTTATAGCTTCACAGCAAAAAGGCTGTTGGAACACAGATCAACCTGGAAGAGTACCTCACTCCCAGCACTGGAGTTAACAGCAAATGCGTTTATAACACCTGCCATCCAGTTCAGTGCGTCACAGAAATTTCTCTCTCTTTTACTGTCTTCAGCAGATTTAATTCAAATTTTCACCACTCTTAAAGGGAAAGATCACCACATAAGCATCCGTGTTTTAGTAGTTCAGTGCACTTAGCCAGTGGGATTGTTCCCTTTGATAGTCTCTCTGTTTGTCTGTCTACCTCTCCCCCCTTCTCTCACCCCTTCCAATATACAAAGACTGTAAGGAATATAGCAAACTTTTTTAACTCTTAGCTTCCATGCAGAATACTAGGGATGGGAAAGCATAATACAAAAGGAATAGCAGGAATCACAAAAACATGTCCCCGAACCAGAAACCCTAAATTAAATTTGTCTACTTACCTAAGGAATAAAAGCTATCTTTGAATGCTGCCCTGCAACTTAAAAATTGAATTAACCACTTCCATCATGATGTTTTTGTAGTACTAAATCCATTCCAACTTCACAAAAAGAAAGTCACAATCAATACAAAAGTGCAATTCTTAGAGTTTGGATAAGTAAGTTACCAAGTTGGTGGAAATAATCACAAATTACAGTCTAAATTCTTTGAAAGCGAGGCCAGCATCCTTCAGTGAGGTCTGAAAGCTTCACTTGATTTCATTAGGACAAAAACATAAGCAGTATTATCCTTCCTAAGGGTGCTTTCAGGGCCTTTTAATGTTTGAGCATAAAGAGAAGTGCTGTTTAAGCTAAGGTGCCCTTAATATCTCCTATCTCTTGAAGTCAAATAATACAACTGTATCATCTTACTCACCATTTAGGTTTTAAGGGTGACATTAAAAATGACTAGAACCACAGGAGACAAAATGCTTGATATCTTCCAGACTTCCCCCAAAAGACCAAATATTTTGAATTACTTGAAGATTTCAGGTAGGATCTGAGCCAAACCATCTCACTGTTACTCATTGCTAGAGCTATGGGATGATAGGAATGAGACAGTAAAGGAAATCCATTATTTGATAGAAAGGAAAGTCTACCTTGGCTTTCCTAAGAGTTTGGTCTTTCAGAAATGTTAAAAGCATCACACAGTACACATACCTAGTATGTTTAAACACTGAGAGGACCTCATTAATCATCCTGGGTGGTTTAAACACTTAATCTCTTGCTGACCCAATCCCATCTCTTTTCCCTTATCATTCACAAAAAACTATCATTTGGTATCTGACTTCAGGCTTTTTTTTTTTTTTTTCTGAAGGTGACTGATACATTTTCAGCCTTGTGGTGTAAAGCCTGTCAGTTTCAATCTCAAATGTGCTTAAGACCATGTGAATAATTTTCCAAGCCTTGGTATCAGAATGAATTTCTTTGAGTGAGAGTAGTATAGATGAGATTCTGCTTTAATGGTCTAATGCCTATCATTAGAGACCTAAACCTTAGCTATACACAGCAGTGAGAGAAGCTTGACCATGCAGAAAGACATAATCAGGCTAAGACCTAAAATAGAAATCATATAGTAGTAGATGAGAGAATTATAGAGAGGGTGAAAGAATGATAAGAAAACATATGAAAGAATATTCACTAGGTACCTTGTGATCAAACCACTGCTTCCTTTCATCTCTGAAATTTCATCATTTCCAGCAGCACTCACTTGTAAGGGTTGAAGTAATCTCATTTTGTTTCTTTGTGGCAGTTTCTGAGACAAAGGTGCTCTTTACACATTATTTCTTTCTTCCTTTCTTTCCACTACATCCGTGCTACACAAGTTTGGATTTCTCCTTCTTGCACATGCTTGCATTCTTACGTCCTTAATGGAAAGCATTTAGTGCCATCTTGTCATACAGAAGCCACTGCTTGTTTGTCTGACTCTCTTCAAACTGTCATCTTGGTTAACAACTGTGAAGGCTTAAGTGATACTAGCTCTTAGCAGTGTCCTGCCATTGTATGTTTGACATAAAAGGTCACAAGAATGACAAGTAAAAGCACTTATATTTTTGTTTCCAAAATACATTGATTTCTAACCTTTTTTTTCTAAGCAATGGGCATAAATCACCTTTACATACATAGTTCAAAGCAGTCATATCCTCCTTATCAGAAAGACTAGACATATCTCTTCTTTGGAAAGCTTTAAAAATACTTAATACAAACATCCCAAAACTAGATGTATTTCTCAAGCTGCCTTTCCAGAAGGCTCTCTACTCAGCTTCAACATTGATCCCAGGTATCCTCCCCTTGGCCATGAAGGTTTCCACTTTAGTAGTTAGCTTCAAATTGAGAGCTAGTAGGTTTCAGAGACTGGAGAAAAATAATAAATATATAGGTTTATTCTCATGAAAGCTTGAAAGTTATTAAACTGAGCCCTTTTGCATTGGGGCACCCTCATTCATCTGCACCTCAAAATCTAAGTTATGTTTTTTTCCCCATTTCAGAGTATTTATATCTATGAGATGTTCAATAGAAGGTAAACTTATAATTTTCCTATCTAATAGAGAGGACAGAGAAATTAGAATCTGAATTTTAGAAATTACATCATCAAGTGGCTGTGGGGTCAACCATTACAAATCTCCACAGAAGATCAAAAAAAAAAATCTTCACAATATTTCCTTACCTTTACCTTCTTTACGTGTATGTGCCTTTACCTTGGCTTCACTGTTATTTAATGTAAATTTCTTGTATTTAGTATTGGAATCATTATTTGGTTTGTCTGTTATTAACAACCCAGAAGAAATAGTCTGCTGAAAAGACCATCTATGTTAGGAAAAACAAACAAACAATTTCTTACAATTTTTGAATGTTTTTGTAGCCTTAGTGGTAGAATCTCCCTTAATAAGAGCATTTAGATAGGGTTTTTAATCACAAATTGTTCATGGTGATTCTTTTTTGGGGGCTGAGAAATGAACAAGGTGTGTTCTTTAAGATCCCTTTCTAACCTTAGATGACTCAAAAGATTGCTCCTCATACTGAAACCTCCCTGAGGGCAGCCTGTTTAATTTTTGTGCACTCAGCACTTAAAACAACTAGTTTAAAGTTTCAATTTTTATATTTTTAACTTTTCTCATGAAATGTCCCAAGACTCCTATGAAGAGGAGGTTCTTGACTGCTTTTATTTTTATATTTATTTATTCCACGAAGAACACCATTCTCACTGCTCACATACAACGTAAGGGAGAATGCGGAGGCAAGATTCTGATTGAAAGGCTCTAAAGGAGATGTTATGCCACTAACATCTGCCCTTATCCAGGATTAAATGATATATGCATACGTTTCTACAGACAGTAAAGGCTGTTATGACAGTCTAGTCTGACTCCACTGCATAATACAGACGAAAGACCTTCACCAATCATTTCTGCATCAAGACTGTAACATTATGCTATAATCACTTTATTAAAAAAGCACTCTAAGTTGATTGGAAGATCTGTCTCATTAATTAATAGGCTGCTCCAACTATTAACTATCCTCACTTAAAAGTTTTCTGTGCAGAACTTTTATTATTATTTGAATGTAGATTCTATTTGAACATATCTAGCTTCATTCTCTAAATTTTGAAACACTCTGTTCTGCATTAAACAGCCATAATCCTTCCACAATTAGATTGATCACTTGATTTTGATCTTCATCTATTAACCTTTTGAACTGACTAAATAGACTGTTTTCCATTATGTCTTCATGATAAAGACAATTTTTCAGAACTCATATCATTCTCGTAACACTTCTATGGCTCTTTTCAGATTGTCTTCTCTTCGAACTCCTGACCCTAGAAAAGATAATGGTCTCATTTGATGTCACCATTCCAAGAAAATGTCAATCACTACATTCACCACAGAGAACCAGCTGGTAAAAGCACCAGTATACTTAAATAATGAAACATAATGGCATGGACAAACATTGCACTAAATATTTAAGCCAAGAAGGCAATTACCAGAACTTAGAGAAGCCTCTCTTCATTACTGCACCCTTATGGTAATGTCTGACAGCCTATAAATAGCCATACACTAAGCAAATTGGGTATGATTAAATGTTAGAAACAGCTGATGTGATTAAACCCATACATCCATTCTATTGACTTTATCCTTCATTCATCTAGTACTCCCCATACCCAGGAAAATGAATAAATAATGAGTGTGGTGCTCTGTAGTTGTGCATTGGCCATACTAGAACACATATCATATAAATGCATGATTATTTGACCTTTAAGGTAGAGTTCATAAAACAGAGCCTGGATTCTTACATTAACTGGCAAAATATGTAATTTAGCTTATCCATGAAGGTCCTATGTTTCAAGCTGTGATGACATATTCTCCTGTGCTTACAGAAGGATGTGTAATGCTAACAATGACTAAGATTTCTTTAGATGTTCCATCTGTGTTCCACATCCTCATGTAGGTTATGAAGTCTGAAACTAACCAGAGATCTCATCCAAGCAAAGTCCTGCTATCATTTTTTTTCCCAACCTTTTATAACTAACATTATAAATATAGAATATATATATATAAATAACATTATAATTTTTCCCTATCTACAAATGTGCAATATAAAATGTCAAATCTGATAGTTCTGGGTGCAGTGTCATGATGAGAGATGGAAAAAGATCCCCACTGTATCAGATCCTGTAGTGTTACAAGGAAAGAAGATAAATACTAGTACTAGTGACAACTACCGCTTCATGCCACCTTCATGGATTTTGTGATATAGCTCTGAAAAACACCAGTGCACATCCTTTCATATTACTCTCTTTGTCTATCCAGACATATCATACTGTCATTTTTACAGAATTGTTACAGATGCAAAAACGTTCTTTTTTTCCTGCTTCTTCATGGAGATTAAACTTGCTTAGGAAAGTATGTAAATCCTTAAAGCACCAAGATTTGTTGCCTAATTTTAAAGGTCTTGATAGATATTCCAGATTATATTTTTATGACAACATCAAAAGTACTCAATTTTAAGGCACAGCCCTAGTAGAATAAGCATTCCACAAACACGCAGATGGCATTTCAGCCCTGATACATATGTAATTGTCAGGTCAGATAAAAAATGGGGAGAAGGAAATAGCTGTTTTAAAATAAATGTAGGGAATAGAGATACAGTAATCATTTAAAAAGATAATTGTTCTGATGCAGCGCCAATAAATGAACAGAGCTCCTGGTTTCCACTCAATCATAAGAAAATATTACTTCCTCTAGAAGTTAGATATGAGGCTAGGGAATGAATGTGTATCCTGATAAAACAAAGAGCAGAGGTAGTGCCAAAGCAGGGCTGGCAGGACCTGTCTGTGATACTTAGCACACCTTTTTAAGGATTCTTGTTTCTGAATGATTTCATTTCTGTGATGGACAAAATAACATTTTTCCATTACTTCATTTTCTGAAATGATAGAAATACTGTGGTTTATATTTTCTAAAAATATACATACACCACAGAAATCATGTATCTCAAAAGCAGAAATGTATCAATGTTATAAGCAACTGAAGCCAGGAATATTTAATTCAAGTTGTTGTGAACCCTCAAATAAGTGGTGTTACTAAGCCTACCTGTAATATGATCAAAGGATAACAATGTACAGAGATCAGGAGAGTGATGTCCCAGTCACGTATAAAATACCTTGAAATTCAGAAACTTTTAGAAGTCATGGTAAGTAAAAAAAAATATTAAGTGATAGCATGCACAAATGCTGGTATTCCAATCCTGGGTTTATAATGATTCATTCTAGCTTCAAAAATACTGATACGTATTATTTTACAAACACTGCATGCAATGATTCTGTGGTGGTTTTAACCTGGCTGGCTGCCAGACACCCACCCAGCCGCTCTTTCACTCTCCCTAATCAACAGGGAGAGGGGATAACGTAAGAAAAGAAAGTTTATGGGTCAAGATAAAAACAGGGAGATCACTTACCAATTACTGTAGTGGAAAAAACAGACTTAAGTTGGGGAAAACTAATTTAATTTAATGCAAGTTTGATTGTTTTGGGTAGTGAGAAATTAAAGCAAAATTAAAACACCACTTTCCCCTCATCACCATTTTTTCCCAGGGTCAACTTTGTACCAGTGTGGGGGTTCTCCATGGGCTGCAGTGTGGCAGTGTGCAGTGTGCAGTGTGCATCTGCTCTGGCATGGTCCTCTCCATGGACTCAAGGGGAGCAGCTTTAAGTCTTACCATGGTATTACCCTGGGCTGTAGGCAAATCTCTGCTCCAGCACCTGAAGCACCTCCTCCCACTCCTTCTTTCCTGACTTTCACATTTGCAGGGTTATTTCATACACTTTTTTCCTCATTCTTCTCTATGTTATATAGCATCTTGCACTTTCTTAAATACATTTTTCCAGTGGAGCCTCCGGTTTGGCTGATGAGCTTAGCTGTGTCCTTTGATGGGTCCATTGCAAAACTGTCTGGAACTGTCTGTGTCTGGCATAGCACACCATCTAGTCTTTTCTCATAGAGGTGATTCCACAGACAACACTTCCCATGGACACCCAAACAAGATTCATTCCAGGTGTGCACCTGTTTTGCAAACAAATCAATAAGTCCTACTCAAGAAATGAGAGATTATTACTATCTATACAGTGATTAGATCAAAAAAAAAAAAAAAAAAGAGTTACTCTCTGATCTTGAGTCATTGTGTCTCCTGTTGCACCTTAAATGGGACACAAGTACTCTCCCTTGGCACAGTTCTCTACCTTACTGTCTTCCATCACCAGTAGAACCGGATGGGTACAGAAGGAGCCATCTTCATGGGATTTGTAGTCTTGTCAGAAAGAGCAGACTTACGTTAGTGTAGTGATTTGCATAAAAGCCTATAGATACCTTAGTCATACTGTCATTAGGCCCTGTATGACCTGATGTATAAGGTTGAACATAGGAAAAGACTTGATAATTTCAGAACCTAGCCACTAAATATGAAATAATCAATTATCTGAAATGGAAGGTTGCATTATGAGAATTATAGTGCAATGTATAGCAGAATCTCCTTGTGGTTGTTGGCATTTTCTAATCAAATCAAATCAGTATAAATCACTTTTACTCCCAGATCATCTGCTTCAGTGCACATATTTAAAGGCACAACAAAAGGAGTAAGAAACTCTATCAGATGCCTCCAACCAATTGTTCTATCCTCCCAGTGTGGTGGCTTGAACAAACCATGGCATCCCAGCTGTTTTGATTTCACGTGGTGGCATTGACCTTTATAAACAAGATGCCCTCTCCTCCAGGGGTTAAAGATATGTAGGAGATGCTGGTAGAGGAAGTAATGTTGCATTGTACAGGCTTTGCACAGCATGGAGCATATTCTGAAGTGTCCTAGCTTCAGCTGGGATAGAGTTAATTTGCTTCCTATTAGCTGGTATTGTGCTGTGTTTTGGATTTATAATGAGAATAATGCTGGTAACACAGTTGTGTTTTAGTTCTTGCTGAGCAGTGCTTACACTAAGTCAAGGGTGTTTCAGCTTATGCTGTCCTGCCATTGAGGAGACTGGGGGTGTACAGGGAACTGAGAGGGGACAGAACCATGACAGCTGGCCCAGGCTGACCAAAAGGATGTCCCATACCATAGGACATCATGTTCAACAATAGAACCAGGGGGACTTGGCCATTGGGTGCTACCATTGTTCAGTTGGCTGATGGTGAACAATTGTGTTGTGCATCACTTGTTTTGTGCAATATTTTTCCCCTTTTCTTTCCTATTGAACTGTCCTTATCTCAACCTACAAGTTTTACTTTTTTTTTCCTTCTGATTCTCTCCCCCATCCCTCTGCAGGGGGAGTGAATGAATGGCTATGTGGTGCTTAGCTGCCTGCTGGACTAATACCACAACATGGGGTGAAATAGCTGCACTGCAGTATGACTTTGTTTCATTATTTATGTAATTGAAAGCTATGTTTCAAGGAAGCAGAAGGGAAGGTGCCTGATGTGTGATACCTCAGTTGCATTTAGTTTTTGTTTGTTTGTTTCTGAAATTTGAAATCTTATTTACAAATTAGAGTAGATTGCAACTCTTGTAAGATCTCAAAATCACCAGTCACAGCAGTCCAGCTTCCCATTCAAAAGAGAAACAATGAATCAGAGTGGTTTCTCAGATGAATGTGCATGTTTATGTGAAATGTTTTCCAGTCTTACTTGTTTGAACAGAAAGAGGATAGAGATCAATTGTCTTGCATGCCTGCTGGGAGGAACGAAGTGAAATAGGTTTAATTTGGAACAGAGAAGATTCTGGCTGGAAACTGGGGAAAACTTTGTAACTGGTAGGGAGGAAAGAGTCCAAATCAGGACAATGTGCCATTGACTGCTTTCAAGAAGAGGTTAGGCAAGCACCTGTGAGAGCTGATGCAGGAGCTATTATGCTGCACCAGTTAAGGGATGTGGTCTAAACAATCTTTTGAAGTCTTTTTTTTTCCTTGGTTTTATGGTTTTCTCTGTGCAAACGATAAATAGCTAGTGTTTAATGTACACAAAAAGAGTGTTTTTTCCTGGTATGAATTCAATTATATATTTGGGGAAAACAAACAAACAAACAAACAAACAAACAAACAAAAAACAAACACACACAAAAAAAAAAAAAAAAAAAAAAAAAAAAAAAAAAACAGAATTAACCCTCCAAACCAAATTGTGTTAAATCAGAAAACAGCTCTGATTTTGACAAACCATTTGAACCTGAGCACTCATATCTCCTCAATGGGCTACGTGACTTCTGAGCTGAGAAAGGATATTCTCTATGTGAATATAAAGCAGAAAACACTCTACCATCAGTCAAGCTTCAAAGACTCCTTGTAAGACAGAAGTACTTGTGATGATACCAAGTTGCACGTGAAGCTGTGAGTTTCTCCTTTTCCTTTCTCAACAATATTACCATTTTATTGTCCCCCTTGCAGCACTTATGTGCATAGCTCAGGGATTTGAATTTCAGTGTTACAAGTCCCAGAAAACATAACAATACAATTGTCAAATCAGTACATTTACTGTGGCAATACCACATGTGCCCAAGTCCCCTACAGCAGAATTTTCTTTCATATGACTGCAGAACATTATTAACCATCCTTAACAACCAATTGATAAAACAAGGTGACTCAGTGGTAAAGCCAACAGATGTGTGAAGTCAAGGAAGGCTGAGAACTTTTGCTTCTGAGTAGAACTGGCAATTTTCAATTTCATTAATTGAGATTTAAATTTTAATATTTTTAATCAAACAAAAACAAGTGTGAGAGCTAAAAATAAAGCTGTATCATTAAATGTATTGTGATCTGACAAAAATTTTGTTCTGATAAAAATGGCCATCTGCTCTAGTCTCACTTTTCTTTCTTCTGGAAGAATTTTAGGTACATCTTAAATAAGCTGAATTAGAGAATTGTAAGTTTCTACCCAAAGCAAATTGTGAAATAGAAATTTCCTGTGTAACAAGGAATATTCTCATCAGTTTTACAATTAGTAGAAAAAATAAATAAATAAAATAAAATAAAATAAAATAAAATAAAATAAAATAAAATAAAATAAAATAAATCATTCACTGAGAAAACCATTTAAAACCATTAAAAACATTTTTGCATTAAGATAGCAAAAAAATGTTTATTCAAGTAACTTATTTTAGAGCTGGGTGAACTAGTCATAGAAAGGACTATTTTTATTGCTATTTATGTTTAATGTGAAAGAAACAAGAGGCTTCCATATAATTGGGACTTCATTGTTAGGCAAGATAAATATAGAAAATAATTCTTTGCTAAGGAAAAGAGGATAAAAAGAGATTTAATAGTATATATCCATGTGCATAAGGATAGTATAAGGTGATTAAAGGAACTGCTTGAAAGACTTTGGCACAAAGAGCCTTTTGGAATATATTACTAAAAAAATTCAAAACTATCAGGAATGACTCCGAGTGTGTCCTTCTATGTGGAGCTCTCTATAAATGTACAGTGTCTAAAAAATACAATTATAGACTGACACGGGGAAGACTGCTCTCTCTCTGCTAGCAAGTAACTGGAGAACCTGACTTGTATAACTGGAGAACCAGACTTGTGCCACTCTTAACCTGGGGCAACTCATCAGGCTTCAGTAGAGTGATGCTGTGTGAAAAGTGCAGCAGTGAACAAAAAGGTCCTTGGCTTGTAACACCCAAGTTCATTAGTTTAACACCACTGGCCCTCAAATACTGCCACTAAACCAGAAACTCACTCTGAGAAGTCTCATTTTTCTAGCGGAATGTGGTTGCTCTGATATATTAGAGAAAGTTAAGTACAAATACCACTGGTGACTGAATCTGTATTTATGCTATCATATTTTACTTCACAAATTTAAGTTATGAACAACAACGACAAAAAATATTTTGCAGTATTTGCTTTTGTATGGTACAGCACAAATGCAACAGTTTTGCCTTTTTCCTGAGTGCTCGCACAGATTCACACACAGGATAAGGTTTTACTTCTCAAATGGAAATGGTTACAAGAGGAGGAGGCAAACATAAGGCTTAGAACAATAAGCGTGATAATGAGCAATCTGGATGCTGACCACACTCACTGCCAACTCCTTTTATGAGCATTATCAAGTCAAAGGGAAAATGTGCTAAGGGGAATAAGGATGAATCAATGCGTGGAAAACTGAGGGCAGTGTAACACATACTTTGATCCTATGGCAACTGAATTATTTAGATTTAAGATGGGAAAATGATCTGTCTGCATAATTCACTAGCAATCTCAAAACCAAAGAATGTTTCATTTCCTTACTTCATTACCTCATTCAATAGATAGAAACAGTAGCAATAACATGATCACCATAAGTGATCATATATATATATACTTAATAAAGTTTCTTTTAATATACACAAACAATCCCATTTGCAAGGTGAACAATACAGAGAGATGGAACTGGCAGTACAGCTTTATATTCTCAATAATATTATTTATATTATTTATATTATTGAGAATAATAATTATTTGGCTTATTTTATAATTATATTGGCTTATTTATAAAAGCAACAGTGGGACAAATGTTTCAGAAAGGGTCTCTTGGACGTGCCATCAGACTGCTGGTGAAATCCTGTGTGTAGTCTGTTCAGTCAAACAAGCTTTGCACTTTTCATGGTAAATTCAATCCAGTCAGATCTGGGGCCACAGTCATTATTCACAAAATGTATGGGAATATATTAATATCTCCCTCCTCCCACCCTCTCTTCAGGGCTGTGGATGATCACTCTTCTACCCTTGGAGTCTACCTGCTGCAGGACTGACAGCCTTGCTAAAAGCTCTGCGTGTGTGGGTTCCTGCCTGCCTCTTATTTGTTTTTGTCAAAACTGTTCCCTGCTGAATAAAATTACATGCTTGTTGGGCCACAGAAAGTGTGGCTTTCTTCCTGCTTCAGCCTAAGTATTAAAGAGTGCAGGACTGAAGGTCAGGTTTCCCCTTTCTGTTTGTGAATGCTGTAACACTGGAGGTTCCGGGTTGCACTCACTCTTTACTCTGGACAAATTGATATTTAAATTATTCCCCATATGGGGGGAGTTGGAATAAAAGAGTTACCACCTGTGAATGACAGAGACACTGTCCTGTCAGATTGCCCTACAGAACCTTTGTCAGAGCAAAGTCATGAGAAATAAGGGTCAAACTACTGCAGTGACCTTGAGCAACCAGAAAAGAAAGTACAGTTTCTACCCCCAATTTATTTCATCACAGGAAATTGACCTTTCCTGTAAATACCAAGGAAAGAGAGGTGCTCTCCCAAAGCCCAATTAGCTGCTCAATAACCTGAGAAAATGTCTTTCCACTCCCTGCTAAGGATTTTTCCAACAGCTTTGCAGACTCCCATTTTCATTACATATGCTCTTTGCTCTCATGGAATATGTAAGGGAGATGATGACTTGATGTGAGGGTTTATGAGTTACACTGGAGTTCAGCACAGTACAGATTGGAGTACTGCGATGCCAAGCCACTTCACAGAGCTGTCTGTCAATGAATGATGCCCCCGACTATATCCATGAGTGTTACTACTGCATCAGCATAAAAGTTTCCTGTTTTAAAATTTAAATCCTTAAGTTTATTTGTCTGTAGGATAATTTTGCTTACAGCTTTATATTTAGAGCATGATTGAGGGGTTTACTAGGATTACATATATGTCAGCATAAAAATAAATATTACTTAAGGACCATTTAAATGCACCAGAAGTGTATCCTTGATTGAATCTCACTTCATGGCCTGGGAGTGCATCTTCTCTGGGATTGATTATGCACTCTTGAGCTAGCAGGAAACATGCACGCAAGAGCACATGACATAAATAAAACTCAGATGCAAAAAAGATTCAGAACAGAGCTCTTGTTGGGGATATTTCCTACAGACAGCTCTTTGCATTGCCTTTGCTTAGAAAAGACTCATGATCTTACAGAAAAAGAATTTAGTTTCTAAGCACATTGTGTGCTTGGAAATGCAGAGAACTTTGTCTCTGGCATCTTTGATGGCTTGTCAAATATAAGTTGCTGTAAGTGTGTGAAATAATATTCAAAGAAATAACCTAAGTCTGCACCTTCTTTTCCTTTTATTAATGTGATAATCCCAAATTATCCCTCCTGCTCAAGTTTCCATTTCCTTTCGAGTCAAGATCAATTATCCCTGCAGCTTTTCAGCTGAATGCAACAATATTTCAGTGTACTACTCACCTATTTACACACTGTACTGCTCTGAAGCTCAAATGCACACACCTCTTGTCTGTCAATCAACAGTTCTTTAATAATTATGGTACACAAAGAAATGCTGCTGTCATATTCTACAGGACACGTCTAAACCTACTTTGAAGCCTTTTCACACCCTCTTGACCCTCAGAAAGCTAAAGCCGATTTTGATCCACTAATTGGGAAAGAAGTAAATTTGTCTTCAGCATGTTAGCATGTTCTTTATACTATTTGTCAAATATTAAAAAAAAAGTTTCCAAAACCTGTCTGGCTAGGAAAGGAGGTAGGATTACAAACTGTCTCTTCTTTCATTGCCACCAGCTACTCAAACAACGTTTTTTACAATGGCATAGTTGACACCACACACCTGTTCCTACCAGCATAAGTACAATGCATCCCAACAGAAGGAGCAGTGTCCCCGAAGCAGTTCAGTCTGTACATTATGACTGAGGACACATTTACCCCATGCTGGGAACGTGGTATGGAGATTCCTGATGTGCTTGCAGGTTTGCATCGATGTGGCAGGAGACAAACAGGCTCATGTCCTGCCACCATGGCTAGAACCAGGCTTCCTTCCTCAATCCAGCATGAGCGTGGACAGAGACAGTCCTCCACAGATATCATGTAGGCATACTTTGAAAGCCCCTTTTCTTTTTCTGCTCCCTTTTCAAAGATCAACTTACCTCCCCAAGCAACTATCTCTGAAGATGCCAGAAAGCTGAAGGCTGCCCCAGGGTCCCATCCAGTGCTTGCCCTTTTTCCATGGGAAGTGGTGACACAAGGAGGTGCAATGACCTCTTCAGTCATGGAAACTGCTTCCTTTGAAAGCCTTCACTTTCATTGCCAGGCCACAAGCCCCTTTCCAGTAGCTCTCCTCAGCAGCCCAGGGGAAAAGTAGGTGTTGCTGCAGCAATGTGCAATTTGCTGCTTACCTGCAACGTGCTGCTTGTTTGTAAAATCTTTATAAAATGAGCCACCAGAAAAGGTATGGAGAAATGTAAGATGCTGCAGTTAGAGTGGAATTTACTAGGTGAAATTTGTTACTAGTATTGCTCCAAAGAAATATCCCAGCAGGCCAACAGCTTTTTTTTTTTTTTTTTTTTTTTTTTTTTTTTATACAAGACTTTCAGAAGCTTCTGGTGACAGAGAAAGGCAGTTAAAGGGAACAATTAAATAACAGTTGTCCTAAAGCCAACTGGAAATTGCCTTTGATATCAGAATCCATCTGTGCCAATAAGCAAAGCCTACTGGGGAGAAGATGAAACAGAAAGAAATAAAAGTGTCATGACTACTGGCGAACAAGTAGATGAAATTCAATTAGCTTAGCTTGAAACATGCATTCACTATTGTAAACGAAGTTTAACTTTCCTCCCCTTAATACAAGAAGGAAAACTGTTCTATACATCCTGCCCTGAGAACAAAATTTCTGCAGATTTTTATTTTTGGGGAGGGAGGACGACCTTTCCCCCTAAAACAAATATTTTATTACTATAGCTTGAAATCTCATAATGGATTTCAGTATAAATCTATTTTCAGTAATAAATGTTTCCATACCGACCAAGGCAAGGTGAAAGTATTTTGCATCATGTAGTAAATGTACGTACTAAATGTATATACTTTATTCAAGCAAAAGTACTCGTTAATGTCTATACAGAACACAAGAAATCTGGAAATGTCAATTCTGTACAAGTTTCTAAACCAAATTTCTGAATATGTGTCCTCGTGAATGCTTTATCCTCCACATCTAGCTCTGAATTTTGTGACCTGTAATGGTTGCTTTAATATTATGTAACAGGCATTCCCTCTTGAAGCTAATAAAAATGCCTCACTAGCTGTTACTGCTCCAAATCTTTCTGAAAAATAACATTCTCTTCTTAATAATGATCTTCTCAGCTGCTTTTTAGAAGATAAAAATATAAAACAATCTCTGCTTCAGTAATAATGATCTACTTATTTTCCATATCTCCTTTTTTAGTAAAATACTTTCACCCATGCATGTGATTAAAAAATCAGCTCCCTGATCAGTTGGTTTTAGAGCTGTCACAAATTTTTCATCAAGAAATGTACAGTAAATGAGCCTGAACAGAGTTTACACTGATTGAATGATAGTAAATGCTTTATTGATAGAACATATTATGGAAGCAAAAAGTGTTGATGGCAGAGACTGAATAATAAAAAAAAAAAAAAAAGTATTATTTTATGACAACAAAAGATTCCACAAAGTGATTTAACGGCTACAAAACCACAATAATAGAAATTGGTTATAATCCTAGCATGAAGATTTAATGTAGTGCTTTTTACTTGGAATCAGATGCAAGGGACCAAGATTTTAAAAAGTTGTCAAGAGTTATTCTCTTTACTCTAGATTGGAGACACCTGAATTCCAAACTTGAGTTTTCTGCCATGATAATGGAGTGGCTCTTTCTCAAAATATCCAGCACTCATAGTATGAACAAGCAACTGCTAAATTGTAGTCATGTTTGGGCAATCTTCCCCTTGGAACACTGCAGTTTATTTAGTTAACATTTATGAAATCTAGTTTCTGACAGAAGCATTACAAAATTTACTCTTAGAAAAGAATAAAACCAGAGGCAGAAATATGGCTATTGTCTACCCACATCATCTCCTACAAGCTCAAATGGGAAACACAGTAGGTTGGAAAGTAATGGGAAATCTTGGGGAAAAAAAAATAAAAAATTAAAAAAAATACCTCTGCAACAAGTGATTTATTACTCAGTAACTCATCTGAATTTTTCTCTGTTTCTCTTGTTTGGATTTTAAGAACTTATTCAAGAAAAAAATAGTCTGAAATTCTTTTTTTTTTTTTTTTTTTTTTTTTTTACATTTCTCCATCAAAAAATACAAAAGTAAAATAAAATACAGAAGAATGAACACAGGTATAAAGGAATAAAAATTGAGGGGAAAAAAATGGCTTTAAATCACATGATTTGGAAGAGTTTTTCCCAACCTCAGTGTTACCCATTTGAAAAATCTGAAAATGTTATAACACCAAAAAAAAAAAAAAACATTGAAAGAAAGGCAAAATTATATTGAAAGCTAGCTCTAGTTCTGCTAGGTAGCTAGTGGTATAAAAAGGGTTTCATATTCGCTAATTAGGTGCTTGGGCTTTTTTTTAATTATTCAAATGTCTTTGAATACTTAATATAGCCTGTGGGGTGGCTTAGAGGAAAGTCCTACCCATTTGCTAGCATACAGATATACATAACCAAGTCAGTCCTAGGAGAGTAAGTGTTTCATAGCCCAGGGAAATAAAGAAAAAAAACCCATACGCAAAGCAAAGAACCTCATCTTTGACAACTTCAGGAGTAGCTGGTTTCTTTCCTTCCTATCTACTGACCAGACTAACACCTCCCCCATCTCTCAAGTCTGCTCAAGATCCAGGTGTTGCAGTAGAAGCCTGTCTCTTATCTCAGGGGATGTCTTGCTTGGTCATGCCAGACAGCATCATTAGCTAATTTGTCTCAGCTGTGTTTTTTATTCAGCTGGGCAATACCTCAATGCAACCCACCCAGTTCTGTTCCTGTCCTTTGCAACAGCTTTCTGCATCTTTGAAATCTGCTACTACCTATCATGAAAGTCTGTGCATTCCCTTCCAGCAAAAGCCCCCAACAGCTTTGGTGTACAGCTCTCATGCAGAGGAGGCATCAGCTGTTAAGGCAGCTGAAGACATTAGTGAGTGTGTTAAAATAAACTCTGTGTTACCATACGGAGAAGAGCTCCTTCCCTTTTCTCCCTCTGAGCCCCAGAATCCAAGTTCAAATATAATGATGGATTATTTCTAGAGGAATTATGAGTAGTTGGCCCTTTCAAAATGATTGCTCAGTGTCAGCTTACTTCCATTTCATGAATGAATGATACTTTCTCCTCCACAGGATTTACTAATCAATACTGTGAGGCTACTCTGTGGTAAAAGAAGGCTGGAGATATGAATTCTTCAGTATTTATCTATTTGATTTTGGAAGAACCGGTAATATAAGAATTGTATATTGTGACCATGTATTATGAATATATTTGTTTCTACTGGACAACATATACTGCAGTGATAATTCCAGCAACACCATAGCTATGATTCTAATAGCCCAGTAGACCTAGACACTAATTTTGTCATTTGTTCTGGGAGTTGAAATGTCACATACTGGTTTCCAGCACAGAACTAAAACTTCTCTAAAACACTAGAGGAAAACCCAAATCATCTGCAATGGAGCAATTCGCTTCGCTACTGATGCAATGATGCTTATTTAATGGGTTGGTTTCTCCTAGACACCATTCAGAAGATGAGGTCCATGGACTAGTAACCACCTGTTGGACACTGCAGAATAGGTACCCCCTCTGCTCTTTCTAAAATGTTACTGAAAATTATTCCCAACTATACTTAAAAATAAAAAAAAATAAAATAAAAAAATACAACAACAACAACAAAATCACTATTTTTCAATATTATAGGTCTCTGGACCTAAAAGATTACAAGACAGCAGAATCTTTTTTACCTGAGGGAGGTGTTGTTGTGAAAGATAGGAGAGAGCTTGCTTGATTTTCTGAGCTCTACCATCATTTAAAGCAATTGCACTGCAGGACCTTCTATTTGAAAATAGGAGTCTGTAAATGGCAGCTTACAGTCATTTTGTTGCTTTATTTTCTTGTATTCACTGCACTTTTGCAGCGGGGATGTGAAAAAGGGAAGAAACATAAGAAACATGTAGGAAGAAAAAGAGAAAAGGACATTAAAAAGGTAAAAAAATAACTAATGGGTATTAAGGGGGAGCAGTCAGGGGCCTATAAAACCAATATCTCATTATTAAGGAAGGCAATTCAGTTACAGTCAGTGCATAGACAATTACATTCTTGCCAAGAAACCCTGAGGCTATTCATGGAACTATTTACCTGCGTATGTGTGCGTGTCATTGCTCCTTAAAAAAGGAATAAAAATTGAACTTTAAGACAAAAGCTTTAAAAACATATGGTAAATTTAGTTATACATTAAGTCAACCTAAGGGATCAACTTACATTTTTAAAATGCTAAATATATATAACATGTAGTATTTCTCCAAAATCCAATTATTTATTTTATTATTTGAGTTGCATTTTTAGCTAGCATATAAAGAAAGTGCTCACCATTTGTTTAGAGCTTTCATAGTTTAAAAATGGCTTATTTCTGATATTTTAATCTTGGGGCATATGTAGTTCTCATTGTAGGATGTGCAAATGCTTGGGAAATAGTTATAAAAATAACTTCAAAGAACACAAACAGAGCACACTGATTTAGAAACCTCACGAGTGCAGCTTTCTGGATATATGTAGACAAAACGTTGACATTTATCATTCCAGAGTTTTTTCCACATTCAGACAATTTGTCATTATTTGTATCCTGAGCAGGAATCATGCTTCCAGGCACCGAGCTTGCACATAAGAAACTCCAGAGCAAGAGCTGCCTTAGAAACATCAAAGTCTCAATGTATACGTTGATCCCAGAATCACAGCTCCCCACGAGATTAATGCCTTCATCCCAGTGCTGTACCCCAGCCAGCAAGAGGATTTGTGCTGAGTATTTATGAATAATATTAACTAAAGCTAAGCAGGAAAATATAAGGCAAGGTTTCCTTTAAAAATCTTTTTTGTTTGTTTGTTTGTTTTTGTTTGTTTGTTTTTGTCCATTAGCTACATTAATCAGTTTTGTAATACCTTCTGTAGATATGTAAAAGAACAACAAACTCAAAGTTCTTACAGTTACTTCAGTGTACCAGTTTGGGGAAGCTATGAAAGTTAGATATAAAAGTAGACACTAACTATGCATATTACAACATTTAATTTTCAAGCATTTAAAAGAGAAGCAGAGGACCAGTGAATTCCTTAACAAATAATACCTCAGTGACTACTCTCAAGTTTTTTATTACAGGTATTTCTAATAGTAATGGTCTAGGGCTTCTATAGCACATTTTTTGTCCATAACTTTCGGAGTTATTTATGAACTAAGTAAAATTGTTCATATCCTATAACAAAACAGAGAATATGACAGGTTCAAAGAGCATAGCATACTAGGCTGGAGACCAGGAATGAAACTAAACATGAGTCCTTGTTCAGGCCTGAATAGTGCCTCTGCTGGTAACTTTTTATAAAACAGAATTTTAAATTTTGGGTCTAAAACTGGCATTATTATTCTATCTGAATAGTATCAAGACCTAAATAAAACTGTTGGCTTTTTAAAGCTTTTCTGAGTCCTCGCTTGGACAGAGGAGGACCTTCAATAGTTTTCTGAAGTTTCTGAACCTAGGCGGGGCCATGACTATTTCCAAGCATCCCTGAAACTATATAAATAATAGTAGAGGTGGGCAGAAAGAAGTGTTTGGGTTTGATAACTAAAAAGAACAGTAACATTGAACAACAGTAGCAATGGGACCTCTACCCTGTTGATCCCATAAAAGGGTCTAGTGAGGAACAGATGTAGCTCATGGATCATGTTTTTGTTGATTTCCCATTCCCTCACTCTGGTGGGCTTCCGCTGAAGGGGAGTCCATCGACTAGGACTGCAGCAAGGCTCTCCTCTCCTCCTGCTGCAGATCTGACCCTGGGAATCCTATTATCCTATTTCTTTCTGGATTGGACACAGAGCAGATAGATACTCTATGTTGCATTCCTGTAAACTAAATCAAGGATTATAAACATTTATTAAGAACCTTTTTTAGCTTTGCAATATATTTAGTATCAGTCTCATAACTTACATGTAATACACAACTATGCTGCCATAACCTACAAGAGCATCTGCATTGTAACTGCAGGGAAACATTACTTATATTTTGAAAGGAATAGAAGGATTTACAATTCTGGATGTGAAAACATATCCACGACTTCAGCAGCTAGCACCTGATCCTCTGAAATGCCACTTACGTCTGCAGTATGGTCGGTTATCTTCCATGAAGAAATGAATGAGAAATGAAGCAACAAATGCCATGATCAGAGATTCCCATTAGTCAGCATTTAAGTCTTCAGTTGAGTATGGAAACATGGTTATCTCCTTGTTATTTTTCCCACTCATGACAGAAATTATATAAATCATGACTTGGTGCTTTATGATTTATATTCTACATCAATTCAGACAAAGTAGATCACAAAGACATATTTGACTTTCTGGACATAAACATAGTGTCTTGTATTTAGAAAAAATAAATAAATTTTTTTTTGGTCTTGAGTTCTAATGAAAATACCTGTAAAATAATTTTATATGTGTATGCACTTCTACTCTGTTAAGGATTGATGCAGAGGCGGAAAAGGAAACATGCTGTAGGTGTCAATAGTTATTAAATTAATTCTAAATAAATAAGAAAAGGTTTTGCCCTGGACCCATAAAAAAAAAAAAAAAAGAAGTGTTAGATTTGCACAAAGTGTTAATTTGCACATGGCAGATACAAAGTTTTAGAGTCCTAAAGATCCAAACAGCCTAAGGAAAAGATGAGCAAAGTTTGCCCACTTATAGCAACACATGTGTGTCTTTCTATATATAGGCTATTATTTTGATGCTATCCAGTTATAAGTACTTCCCTTTTGTTTATTAGTGGGAGCACATGTTTCTTACAATCCTAGCTTTCCTATAATCCTAGTTCAGTTTGCAAGGGACCTCAGGGTGTCTCTAATCCAGTCTCCTGATATGAAGCCAAGCCAGGTTATGCAGGGCATTATCCAGTCAGGTCTTGAAAGCCTCTATGGACACAGGCAGCCCAGCCTCTCTGGGCAACTGAGATTTTTTATTGTGACATATATAATAAGGGATAAGCAAGTGCATTGAGTTAAATTGATTTGTGCTCGATTAATCACAGAATGAAATAGTTAATGTACGTTCACAAGTCCTAATGACTATGTTTACTATTTTTATTCCTAATGTTTATTTTCGCATTGCCAAAATAGAAAGGGAACAGTTATTCTTGTCCTGTCTTTTTGTCTGTTTGTTTTTTTTGAAAAAAAAGGGAGAGGAAGAAGAAAAAGAAAAAGAAAAAAAAAAAAAGTTGTTTCCATCAATAATAGTAACTGTTACCACAACAAAAATGTAGTTAATACACACAAAAGTTGTGACAATTTTTGAAAACATGGTAACCCAAGGGCAGCCTTGACCTATGTGACTATCAGGTATCCCAAGCTGGAGATGGCAGAATTATGTAAGAATGAACAGCAGCTGAACTCTTTCTTCAGGAACAGACAGGTTTCTCCTCCTTCAGCATTTACCATGCATGACTACTTTTTAAAATTGCTTCTACCTACTTTGCTACTTTAATACCATATGTAGGGAAAACCCCTTCCCTTAGTTACAAAAAGTCTCCCACTGAGTTTGATGGAAATTGACTGGCTTTTCTGAGGGTGGTAAATACTGTCAGGAAGCCTTCTCAGTACAGAATGTTCAACTGGCATTCAAGGTCTCATGATTTCCCACTTTGGTGATCATTTTACCTGAAAAATATATGCAGAGTTTCTCAGTAGCCCAAAATATTAGTTCCCAAAAGGTATGTTGCCTGTTAGGGGGTCCATCCTGCCTAATGTTATAGTAATGTATGTTATTTCTTGACTCTATAATATTTATATTTCATTGGGCTTTAAGTAATTTTTGGCTTTCTGAAGACATAGGTTCAGTAATGTCAAGGGAATTGACTTTCAAAGTATGAGAAAAGAATGATTCAGTGATCCATATTATATCCCAACACACCTGGCAGATCCCAAAACAAATGAGAGAGATGTAAGATGCCTGTCTCTCTCTCTGATTCACTGCCTCGGTTTGAGCCTTGACCCATAAATGAGTTTGGTTATTTCAGTGCCTAGCTTTTTGCCATTGTGGGTCAGATTTTTTTTTCTTCTTTTCTTTTCTTTTCTTTTCTTTTCTTTTCTTTTCTTTTCTTTTCTTTTCTTTTCTTTTCTTTTCTTTTCTTTTCTTTTCTTTTCTTTTCTTTTCTTTTCTTTTCTTTTCTTTTCTTTTCTTTTTTCTTTTCTTTTCTTTTCTTTTCTTTTCTTTTCTTCTTTTCTTTTCTTTTCTTTTCTTTTCTTTTCTTTTCTTTTCTTTTCTTTTCTTTTCTTTTCTTTTCTTTTCTTTTCTTTTCTTTTCTTTTCTTTTCTTTTCTTTTTTCTTTCCTTTTCTTTTCCTTTTCTTTTCCTTTTCTTTCCTTTTCTTTCCTTTTCTTTCCTTTTCTTTCCTTTTCTTTCCTTTTCTTTCCTTTTCTTTCCTTTTCTTTCCTTTTCTTTCCTTTTCTTTCCTTTTCTTTTCTTTTCTTTTCTTTTCTTTTCTTTTCTTTTCTTTTCTTTTCTTTTCTCTTTTCTTTTCTCTTTTCTTTTCTTTTCCTTTTCTTTCCTTTTCTTTCCTTTTCTTTCCTTTTCTTTCCTTTTCTTTCCTTTTCTTTCCTTTTCTTTTCTTTTCTTTTTTTTCAGTAGTACTTCTGGAATACAGAAAAGGTCCACCCCTTTTCAGTATAAATCATAGGTTGGAGTTATGCCCTGAGGGTACCTGTTCAATACACAGGAAAAATAGGCATCTCAAAGTGTGAGTATGAATCCAACATTTGTGACTTAAAAAAAAAAAAAAAAAGTCCTTAGAAAAGAGTGATGCCAGTGTCTCCTCACAAATTAGTTTTTTTTCTTATTCTGTAAAAGCCAAATGGAATGGTCTGCCCCCAGATGGAGGCAAGCAAAGAGAGAAACACTTGGTTTGTGTATCCTAGCAGGATTCATGTGCAAGTTCTGTGGGCATGCAACATTCACAGAGCCAGAAGCAGATCTCTAAAGCACAGGCAGAACTTCATAAACGTTGGAGTTTTGCAGGGATCTGAGTCAATAGTGGATTCACAATGAAAGGTCCACATAAAGTAGAAGCTTGTTGAGATTTACCTACCTCGATGCCATTAATCTTTTGGTTTCTCATCAGCAAAAAGGGCATGGTAGTCCCTCTATTATGCATAAAGGCATTGACAGACTGAGCATAACAAAGGTTATGAAGTATTTAGATACAGTGATAATGGAGCTCAGCGCTGAGTGCCCAGCCTCCAGGAGCCTGGAAGTCTCGGCTTTCTGGCTCCTTCCCCAGCAGCCTGCCCAGGAGCTGGCCAGACAAGCCACCTAGCAGTCAGACCAGCAGGAGCTGATTCAAGATTCCTGGTTCCCATTTTATATGGGGCAAAACAGATACATTCTTTAAGGAAAGATCTGATTTCATAAGCCTGGTATTTTTCTGAAAGAAAAAAAAAAAAAAAAGCCATTCAAGAATCTTTAATCTTTAATCTGTTGTTAACTGTGTTTTTAAAACAGCACATCATGCACCACTGACATACCATGTGGCAACTCAAAACTACCAGTCTGATGGACTGACTTAAAAGTCTCCCTTTAATCATTGAAAGAGATTGCAGCTAACATTAAAATAATAATAATATTAAAATATCAATACCTATCTTAGGGAATGCACATTTATGGACATGTCAGAACTCTGCACGCACACATTTATCAGGGATAAAACTCTCCAAGAATAATACAGTATGGCTTGGAGTCAAGGACTTTTACCATCACCCCTTGCATGCTTCCACTTGAAGTACTTCCATACAGCGTAACACAGCATGGAAGCACCTCGCAGGTAGTCTGCTGGGGAATCCTCCCAGAAGACCTGGGAGGAGGGTAAGCACTAACTACCCTTTGTAGATCAGACACTGAGGCATACAAAGCAAAGGCTCGGCAAGTCTGCTGTGTATTGCACTCAGATTGCACACAGGGACTGCTTTAAAGGCTGCAAACAGGGAACAGAAAGACAAAGTGAGACATCTCTCCTGCTATGTGTGGAGTGACTCAAGAGGCTCACATTCTACTATTCTAACCTTTGCTGGACACCTGAAATTGTGCCTCTCTGTACCTTCAAGAGCTCCAGCTGAACAGCTCCACACCCTGCTTGCACCAAAATCCAGTGAGAGGCTCACCTGAGAAGCTCTCAGACAGGACATCCCCAACACAGACAAGATTAAGCCTTTTCCTTAATTCAGCTTTTGCCTTTTCTTTCATAATTTAGCTGGAGTGATGGGTTTCTTTTCAGGATTTCTCATATTGTTCCCAATGTTTGACGTGTATTTGCTTTCCAGACAGAGAATGTCCTTGTGGAACGAGAGTGTTAGTCTACTGAGAAACAAAGAGCTGGATTAAATAAAACATTTATGTGCCTAAGGGAAAAGCATTTCAGCTGCATCACCTTTATAAATAGTCTATTGGTGAAAGCAGTTGGTGAGGAAGTGGGAGACCTCAGTATTAATTTCTTTCTCCAGTGGACTGAGTTGAAAGGGATGCTGTGCTGAAACTGTTCCCCCCTAGAGGAAATCATCTTAGATTTTGGGTCAATGGCACCAAGAACAAAAAAAAAAAAAAAAAAAAAAAAAAAGGAAGTATGTCCCTACAACCTCAGGTTTGCCTCTGTATGAGTGTGCCATACATTCCAGAACCAGGCAGGTTTTTTTTCTCTGGCCCATGCCATTTGCTAGACATCACACCAGAAAAACTACTTCTTGTGGCCTGCTTTTTAATTTATTAGAAATAATGTAACAGAGGTAATGGAGGGAAATACAAATCCTCATTTTTACCTGTTGCCAATAGTGTACAGCTTTCTCTGTCAGCAGAGAGCTATCAAGAAAGAGTATCACAGAAAATGAATGACTGCTGTTCTCAAAAATGCTGAAACACTTAAAACTAATTGATTTTGATGAAGCAGGCAACTACATTTGATTTGTGTACTTTACATTCAAGGACCTTTCATAAAACATTTTTGTTAGAAGAGGTACATATAGACAAATTGAATTAAGTGCTGCTTTACTTTTCATTAGATTTTTCAGAGAAGTATAGTAAATTGCTTTATAGTAGAATGCCATTTATTGACAGAACAGCTCTTTTTTACTAGTGAAAACAGTACCATTAATGCAGTCAGTTAAAAACAAACTGCAGTTTTGCTTGAATTTGTTTTCCAGGAAAGAAAAAAAAAAAAAAAAGGATCAGGACGGAAAAAAAAAAAAACTAGGACTAGGAGACCAGGTTTCAGTTCCTAGTATCTTCCATAACTACACTTTTTTTTTTGCTTTTCTATTTCCTTCTTTTTCTTTCTTTATTTTTTCTTTTTTTTTTTTTTTTTTTTTTTTTCTGTAATATACTGGAAATCTTTCTTTACCTTATTAACTGTTGTGCAGTTGAATTAAAAATCATTTAAACATTTGGGATAGTGTGGTGAAGGACATGACAGAGAAACTACTTATATCGTCTCCAGTCATATTCTTAAGGACGTAACTTAAAAAAAGGCAGTGCACCAACTACAGGTTTCACTTAAATTCAGACCAAGCATGACAGTCACTGTGAGCCCAAGATACCCCAGCCTTTCCTATTAAAAACAGTAACAGAGTTATCACCCTACGGAAAGATCTGGTAAATTCTCTGAGAGACCTGAACACTTTCTGCTTCCTTGAGAAGCAGTATTTCTGCTACTTCCATGTCATGTACCTCCTTAAGTCTTTCCTCGGAGTTCAAAGTGATTGGCAAGCTACAAAATTAAAGCCAGAATGTGACCTGGAGAAATTTCACAATGCACTCTTCAAACTGCTAATTACCCCTTTCTCACATGCCTTAAATGACAGACTCTCCGTTTGTGTCCCAAAGCAGAGGTATATAGTGAAAAACAATACTTTCTGTGAAAAGTAGACTAAATTCAGTACAGCATTATTATGATACATGGCCCTTGGGGTCCACATGCCAAGTTGTATTTTGACTTAGTTTCAAGGACAGAGGACAAACTTAAGCTAGGTTTTGAACTCTAAAGTGAACAATCTCCTCCTCCTACAGCATCTTTTGTATGGCCTAGTTGACCCACAGATCTGGAAGGTAAATGAGCACTGGCTAATGTGCAAAGAAAAAGCCTCCAGTGTGTTTGCCTAAGGTACAAAGAGGGTAAGCAAATACTAATTCCTCTGGTGCTCTGGGTATTTAATTCCTCTAACACATTGCACTCCAAAGTCTAGAGCCTCTAGCTGCCTTCTGCTCAACAAGATCACAATGAGTGAGTGTGAAAACAAACTCACAGATAGTATCTGCCTTCACTTTGCACAAATTGTAGGCAATCCTTCCTTGTCTGTAGTTATACATTAAAGCTAGAGTATTCTCCTGGAGTGCATGATTTTACTGACATGCCCTAAAAAATCCTTCTACTTATTAGATGCTGGTCTAACTAATACCAACTTCCACAGACCATCAGTTTTCTTCTCTGAAAAACAGATGCAATCAGATAAATACTCTCCATACAACTCATCCTGAACATACAGTATGGTTTGTTGCTCTGTTGTAATGAAAAATCCCGACCCACGCCATCAATGGATTTGAACAGTATGTGAAGCAGAGAGGACTGCTTTCCATCAGCTGTACATTTACAAACATATGTTTACTTATATTCCTCAGGCACATTTACTGGAAAAAAAAGAGCAACGTCTAAGGAAGGAAGCTCCTAACATCGTTGCCCACACTGAGTAGTTCCCTCATTCACAAGTAAACTCTACTGAAGTTTCTGGGATTACTCACAAAAGGTGATAAAGCTCAGTGTGTGCAAAGCTGTTAGCATTGCAGTCTTTCATCTCAGTTTTACCTCACAGAAACTGTCAATGTTCTTGGAGCAACATGACTCTTCTGAAGAGAGATCACACAGAACAACAAGGGCCTGATTCTTATTTTAAACAATAATTTAAAGCTGTGATCCTGTCATATCTCCTATATATAAGGAATCTTCCATCTGCCCCAAGCCTTGAACAGATTCTGCAGGTCTTACTCATCCAAAACTCCCACAGAAGAGAGTTGAAAGACAGCAGCATTGAGATCTTACCCAAGCTAAGTTGTATTGTTCGATATTTCAATAACCAACCAATAGTGGTACTGTTCAGAAAATTGGTTTTGAAAATGAAAAATTAGCTTCTCACTTGAGACTGACAGAAAATATTCTTCTTGGAGAAATACGCAAATGAACAGTTAAAGATCAGGTGCTTGTTAAAATCAATATGGCTTTATAGTAACATTTCGTTCTTCCACAATAGTAGAGAAAAAAGACTGAGTGTTTCAACCAGCTTATCAGATATGATCAGAGATACAATTGGACACATTCAGAACATAAAATATCTTCTCCTCTTTTCTTAGTAAATCCTTCATTGGCTGTACTTTTCCTGGAAATGCTATTAGCCAACTTACAGTGGAAGCACAACCACAGTGTGAATTGCAGAGCTGATAACTTTTTATGAAATGTTAACAACACACGACATGTTACAAACAAATTCCAGTCTTCAGCTATTACAAGTAATAATAGAACACTAATTAAAAAAATAAATCAGCCCCATTTTACTTTCTTGAAGCATATTCAGTAGTTACATTAAAAACAATATTTATAGAAATCCTCTGTATTCACTAATTTGGAGGGAAATGCACTTAAAAGGGGTGTATACTGCACATTTTTATTGATGAATATTACTTTTTAACTAGCTCAGAAGAAATAAGATCCTCTGGAGGCATTGAATCAGATGAGTAACTGTGACGAGAAACAAATTAAAACCACAGAAAATGCCCTGTTTTTAAGTATGCTGCTGTACATATGTGTTCAGTATCTGCATCAATCCCTTTTTAGGCATTTTGAAAGGCAAAAGAAAAATAGAAGCATTATTTCCTTTATGTTTATGATGATTACAGAATAATTTTATAGCAAAGAAATTACTTTTAAGGCACATCAGCCATTCCTTACACACTTCACCTCCTCTTAAATCTGTCGATTAAATTTCATTTCCATAGACTCCTTGATTTTTCTGAGGAAAAACAAAGGGGAAGGATTGTTCTTACAGGCAACAAATCGTATTTCAAAAGCAGTGCAACAGTGAAACTGTTGTGTGTCTGCAGACCGGGAAACCACTCTGAATGAGCATTAAGCGACAAAAACAGACCCTTATCTCGGTAGGAATGGGTATCTCTAATGAAGCCGTCAAGTAGCTCAGAGGTAGTAGCTATGTACCATATGTTGCTTTGGTTGCTCTGGCAATTATATAGTTTATTCAGATTAGACAAACCTGAACTTTTTAGCTACGTCATTACTTACAAACAATCTGAGCTTGTCTCAGCTCTTCTTGATGTCAGATTAAAAAGAATTCTCCATTTTACAAAAGAGAAAATGGCTTATAGTTTCCTCCTCTCGGTCAGTCACTATTTTTTCTCATATTTGCCTGTCTCAGCTACATGCTTGTACCAAAACATTTGCAATTTACAAAGGGACACTGCTGAAAATAAGTTTTAATATGCCTTCTTTAAGTGCATATGTCTAAGCAAAGCTCAACTCCTTTTACAGCTCCAAGCCTTATTTCCAAGAAAGTATCCAATAAGTTACGGGTTTAAGACTCTGAAAGTGTCTGCTGTTTCTTTAGTGAAACCAAGCTAACTTCAGATGCATTTGGTGCATTCATCCTTACTTAGGCAGAACTCCCACTTGAGTTGGCCCTGAAGTTAAACTGTTTATTCAATTAACACCAGAATAGTAACCACCGACAACTTGCTTTTCCAGGTTTAAGTGAAATGAATGAAAAACTGATGAAACAAGCAAAGTGATTGCTCTATCATTTCCACTTCTGCCATAGAGATTTCAAGAGAAAAGAGGCTACAGACACTTTTCAGACAGAAGAGAGGGAATAAAGAAGGGTGTATCTAATGATTCCCAGGTATAAATTTGATGTAGCTGTTTCAAGCAGCCTGCTGTATTAGATTAGATTTCGTTCTATTTTTCAAAGAGCTGTTTACCATGGAAAGGTTCTTTTGAGGCAGATGCCAAATTGTACTGCCTACGGAAGGAGTGATACACATAACAAAATGGAGCAGTATTTACCCCTGCAAACAGAATACACACCTTGCAGCAACACAGCTGGAGAAGGGATGTAAATGTTCAGCTGAGTTTTACACACTCAGTATGCATTCAGTGAGGAATGTACAGACACCAGCCCCTGTCTCTCATTCTCTTCATTACAGTTTATGACATTTAATAAATCCCTGGGAAATGCAGTTTGCTTTAATAATAACTATTCAAACATTTTTCCACCCCTCATGCCCCAAAAAGTGCAAACCGAAAAAGGGAGAAAAGGCAGAATTAATTTTAAAGGTTCGGAACAGCTGCACCTTCATTTTGAGATGTGTTCACACAAATCATTGACAATCTGCAATGTATGCTCCTCATTTATATATATATATATATATCTGTGTGTGTGTGTAAAGGATTTAGTTGCTATAAGACCATAAATATGACGGGTTTAAAGACCTTTAAAGTGGTGTGGTGATTGCTCTTCCTCTGAAAATCTGCATAGCAGAGTGCCTCTGACTGCCTGTCTGAGAATGAGAGCAGCACCCATCCAGCCCCTGAGATCAGGCTTTTGAGGGCAGAAAGCTCCCCAGAGAACATGCAAGTTGAGCTAACTGGAAATTTGTCATTTTTCTTTTACCTCAGAAAATGTTAGTTCGGTTCACCAAAATGATTTTGTTTTAATGTAAGTTGGTTTAGGACAGAATCCTTGTCTTAAACAAGCTACCTGCTGCAGGATAGTAAGGTGCTTAGTCCACTGATCTGAGACTGATGGAGTACAAATTTACTGCCTGGCAATCCGACAGGGGGAAATAAGGTCATGGGATGCATGTGCTCTTTTTCATATTTCATGAAAATATACAAGACTCCCAGGTTTGTCCCAGTGACACATCAAAAATTAAAGGAAGATAGGAAAACCATTTCCCATCCCCAACTCTATAGGAAAAGACCCCTTAAAAAAAAACAAAAACAAAAAAAAAAAAACATGCTTGACTTAAGCCCTGTGTAAAATCATCATTCAGAAGGTTTTAACAGTACAAAGGTTTATTTAGAAAAGAGTTTGGATTGTTCTTTAGGGTTTTTTGGCAAACATTTAAATCCTTTCATAACTGAAAAGACTGCCAGTGCCTGGTACCTAGCACTTTTCCCCAAATAAGCAGCAAAAGCCAATTTCTTAGTGGGACAAGCCCACCACAGGCCTCAGCTGCTCTGTTTATAAATACTCTGATCTGCTATTCCACCACTTAATCTTTTCCTCTTGATGCCTCTGCTTGTTTTCCCATAAAAATCCAGAGCCCCTATAAGCTCAATGCCTGCCAAACTCAGTGTCTTAACCCATTTTCCTCTGTGGATTCCCTGTGCCTTCTGTCAGGGCTCAAAGACAATCCCTCCCCGCTCTGCTTACCTATCTGCACCCCAGCACAGCTGCTCCAGCACCATGTCGCCGTTCCGCACCACCGTGAATGCACTCAGCCTCCCCAACACCATCCCCATACCCCACACCACCACTCTGCACCACCAAGGGGACAAGCCCTCATCCTACTCAATCTGCCCCATCCCCATGTCCTCTTCCCTCCCTTCTTTTTCAGCACAGAGCCATTTCTTTCTCTTTTAACTCCACTTCTGCTCAAGGCAAATCCATCCCTCCAGCTCAATGCCGGAAGTTCTTCTTCTTCTTCTTAAAGAGAATGTGTTTAAAGGACCTGCGGAAGTCCTGGTTGAAGATGGTGTAGATGACTGGGTTGAGGGAGCTATTGCAATACCCAATCCAGAAGAAGAACTTGAAGAGAGTCTCAGGGACCTCACATGCCTCCCGGCAAATACCATAGAGGCTGTAGCTGAAGAAGAAAGGGAACCAGCAAACTACAAAGACCCCCATGACCACGGCCAGCACAAAAGTGAAACGTTTCTCCCGGGCCTGGGTGACCTTCTTACGGCAGATGCTGCTACGCTTCCGGCGACGGCGGTATGAGAAGAATTCCATGGAGCGGTTGCTAGAGCGGGACAGACGGCTACTAGAGTGCTTGGAGGAATATGAGTAGGAGAAGGACTGGCTCTTGCTGCTTTTGCGGGGATGCTCCTCCCGGCTCCGCCTCCGCCTGCTCTCTGAGGTGCTGCTCTCCTCCAGCTCAATGTCCTCCAGCTCAGAGGCTTTACGCCAGTGGTGCACTGAATAATGTCCATTCTCTCCCAGCTGCATCCTCAGGGATGTGCAGCCCCCAGCAGCACGGCTCAAGCCATTCTCAGTCTGGGAGGACCCCTCTGGCATTGTACGCTTCTCAGAGAGGGTCCTGGTCCTTAGCTTGGCCACGCGGTAGATGCGGATATAGACCAACACCATGATGAGGCAGGGGGCAAAGAAAGAGCCAATGCAAGAAGAAAGGATGTACCACGTCTCATCATTGAGCTTGCACTGGGGAAAGACATCTCCTTCGGGGTCCCGGTACATGGAGATCAAAGGCGGGAAGGAGATGACAGCTGAAATGAGCCAGACAGTGAGGATGATGGCCTTGATCCGCCGGGGGGTCCGTTTGAGGTTGTACTCCACCGCCTGCGTGACCGACCAATACCTGTCGAGACTGATGGCGCACAGGTGGACGATGGAGGAGGTGCAGAACAGCACGTCCAGCGCCAGGTAAATGTTACACCAAGCCTTGCCGAAGTACCAGTAATTCATAAGCTCGTTGGCCAAGGAGAAAGGCATGACCAGAGTAGCCACCAGGATGTCCGCGCTGGCCAGGGACACCAGGAAGAGGTTCTGGGGGGCTCTCAGCGCCCGGCTGGTGAGCACGGCTATCACCACCAGCACGTTGCCCACGATGGTGAAGACGATGAGGAAGCCCACCACGGCCGCCAGGCTGGCCACGGCGGCGGGCGAGTAGGGGGACGGAGGCTTCAGGAGGGGCGAGGAGGGGGCCGGCGCCAGGCTCTCGTTGGGGGAGCCCAGGCTCGTGTTCCCCACCGGCAGCAGATCCATGGTGGGTGTGCGGGGCGCCGGCGTCCTACAGAGCCCCGCCGAGCCCCCGCCCCGCCCCGCCGCCCCGCCGCCGCCGCCCCGCCGCCCTCCTCATCGCCCCCCAGCCGCGCGGCTCCCCCCGGCTGCGCCTCCCCCGGACCCCTCAGGGCAGAGCCGGGCGGCGCCGCCCCGCCGAGGAGCGGAGCGCGGCCGCGCTGCCCCCGCCCGGTCCCCGCTGAGGGGACAGCGGGGCACGGCTCGGCCCCGCCGCCGCCCGCCCGCTCATGCCCGGCTCCGCGCAGCCCCCGGCTCCGCGGAAGGCGCCGCCCGGCCGAGGGGAGCCGCGGGCGGGCGCTGGATCCTGACGGGGAGCGGCGTCCGGAGCGGCGGCGGCGGCGGCATCAAGCCCGGCGAAGTCGCGGCTGCCCGGCGGCTCCGTCCTAGTCTTGCATCGCGCTCCCAATCGCGCATGCTCAGTCCCGACAGGTGAAGCCGCCTCGCCCGCGACACCACCCCGGCGAGGAGGGGAGGGAGGGGGGGGGAAATAAAACGCGATAAAACCGCCCCGAGCGCCCGGCCCCGCCGCGCTGCCGAGCCCCCCGCCGAGAAAAAAGTTGGCGGTGCCGTGAGGGGCGGCGGCGAGGCCGGGCTGGCGGCGGAGCGCCGCCTGCGGGGGGTGCCGCGGCCGCGAGGGGGCGGCCTCCGCCCGCCCGCTGCCGTTGGCGCCGCGCTGAGGGGAGCGCCCGGGGCGGGGGGTGCCCGGGGCAGGCGGGGGTAGGCGGCGGTCGGGGTGCTCGGGGTGTGCGGTGACACACCTAGCGAGGGGGTGGCGGGGTGTGGTTGTGGAGGTAGAGGAGTCTAGACGGGGTGGGAGAGAGTTTTGAGGTGGTAGCCCCTCAGTTCGGGCTTGGTTACGGTGGCGGAGCGGCCGCAGAGTTTTGCTCAGACCGTCTCTGGAAGAGACAGGTGAGTGTTTTCAGTAGTCCGAGTGCACGAGGAGTGTGGATGTGTCGCTCTGCTTCTTCACGACAAAGGTGGGAAGGTGGGGAGTGGAGCCATGAACTTGCCTCACCCCCCTCTGCCCGTGGCGAGTTGCAAGTGCGATACATCCTCAGACCTCTGCAGGCAGCCCTGTGACTACATTACCTTCATTTAGAAAGAAAATTTGAGGAATGACAACAAAAACTAAGTCAGTGCCACTTTAATGCTGCCTTCTCTAGCTGAACCTGCCCAAAAGAGGGTAGAAGTAGGTAGTTCAGCATAGCCTGTCTGTGATTTGTGCTGTGTGATCCTGAGAAAATTCTGCCTTGATCTGGAAAATACATACTCTCTTCCCACCCTCTTTTCCTCCATCCACTCTCCCTACATCCCTCATCCCCTAAAACCTGCTTTTGAGATTGCCTTTGTGAAGCTATTTGGACATGGTCCTGGTCAACCTCTGTAAGTGGCTGTGCTTCAGAAGTGGGGTTGGATGAGATAACCTGCAGAGGTCCCTTGCAATTTATAGTATTCCATAATTTGTGGTTCTTTGCAACACTATGAGATTAGGGTAACGTTAATGTAAAGATAACAGCAATATATTTGGTGTTCCTCTTCTGGGAGCCCTCCTTGGTGCCTGGATTTTTGGATCACAAGTCTTCAAAGCAAGGGCTGTCCCACTGGTCTCTTTGCTTCTGTGCTTGCCTTTTTTAGTGCCACGCTGCAGAGAGCTTGTACTTATATAAATCTGATAACAGTAGCATAACCCTACCCACAGGATTAGCTGTGCTCATTTAAGGTGAGACAGCATATGAATTCATCCACAGCTAGTTACTTCAGTAGTTGCTTTTAATCCATAATAATATATGCCTTTTATGTTGTGTGGCAACGTTACCAGCTTGCACAAGATGGCCACATTTTCCTCTGTAAAAATGTGGTAAACGAGGTGGATATGTATGACAGGTCTTGCAAGGTCTTGTGGTACTGAAAACCACAACCTTAGTGGATTCCGTGGCTACTACCTAATCTTGGAGTTGCCTAAAATCCTTCATCATCACCCTGCTGACTTCTAAGGAGAGGAATTTGATGTTGTGCCTATGGGTATTCCCAGTCTGAGCAGCTGTCTTATGCCTCCCTTCTGTGCCCCATCTGGACCCAGAAATGCAGTGTCCCTAGGACTTGGGAAGGTCACAGTATGGTGGAAACATTCTGCTTACTACTGCCGTGATCATATTCTTTATAAAGCAAAAAGGTGAGTTTTAAGGGAACATAAACCTAAGAGAACTTATCCTTCATTGTATAACTCGGTGTTATAATTGTCCTCAAGTTGAAATAGAACAGCCTTTGTCTTTGGGGAACGATAAGGGATTTTCTGATTCCCATTAACTTTTTGGTGCAACAAGCACTGACTCCTTTTTTTCTTTCTCTTTGTTATTTTAGTTACGTGGACTGGATTATGAAGGGCTGGAACTGAATATGCTTGGCTCTGATGGGAAAGAAAAATCCTCTGAAGATTATGATCTAACAATCTATTTTATAAGCAATTTACTCTGAAGTTTTTTTGTTGTTTGAAAACTAACCAACAAACACCTTGTGACTGCATCTAAAAGAGAAAAGACATCATGTTGAAGCTAAACTTTCTAATGCAACTGAAATGCAGAAGCAGTAATTACCTAAACAACTAAAGCGTAACAAGCAGAACAAAATGAAATAGAAATCCGATGCCCCCTCAAGTCCTTCTAAACAGACAAGCAATTTGATAAGGAGGGCCCTTTAAAAACATTTGCCAAGCCTCAGGAAGAATAAATGAATGGAATTTGAAGTTAGTGAAGTTCAAACGGGAAGTAAATAACACATTTTTAACATGACAGCTGAATAACCACTGAAGCAAATTCCTAATATTTGTGGTCAGTTCTTCATATTTGAAAGCTTCATAATGGTGTTTATGAACTTAGAGGACAAGGTGCAGGAATTTAAAGTCTAACCTCTAATGTGACTGACATTAGGCAGGATGACATTAGCGAGAATGTTTATCAAACTGCTTCCATCTGGGCTTAAAATATCATAAATATAAACTGCAAAATCACATGAACACTTGGAATTCAAAAACTAACTGTTAGAAAAGGGATATATAAGCCCCATGATATTCAATTCCCTTAGGGTAATTAGGAAAGCAGACCGAGCTACATATCCTACTGAGTTTTATGAGCAAGTATATCTTGGAGTTGTATGAGCTTGAACTTGAAATAAACTTTCAGCTAATAACTCGGGGCTTCAGATTAAAAGAGCTTTTCAATAGAGATTTATCTTTGCTGAAATAATACTGAAGTTTCTTAACAAAAGGAATGAGACAAGTGAATGTCTGAGCAATTATTTGGCATTTCTAATGAGGAGATGCCAATTGTAAAAGATATAGGAAAATTAAAAATAAATTGGGAGCAATAATATCCATTTTATGTTGTGATTTCTTTAACACCAGAGTTGTACTGTAACTGAAATAATTCAGTCACTAGTATGTGCTGACAGAGTGAGCCCTAGGCACACATTTATCATTTCAGTATAACTCCACTGGAGCCAGTGAAGTAACGTTTGGATTTTCATATATGTAAATGAGATCCAGTTTGGGTCCTCTGTGCCTAAATAGCAGTATATCACCATACAGAGAGGAATTAAAAATGTGCATAGATAAGAGAAATCTGCCCTCATGAAAATCTGCTTAGTCTACTGAGAGACAAAGATAGGAGCAGAGTGAAAAACAGTGGATAAATCAAATGTAGTCATGTTTTTGAAAATCAGTTATTTGATATAAAACATAAAGGATAAGGTTTCTAGAAACCTGGCAAGGTAGGTGGGCACATTTCTACTCTTTATCCTTTCCTGCCCTTACGCTGATTCAAATGCATCTCTCCTTACAGTATTTTGTTCATTCTCAAAACTGGCTTTCCAATACTTAATAACTCCTAACTATTGGCCTGCATTGGAGCTCACAGTCCGTAGGTGATAATATATTCCCATGGAAAAAAAAAAAAAGAAAGGTGGGGAGGGAGAACTAGAGACTGGGTGAGGCTCCTTTAGGCAGTGGATTGGACCTGGCTTAAGATGATCCAAGCCCAGTTCTTCCTGAAGTAATCCAGTAGATATTGTGCCATACCCATCCACCCGCTGTATGGTGTGCAGCTTTGGTTCCATCATCCAGCATCCCACAACAAACTTTCCATCACAGAAGGCTGAGAAGATCCCACGGGAGCAGAACTACTTCTTACAGCTTTTTGTCTCTAATTCTTGTTTTTCTTTACTTGGACTCTACAGTTGGACTGACCTTTAATTCAGTTTAACTGACAAGAAGTCTGTATTGGTCAAAAAGACCCACCACCTGCACCTGGGTTTAAGTCTTGGGAAATCACAAAACCTGTCATTGGTTAATCTGTGGCAGTGCTGACCAAAAGAAATCAAATCCTCATTTGGGGGCAGTTATCAAACTGATATCCACCCAACCACTGAAGTCAATGGAAATAGTGCTACTGACACGCTTTAGGCTTCTGTTAGGTTGTGTTTGGTTTGAATACAACATCATCTGCCAGAAGTGCACACTGTGCTTCCATGTACATAGAATTAGGAGATAAAGCTTTTGCCAGTTGGAGATAAAGCTCTTCCAAACTTTGCCATGTTTTAAGACCTCAAGAGAGACTTGTATGCTTGAAAGCGTCTTTTTCCTCCCACCTGTATCAGCTGAATTAAAGGCAAATACTACTTCCCCCTACAAACCTACCTCTTTATATATCTTTAAGTCATCATAATTGTAATCGTTCTGTTAAAGAAATGCTGTTCAATGCCATTTTCTGCTTAAAAAACAACAAATTAATCCCTCCCTCTAGAAAAGAACAAAGTTTTCTTTCTTAATAGAGAAGGTGATTCCTGATTTTCAGTGAGAACTTTGTTCTTTATTCCACCTTGTAACTTTGAAAATGTGTATTAGATAAACAAAAAGGTTTACAGGACAGCCTTATGTACTAAACATCTGGAAGTGCTTTTTAGCTTCTCAAACTAAGCTTTACATCAATCAAGAAAATTATACATTCTTATCAACTGTACAAGAAACTGCTAACAAAACATTCTGTACATCTGTTTACTTTTAAAGACACATTTGCATTATAACTCTGCTCAGGATGTAACGATCAAGTAGAATGAGTTAGCTGGAATCTCTGTAAATAGTTAAAGAGAGAAGCTACAATAAATCCATGTAATAGCAAAATGGGATAAGAGGTAAATAGTAAGTAGTCTGTCCTGAATTTTGAAAGAAAGAAACTAAATGTAAGAAAAAAGGGAGTTTTTCTTTAATAAATAAATAAATAAATAAAGATAAAAAAAGCAGTACAATGTCCAGAGAAAGACAAAATTTTGATTAAATTAATTCATCTTTTTGAAACCTATTCTTTATATGAAAGAATATTTCATTAACAATTTAGGGATCAAGACCAAATCAAAACCAATTTCTTTTTTTTTTTTTAATTATTTTTTCCTTTTTTTTTAATTTCCGTTGGTGAGGAACTAAATCACCATGTTGAAGTCACTATTATGTTTGAGCTCAATATGAGCTCAATATGTTCAATAGTTCAATATGAGCCAGCAGTGTGCCCTGGCAGCCAGGAGGGCCAACCGTATCCTGGGGTGCATCAAGCACGGCATCGCTAGTAGGTCGAGGGAGGTGATTGTCCCGCTCTACTCTGCGCTGGTGCGGCCTCACCTTGAGTACTGTGTGCAGTTCTGGGCACCACAGTATAAAAAGGACATGAAACTGTTGGAGAGTGTCCAGAGGAGGGCTACGAAGATGGTGAAAGGCCTGGAGGGGAAGACGTACGAGGAACGGCTGAGGGCACTGGGCCTGTTCAGCCTGCAGAAGAGGAGGCTGAGGGGAGACCTCATCGCAGTCTACAACTTCCTAGTAAGGGGGTGTCGAGAGGCAGGAGACCTTTTCTCCATTAACACTAGCGACAGGACCCGCGGGAACGGGGTTAAGCTGAAGCAGGGGAAGTTTAGGCTTGACATCAGGAGGGGGTTCTTCACAGAGAGAGTGGTTGCACACTGGAACAGGCTCCCCAGGGAAGTGGTCACTGCACCGAGCCTGACTGAATTTAAGAAGAGATTGGACTGTGCACTTAGTCACATGGTCTGAACTTTTGGGTAGACCTGTGCGGTGTCAAGAGTTGGACTTGATGATCCTTAAGGGTCCCTTCCAACTCAGGATATTCTATGATTCTATGATTCTATGATTCTATGAGCTGAAAGTGACAGAGAAATTTATCAGTTCGGCTCCATAATGCAATTTTTCCTCTGACATTCTGTCATATATTTGTGACCTTTTTCATGCTGTTGTCACGTATCAGTATCATTGCTGTTGGTTGTAAGAACATACAACAGAAGTCAGATAATGTTAGTTAGCCATATCTTGGCTGGCTGGTTTCTGTATTTTTTTTTTGTTTGTTTGTTTGTGGGTTTGTTTTTGTTTTTGTTTTTGTTTTTTGCTTTTGCAACAAGATTGCTTCAGCCATAACTGTTGCCAAGAGTGCCATTGCTTCAACCCTTTGGAACCAAACCTCGGGCTACCACTGAAATATTTGTTAGATTCTCTCTATTACTGGAGAGTCATGAAAAATAGATCTATGTCCCCTATTCCTTTTTACTATTTGTACTGTTGCTGTTATCTGTACTCATTGTGAGGCTTCTTCATTTCTTATTTATTTAGTCAGACTTTAAATAGCCTTCCCAGACACCTGTACTGATAGCTGTGCCATTTGCACAGGATGAGTGTATTATTTTTTCTAGGACTCCGCACTGTATTTGAAGACTCTTTCACTTGATTTCAATGTGTTTTATAATCATACAAGACAGTAATATGTATATTATAGTAAGCACAGGTTTTTTTTTTTAATTTATTTTTCTGAACTTATATAAAGAATGCATTTATTTGCATTTTGAATAAGGTTATGTAAATTTGTAAAAGCTTCAGCTTCTCAATAGAGAAAATTGTGTATAGATAGCTTATCTGTGGGATTGCCTATCTCTATTAATTGTACAGCCTGTTTGTTTGGCATCAGGGTAACACAGCCATTTTTATCACGTACTTTCAACTGATTTATTTATGAGATGGATTTTGACTACAAGACCTTACTTCTCTACTCAGTTCATTTATATTTGAAGCCCTATTTCCACAGTAATGATCACATAGCAGAATCCATTCCAATGGATTTCAGTGAAGGTGAGGTAGAAGATACAATTTTTGTTACCAAGGTTCATCACCTTCTAGCTGCATCCAATTCACAGCATGTTTATGCTTAATGTGTTGAATTGCCACATGAAAGACTTCCAGGGTTGGTACTACCTGCTATGACAATCCATTATCAAATCAAGCTACATCCAATTCATGACAAGAGGCATCATCTTACATTGTTGTATGATGCTATTCAAGAGAAAGCTCTTGTATATACCAGATCAATTAGAACAAGTATTACTGTGTTTCCTAAGCCTGCAATGAATGGCAACTCTGAAGCTACTGCTTTGTAGTAATGTAATTGGCTTCAGTGTGGTTAGCTAGACTGAAGACTTTCCAAGAGAACAGGAGAAGATTCTATATTCCTGCTTTCATATCAAACCTTGGGGACATACACTAATATTGTGATGTCCTTTTCATTTCCTTATATCTGTTCTATAGTAATTTGAATTGTATTTGATAATTTATCTTTCTTCTGTCTCTCAGAGGCTACTTTAAGCTCATGCATATTAGAATTCTTCAAGATAGATATCAAATTTTGCCATTCCTTACTAGCAAATTGAAGCATTTTCTTGCAAAGTTTTTGAGATGTTCTGCCTTTCTGTTCCTTTGTTCCTCTAAAAGATTTTTTTTCCTATTTTTTTTTCTCCCTAGTCATTACTCCTTATTTCAATTTCCTCATTGTGGCTTAAAATCTCCATAAAGTCTTTAAACAGCTTGATGAATGTTCTCATGTCTCCCTTCAGTGCTGCTGTTTCTGCTTTCCGTGTCTGTCGATATGCACAGCGCCTTTTATCCTGTTTTGGCCGATCTTTTTACTGCTTTATCTTTATCCCTATATTTCTTTTGTCTTTGTTTACTTTTCTGGCCTTAATGTATTGAGTAGATTTAACTTATCCTGCCTTTTTTCTGTAATAGCATCCCATGTGGCATTACTAATCCAGTCTTCTTTTCTAGTTTTAATAAAGAACAATCTCTGCTGAATTAATACAAAATTTACAAATGGTTTCCCATACTTTTTTTATAATGTCAAACAAAGTTTCTGCCATATCTGAAAGCTTTCTTGAATGTGTCAATTAAAAATCATTCCTTATGTATTCATTCTTCATTAAAGCTATTAATTTTTGTTGCAAACTTAATTCTCTCGTTTTGTTTTGTTTTGTTTTCATTTTAATGGTGTGTATGTATAATTGATGTTCATATGACCTTAGTGTCTGAATTTCATCATACACATTAAAAATCTACCTGATTTCTAGTAATGCTACCAGAAGAGATCCAGCATATTTTGTGTATTTTATTGTGGGGGAATAATATCCCTCTGCCAGAAAGGACAATTCAATCAGGAAGACACTTTTCACTATTGTCAAGTGGGTCTTGACTGTGTGTACACTGTCAAGTCAACACATCACTGATGTCACCCTGGACTTTAGTAGTAAGGACTAGTAAAAACCCTATAAAGAATATTACTCTTTTATGACACTCATTTGTTCCAGCCTGGCTTTAGATGGTAGTCATTTTCACACTTGCACTTAAATTATTGTCAATAATTCTAGTATTCACTCTGTGCTATAATATTTCACTTCTTTGATAACTTGAGACTACTTCAAGCCTATATTACAAGTAATATAGTCGAGAAAGGAGCCCAAAATTGGGGATAATTTTGGAGTAGTGACTTGTCGTGGGCCTTCCCTGCTACAGCAGTATCTCTTGGTACATTTTATGCAATCCACTGGAGAATCACCCACGGGTCAAAGATACTCCTTTGACATTTTACTGTCTATTTTGGATTTGGTCTTAAGCATGTAAATCAAATTATGCATGTCTTTCTGTGTTTTGATGAATGAAGCCTTATATTTAGAAATGACAAATCAGTAAATATCAGTAAACAAGTCATTTAAAGTGAAAACGTCTCATTGGAGGCATGTTACAAAGCAGAAAAGATGTAAAAAAATTTATTCTCAATTCATGTTACACATTCTTACTCATGTTTGGAAGTAAGGATGAATCAAGGAAAAGAAAGAGAGAGAGAGCAAGCAAGAGAGAAAGGAAAGAAGGGAGAGAAGAAGCTGTTATTTTCATCTCCACAGAGCCTCCAAAAAGTATGGACTCAAGTGCTGTGTTTTTTCTGATCTTATCCATTTACTTTGAACATCTGCGGTGTGCAGTAAATTATACTTTACACTTGTAGCTAGGTTAATGGCAATCTTTAAGAATATCGGGCAAAACATGTCAAAAATTGCAGTATACCTTTAGGAACAAATTATCTACTAAATGTGGTGAACACAGACTTTTCCAAATAAGAATAGTTTAACTCTCAAGAGATGCACAGCAGGAGTAGGAGCAAGTACCGTAGCCTGCTATTATCTGTCATGCAACGGAACTGTTGATTTCAAGTTCATAGAAAGTTCAGATCAAAAAGAGATAACTCAGTGAAATCATTGATTAGGAGTAGGAAGACCATAACGAATCAAAAACCTATGTTATCTATTACCAGTCCTTGATTATTTAAGTTACTGCAGCTATTGGAAATCAGAGCCAGCTTAGCACTAGACAACATTCTCTTATTTGTATTCTACTTGCTTGTCATAGTTTTATAAGATTCAGCTAACTCTGGCAATCTTTAGTCTTGAAAATTAAAATGCAGAAGACATACAAATTAACTCTAGGTCATACAAAGAAAAAATCGTAGTGAAGAAGTTTTATTAATTTCATGCAGAATCAAAAATGTAACTCAAACTCTTGTTTCAACAACAGTGCTTAAGAGTCATGAATGTCTGATTCAGCCTTCAGCACAGAAAATGTCCCTACCTAAATGTGAGAGTTTATGTAAACATAATGTACCACCATAAACATTCAATACCAGTGTACGTTCACTGTTATTATAAACGGACTAATATCTGTAACATCTATCAACTGTTCTTTTTCAACAGATTCGTAGAGAATTCCTGTTCAAATGCATTTTGGTGTCTGTTGTAGAGGGATACAAGACATGTCTGTCGCTTAATGTTGCCTTTCTTATGTTAGCCTTCCTGTAGGAGTACTCATAAGCTCCCAGGGAAATACAGAGCCATAAGTAATGAAGCAGTGTACCAGGGTCAAGTAAAAGGATTTGGAGTGTAGATGTGGATCAGACAGATACACATTTTTATCACATCTATTTAAGATCCATTATTATTTAATAGTTAAATTATTTGAGTAAATACTTTGCATAGTAAAGTAGGCAAATATGCTTAACAGTGCTGGGAGTATCCTGCAAGGAAATACCAATGCATCATAGATGATGCATTGATCTTTGATCATGAGCACCTCCTGTCAGATGTTCTGGTTCATGCTACTTATACTTGAGCAATTCCAGCAGGTGCAAATCTTGGATCCTATCCACCTCAATTAGAGCTAGGTTACAAGGAAGGAATTTACAAGTAAGGCCTTTCTGAAACACCTGTGAAAACACATTTAATCATTTATAAAGCATTTGTTGCTTACCATTACAAATTTAGTTATTTGCCTGTATTATCTTTCTCCATCAAGAAAGCTATTGACAGATTAGCAATCTTGTTCCTTCTGGTACTTTGATCACTTTGCATTAATGACTTTGGCTGGGTAAAGGCATTGGCTTTTAAAAATGGAGTGATATGCTTAACAGCTATCTTATTAGTGTTAATTTTCAGTATTCCATTAGAATGTGTGTTAAAAGGACAGGTAAAAGGTTCTAAGCTTCCCCTACCAGTGAATATCCCCTAATGCAGCATCAAAGAAACGTGTAGTGAATGACTGGTTGGGACAGACAGGGTTCCCTCCTTAACAGTAGCAGTAACTTGTCCTTCAGGTGGCCTTAGCATTAGCCAGTCAAGCTTAATGAGTAAAAATGCTAAGCAATAAATTTAAGGATGTAGAAACATAGAATGGTTTGTGTTGGAAAGGACCTTAAAGATCACCAATCCCCCTGCCATGGGAAGAGACACATTCCATTAGACCAGGTTGTCCAATGTCCCATCCAACCTGGCCTAACAAAGGGCTGAGTTTCTAAAAGAGTAAAGGGGGTAGTTTCTCATGTGGAGTCATCCAGGATTACTCTGTAGATCCAGAATAAAGACAGCTTTGTTTAACTCATTTAAAATTTTTAATATTCCAGTGGCTACTTTTTTTTCAAAAATTTTACACATATCCTATTGCAGGATGTTATTTTCAGCATCTCTTAGGAAGGCGTTTGCAGCAAATTCAGCAGTCTGACAGAGCTGCCTCCAGATGAATGGTCACTCACAATAACTAATAGTTTGGCTTTCATTTCAATCAAATGATTTTGGGGTAGAAGGCCTGAGCAGTCTGCCTTCCCTCCTGCAGAGAATTCTCTGCTGTTCACTCCAGAGTTGTCCTCAATAACAGGACCACACTGATGCACTGTGCTAAACTCATAGCTTATGCAGCTCCACACAGAAAACAAGCCTGTAATTAAATTGTTCAAAATTTGAAGATCAGTGTGTTTTGCCATCCCTTCAGACCTAATTACTTGCCAAAACACACTGTGCACAGGGTGGGAATTAATATTAATTAGGAATCGTCTTGAACTGCAGATTACAGCCATTATAGGCAGAGGAAATGATTATGAGATTTATGCAACTCACATCTTTAAAAAAATATAATTACAACAACAAAGCCCTGTTTCTCAGTATACATAAAGAGGCTAGATAAAGACATTTGTTCCAGGTTAATGTCAGACTGAATTGACTGCATTCCACAGGATTCATCCTGGTTTATACCACAGCAAGTGATAGGAGAGGGAAGCCCTTTGTGTGCTTCTGTGTAGTAATGGACTGGCTGGTAATGTTTCTGATGGTGATTTTCATCAGCCAGAGTTTTTCTGAAAACAGCCTGGGCCATTCTGCTATGATGTCCCATTTGCTATCACCCAGCTCCTCCTTCTCAAGGCATGTGTAGACATTCCACATGTCCCTCACAAGACAAGAGGCAGAGCTGGGCCATAGCACACTGCTTTTTATCAGCTGAAGAACATGTTTAGGGCAGTTTCATGGTCCCTAAGCAAGAGCAAGAGTCCCTGGTATACTGCTGCTTGTTGGGGAGCTCCGCCTGGGGGTTGGTGGCCAGAAGTTAGTGCCTCATTTTCTTGTTTGGAGGCTGCAACTCCAAGCTTTTGCTCCATACACAGAAAACATTCCTGAACATGTGCCATTCCTCCTTAGTATAATGCTAGAGATCAGTAATCTAGGCTGTATTCAGAAGACCTAAATACTTCCTGTTGACTAAATAAGAAGGAGGTCTTCAGAAACACCTGGTAATGAGGAAACACCAGGCTCTGGAAATAGAATGAATTTTGATAGAATGGATAGAACACAAGGAGAACACTGAAAACTGGAAGACAGAAGTGCTTATGTCAGTTGGCTATACTTTGTTTTTTAACTTCCAGAAAAGAACAGGATGATGGGGTGTGCAATGACTTGTCCATTATCAGAGGCTCTCCCTTAACAATTGTTGCCATCAACAGAAGATATTTTTAATTCAGGCTTTCCAATAACAGTATCAGTGACTGCCAAGAATATTTAATGAGCCATATGTATATGAAAAAGAAGTGGCCTCTTTTGTGGTTTCTTGATTAAAAAGAACTTGTAAACCATCAGCAACTGACAAAATATATACTGGGATGCTATATTCTTTTTTACCTTTGAGACTTAAAGGAACAGAATTTCAAGAACAAACTAAAAGGTCAGATTGGGTGATTGGGAGTATGGAAAAACTTTTGAAGGACAGTATTGATAGTATTGCAGTCCTAATTTATTTTGGAAGCAAATAGAGTAGAAATCTCAAAAACATACTGAAATGGAATATGAAAATTATCAGTTGCTGTGCTTGAGGTGTTCAACTCTTGGAAAAGAAGCAATGTTTGTTTCCAAATGCTAATGATCCATGTCTGTATATTTATGAATTGATTACTACTGAAATGAACAACACTTAATACATATTTTACATTTTCTGTTCAAAGCAAGAGTCATATTTTGTTGTCATATCTCTTTTTGTTTCTCATATAGCATTGTTATAATAGGTAGTGCTGCTTTAATTTTGGTGTGCTGTCTTGAAGTAGTGTCAGTGTCTTAAAGTAGTCTCAAAGTAGTCTCAAGTAGTCTTAAAGTAGTCTCCAGTGCTTCTAATTGGTGACCAGTATGCAAAGATCTATATCCAATGTTAATAGGAATAAGACAAAATCTTTCTGCAATAGCCTTGATAAGCCATTTAAGCATATAGGTGTGCATGTTTCAAGAAAGTGCCTGTGAATTTTAGTTAAATGCATCCCCCTGTCTTATTTTGAAAGTCAAAAGGAGAGCACTGAATGAACAAAACAATAAAAAAAAAAACGAGCAGGCTGTCCTTTACCTGCTGATTCCAATGCCTTGATGAAAATAGAATGATATTCAAATATCTTCAGTATTTGATCCTGATAAAAGTTGAAGCAAACATTTGTTTTGTGAGTTTGCAGTACTCCTAGATTTGAAAATTCTGTCATGTTTGTAGAATTCATCAAATAATAAAGTCTGAAGATTCAGGAGAACGAATATTGACCAGTGAAGAGAGTAATGTATTTCTAACCTGAATAAATTTAATCAATGCTATGGAGGAATCCTATAATCATCAGCATCCTTTACAGGGAGTTGTGAGTTATCTCAAAATAAAGCACCTCAAAACTGACAAGAGATACAAATAAGAACTGATAAGCTATTCCAGGAACTTTGGTGTTTCTTGGGGTAAAAAGTGAATCCTTTTTATGGATATTCTGCGTTCATTTAAAAAATGAATATGAAATGAAAAACTATGTGAATTTATTGGGAATTAATTTTAAAACACTTTGAAGATAGAAAACAGCAAACCGTCTTCATTCAAAATTTCAATTCCTGCAGTGTTTAATTACTGTCCCCTGCAAACTGCTGTGCACCCCTTTATGGCTGCAATTACTGGAAAAGATATTTTAAAAATGGAGTTGTTAGAAGAAAGATTTCTTTAAAATAATGTAGCTTTTTTACTTCTTCAAGAAAAATAGATCTGGTTACAATCATGTAATGTAGAACAATTAATAATAAGAGACATTTTCCTGCTGTGAACATACATATTTAATCTGGTCTTTACCATCGAAGCATCTTACTCAAAGAATATTATTTTTATTAATCTGTATCAGATACAGTGTTTTGGATCTCAGCTGAATTTGGTAAAAATAAGCAAGCAAACAAACAAAAAACACAATTACCTTACTAATGGCAAGTAATTTTATACAGGTGAGGTAAATATTTGAATGTTGATTTCCTATGATGTTTTGAGATTTCTTATTTGTTGGTTTCATCCTTAAATGGAACAAGACAAAAAGGCCTAGTTCAGTGGTCTAAACCTAGATGTCCAGTATCAGTGCCATAGCACGTCTTGCTTAACCTCCAGATTTCAACACTACCTTTAGTCTTATGTTGACAAAATGTAGGCAAATGAATCAAGCTTCAGATGAGGTTTTATGCATCTCCTTTACAATATTCAAATGTGTTTGTTTTAGTCATATGGAGATGTTTTTTGTAGGAGAACGTAGGGTAGTCAAGCTTCCAAGACTGCAGACACATCCAAGTGAGGCGCTGCACGGGGCAGTCTGCCATTGTTTTAATTTTTATTTACGCCCAGGGAAGTGGTGGAGTCACCATCCCTGGAAGTCTTTAAAAGACGTTTAGATGTAGAGCTTAGGGATATGGTTTAGTGGGGACTGTTAGCGTTAGGTCAGAGGTTGGACTCGATGATCCTGAGGGTCTCTTCCAACCTAGAAATTCTGTGATTCTGTGTGATTCTGTGATTCTGTTTTATTTTAATGTTTTTCCTCAGAAAATGCTATAGAAATCAATATTTTCCTGCAAAATACTCTGATATTTTTGATTTTCTATCAGAAATACTTTAACTCTCTGCCTATCTATGAATGATGGTGGAATAACACCAGGAGTTGCAAATAGTGATTGTTCTATTAGTTTATTTCTAGCTTGTTCTTCAAGGTTTGAGTTATCTGGTTGATATTGTGTCAGAGGCTTCTTATTTATTATTTATTTTTTATTTATTTATTTAGTATTTTCCTTAAGTAGATATTTTTATATCAGACTCTTAGCCATTGTGTTTCCTGTCACTCGAAGAATAAATGCTATTTTGTGTTCTCTGCCTCAAAGATGTTTATGTTTTTAGACATCTTTAATGGAAGAAATAACATCCAGAATTCTTCTTCCTCTATGGCCTCATCAGATATGAGTTCCTTAATTGTCTTTAGTCAAAATACTTTCTCCTCTCAAACAGAAAACTTTTGGAGGAGCTGAAAATCCCATTCCTTCCCTTTGCTCCTGTTCTGTCAGGTAGTGATCTGTCTGGGGGGGAGGAGGGGTGGACTGGAACCTTCTCCAGACAGATGAGGAAATAGGTTTTAACAGCAATGAAACAACCATTTCCAATGAAGCAACCTTTCCTTTCTGAAGAGGAAAAATAAAAATAAATAAATAAATAAATAAATAAATCAGACACAAGTCTGTGATCAATGTGTCAGTGTAATGTGTGAAAGCACATGCACTCAGGAAGAAGGTGGGTTGGTATCATCAGAGAAGAACATATAGAAATAAAATGCATTAGTTTCTTAATTCTAACTGAAGCTGAAAACAGAAGAGGGAGGTGGTTTCTTCTTTATGTAGTTTACCAAAACCTATCCAAAAAGGTTTTAGAAGTTATAGAACATTTTGAACATTTTAGAAGTTGGCAGTTAAAATGAGATCACACATGTTCACTATCTCAGAAATTATAGCTATTTCAGCAGGCATTCCACTACACAATAGTATGATTTTGACTGTGCACTTGAAATTGAGGGAAATTCATTAAATCAAGATCTTAAATGTGGTTAATTTGTAGTATTTTTTTTTAAATAGTTATCTTCCAGTAATGCATACTTAAGCCAACCTTTTAATCTACAGAAGCCATCAGAAATTACAGAATCACAGAATCACAGAATTTCTAGGTCGGAAGAGACCTCAAGATCATTGAGTCCAACCTCTGACCTAACACTAACAGTACCCACTAAACCATACCCCTAAGCTCTACATCTAAACGTCTTTTAAAGACTTCCAGGGATGGTGACTCCACCACTTCCCTGGGCAGCCTGTTCCAATGTCTAAGAACCCTTTCAGTAAAGAAGTTCTTCCTAAGATCCAACCTAAAACTCCCCTGGCGCAACTTAAGCCCATTCCCTCTCGTCCTGTCACCAGGCACGTGGGAGAACAGACCAACCCCCACCTCACTACAGCCTTCTTTAAGGTATCTGTAAAGAGCAATAAGGTCACCCCTGAGCCTCCTCTTCTCCAGGCTGAACAAGCCCAGCTCCCTCAGCCGCTCCTCGCAGGACTTGTTCTCCAGACCCCTCACCAGCTTCGTTGCTCTTCTCTGGACCCACTCAAGCACCTCGATGTCCTTCTTGTAGCGAGGGGCCCAAAACTGAACACAGTACTCGAGGTGCGGCCTCACCAGAGCCGAGTACAGGGGGACAATCACCTCCCTAGCCCTGCTGGCCACACTGCTTCTTATGCAAGCCAGGATGCCGTTGGCCTTCTTGGCCACCTGAGCACACTGCTGGCTCATATTCAGCCGACTATCAACCATCACTCCCAGGTCTTTCTCTGCCTGGCAGCTCTCCAACCACTCATCTCCCAGCATTGTTTTGACTTCCTCAGTACATTGTCCTTTTAAAGCTGTATATAAAAACTGTTTTTTCCATACACTGAATAAATTGAAAGACCTATGTTTGTACTAAATCTGTTGACCAGCAACACAGAGTGGAAACAGAGTTGACATACGTGTTCTGTTTGCCACCTCCCTGAACTACTGTCATCCAGACTCTCCCCTGAAAGTACTTTTATTTAATCATGTGGAAATCATAAGGATGAATAAATATATCAGGTGAAATGTATTTAATATTTTAATGTGTCTCAGTTGATTTTCATTCCAGCATTTCTCTGAATAATGACTAAAATTATTTAGTGAGAAGTGAGATGTATTGAACTAAATTATTTATCCTCATGTATATATATATATATATGCATATAGTGCATAAAAAGGGCTAGGGCTTTTATTCTTCTTCAGTCTACAAAGATTTATTAAGTAATTTTTTTAAGATGAAAAATCTTCACCTGCTTCCTCAAGGAATGTAGTGAGAGGTGGTAAACTTGTTCATTTTATCCTTCTTAGTGGTCAAGCCTTCAGTTAAAGAGAATAATTCTAGCAAATAGTTCCAGTAAAATAAAAGATTTTTAGATTTGATTGATAGGAGTACCAAAACAATTGCTGAAAAAAAAAAATATTCAATGTGGCTTGATGATGAAGGGAATAACCAATCCCTCCCACATTAATGAACTGTTTTTATTCTTCTTGCAGCCTTTCACCCTCCCTCTGAACCACTGCACATTTTTACCCCAATGATTTATCGCCAGTCGTTGCTGCAGCTCCTATCAGGGACGAACTTCACCCATGAAGAGGCCAACCCCACTGCTGAATAATGCCAGTTGTGGCAGCCATAGGTGTAGGATACACCTGTATCATGGAACATGTGCAACCATGTCCATCTTTCTTCCCACAGGGATGTGGGGCTGACCTCTGCTCCTGGAGGACCTGACTAGCACTTCCCTGAGAGGAAAATTAATGTATTGCTTGACAAAAGCCTTCAGTGGGCTTCCATTGGTCTGTGTTGCCATAGCTACTACTAAAGTCAACAATAAACTTTTCCATTTCAGTACTTTTAGAACAGGTCTTTGCAATCATGACATACCCTAGAAACCTTACCTTTCTTTTACTCTAAAACATTTTCAGGTGAACTAGAAAGAACTGAATATGAACTGACTCAGGTACATCCCTTAATTTTAGGAAAAGAGAATCCATAAAAGGGATGTGGTGTCCCAGGTGAAAACCAGAGATATGTAACTCAAGCCTTCATTCCTGACAACTACAATTCTCCACTCTATTCATTAGACACAGACTTTTACATGTATGTAGAGGGAATATGAATTGTCAGGCCAGAGATGAACAGTTCAGGGGCTGAGAAAAATGTCACTTTCCACATCTGAGAAAAACATATGTAAGGTGTTATAAATGATAAAGAATGTCACGATGTTGCAAGACTAATGAAAAAAAAAAGCAGTTAGAAATGTAAACGGGTTATTTGCTAGCTTGTAGTCAATAGTACCTAATTTTTCAGCTAATGAAGGGAATCTTGATATGTTACAGAAAGATTTAGCTATTTTGACATGGGGAAAATAAAAAACTAATACTAAAAAAAAGAATCACAGAATCACAGAATCTCTAGGAATCTCTAGGTTGGAAGAGACCTCAAGATCATCGAGTCCAACCTCTAACCTAACACTAACAGTACCCACTAAACCATATCCCTAAGTTCTACATCTAAACGTCTTTTGAAGACTTCCAGGGATGGTGACTCCACCACCTCCCTGGGCAGCCCGTTCCAGTGCCTAACAACCCTTTCAGTAAAGAAATTCTTCCTAACATCTAACCTAAAACTCCCCTGGCGTAACTTTAGCCCATTCCCCCTCGTCCTGTCACCAGGCACGTGGGAGAACAGGCCAACCCCCACCTCGCTACAGCCTCCTTTAATGTACTTATACAGAGCAATAAGGTCACCCCTGAGCCTCCTCTTCTCTAGGCTGAACAAGCCCAGCTCCTTCAGCCGCTCCTCATAGGACTTGCTCTCCAGGCCCCTCACCAGCTTCGTCGCCCTTCTTTGGACCCGCTCAAGCACCTCGATGTCCTTCTTGTAGCGAGGGGCCCAAAACTGAACACAGTACTCGAGGTGCGGCCTCACCAGAGCCGAGTACAGGGGGACGATCACCTCCCTAGCCCTGCTGGTCACAGTGTTTCTGATACAAGCCAGGATGCCGTTGGCCTTCTTGGCCACCTGAGCACACTGCTGGCTCATATTCAGCCGACTGTCCACCATCACTCCCAGGTCCTTCTCTGCCTGGCAGCTCTCCAACCATTCCTCTCCCAGCCTGTAGCTCTGCTTGGGGTTATTGCGCCCCAGGTCCAGGACTCAGCACTTGGCCTTGTTGAACTTCATACAGTTGACCTCAGCCCATCGGTCCAGCCTATCCAGATCCTCCTGCAGAGCCTTCCTACCCTCGAGCAGATCGACACACGCACCTAGCTTGGTGTCATCTGCAAACTTACTGAGGGTGCACTCAATGCCGTCATCCAGATCATTGATGAAGATGTTAAAGAGGACCGGCCCCAGCACCGAGCCCTGGGGGACGCCACTAGTGACTGGGAAGATATAAGAAGATATAATGAAAACAGACCAGATGATCAAACAGATCAAATGCAGTGGAAGATCCTGCTATCAGAGGGGACCACTGTCCATGACTTGCATACTGACATGGTGCTGTCACTGGAGCACTGCTGAAGAGGACAGGAAATGAGGATAGGCAGTGAGATTTTGTAAGACTTTATTGCAATCACAGTGTGTTTGATTGGGATGTCAAATTAGTTCTTTCTTTCTTTAGTTATAAAGGATTCTAAAATAACATTATTTATAAAACAGTTTATTTATCAATGGATTAGAAAAGAGAACTCAAAGTGGCAAAGAAATAACTGCATAAAAGTCCAACAATGATAAATATCCTCCTTTTCTTGTGATATGGAAGTTGATTGGGGAAGATCAATAGTTGTTTTGCCAGCATTAAAGACCTTCCAGTCATTTGATGAGCATGAGAGATTTACTTGGTAATTACTGCTTTTCTCTGATATCAGCTGGAACTCATAAAACTATGGGATTCAGCTTTTACACAGACATTTTCATTCTCTTTCAATCTTCCTCTTTTCAATTCTTTTTCTTATTTGTTTACTAAAATGATTTAGTTAAGATGTCAATTGGGAGTCAGATGGAAGGTTTTCCGGATGGTGCATTTTTCAGTTCATTCAATTTGGCCATTTAAAATGTTATTTCATTTCAGCTTTAGAACTTAGATCTGTTAAAATTAAGATTAGCATTTTCTGCAGCAACATAAAATGTCTTTTTGTTCTCTTAATCATTTTACCAGTCAGGCTCAGGAAGTTCTAACCAAATGTTAATCTCTGGCTTAGCATTTAGCTTTGATAAATGAGTTCAGATGCAAAAACAACAACAACAAAAAGGCAAGAAAACAAATGTTTCTGCAAGATCCAAGGAGTCTGTGGTATGTTGTTGTATGTCCAGCACAGGCAGCCCACAAGGCAGCCAAGAATTAAAATGAGCTATGTAAACAGCAGGAAAGATCTTCTAAAAAGTTGAAATAACTTTTACAGGTTATTGTATTCCATTCACATCTATCACATAAAGGACAGAGCATTGAAAGTGGGAAAAGATGATGAAAAGATAAAATGAATATTTGGGTTTTCAGAAGTGAACTAGGGGTAGTCTGATGGATTGGGAGACTAGAAGAAAAAGTCATAGCGAAAGAAGTTGAGGGAAGGAGAAATAGATGATGAAGGGAAAACAATGGTCTGAAGTGAAGGAAATACATCTGAGAATGCACATCTACAACTCCCTCTATCACAAAGAATCCTATACAGATAAACAACAATACACTGCAAGCCATATACCCAACACTTTGGGAAGTTAAAACCAAATAACTTCAATTTAAAAGTGATGGGAGCAAATAAAAAATAAAATAATAATAATAAAGTAAAAAAAATCATCAGCAGCCACTGTATGGTCACTGCTAGAGCAGAATCCTGCTGCTCTTTTCTTTTGCTGTGTGCATTCCTCTGGGTTCGTTCTGAGGGCAAACACTTTAATTCTGCTCCAAATAGATGCGCTGAAAAATGCTGAAATAAATGTGAACAGGAGATAAGCACAGCAAGCAGCTGCATTGCTTGAACCACACGGCTTGGGCTACCTTACTCCCCCAAACAGGTAAATGAAGAGGAAGATTCTTTATTTTACAGAAACAGATGTACTTTAATGTCCATGAACAAAGTCCTGTTCAAATATCTATTGCTTAGTTTGCAGTGATCTTAAATGAAGTTTTATAAAATGTTCACAAAAATTAATGGAATTCTTTTCTTTTACTGAATTTCTGATTCTGTTCTAAGTACTGTTGCTCCCTACCCATTCACTGTCAAGTGAGTAATGTGTTTTTATAAGTGTGGCTTTGTGTGCTTGGACTTTTCTGAAAGTGTGCATAATATTTTTGTCCTCTGACACTTTAGTATGTGTGCTTCCTATGGACTTTACCTTCTCTAATAGTCATGAAATACAGTTTTGTGTCACTAGTGTAGAATTTTTAATTGGTCAGAATAATGTCTATACAAAGTAAATGAGACTAATATACTGCTTTCACAATAACAGTGGTAAAGATGCACAGGTGTATTCTAACATAGCAAAAAGTTTAGATACCCAAATAAAACATAAGATAGAGGCACTTCTCAAGTTTTATTTAAAATCCGAAGATTTCTTAATGGGCTCTAATAATCTTATCTTCTCTGTTGAGTATGGCTTCTGAAGTATGCAGTTCCCAAATAAAAACAAATCCACGAAAGTTTTTATGACCGTGACAAATGATGCATTAACCATACACATGTAGTATTAGTCTGGTCATTTTGCAAAAGCACCATGGCATTTATGTTTAGTGGTCAAGAAGAAGGTCTGTGGAAACAGGTTTGCTCAGACATTATTAAGTGTGCTGTGAATGAAAAGAATACATTGGGCAGGTTCTTTTCTGTTGTTTAAGAATGGAATCCATCATGTTTCCTGTTTAGTCTCTGGGCTCATATATGTAATTTTAAAAGTTACAATAAGATGCATTTTCGAAGTCCTTTAATAAAAACCTACCAGATAAAGATAAAATAGAGCTTTCTCATCATCATGTTTGTACAGGAAAAAAAAAAAAAGGCTGGAGGGGAAGGGGGGAGAAAATTAGCATGTGAAACTGCAAACCTCCAGCACAGACTGTTAGGTCTAGGCAGCAGGTGAGGATTTATCAGTAACATCTACATGGTCTGAGGCAGACAGCCACGTACTAATTCTGTCCAGTGTCTTGAGGCTGTCTCCTGTTCAGAGCCATTTAGATAAACTTCTGATTGACTCAGCCAATAAGTCTCAACAGACTGGTGCAGGTTCATGCCTTCTATCTCAGAGCTCATACATCAACACCCCATGAGATTCAACATGTGGTTCAATATAGAATACAGACTGCTAGAGGCACCTTAGCAAAATGGTCATTACTGATAATCTCAAAATTCCTTATATCCTCACCAGATGGCTTACCCCCCAGTAAATCCTACTGCTGTTTATGGACAAAATTATGAGATTGATTCTCTTTAGTAGATCATATTATAAATGATTGTAAACATTGATGTAAATGTTTTTGTAGGTTTTTTCACCTGAACAGGGTGTCAGGAAGCACATTTTATCCAATCAATTCTAGGCCAAATTGATTTGTGCTACAAGAAAATGTGAGCCAAGATCTGTAAATATCTAACATTGGATTTTTTAATATATATATATATGTATATATATATATTTTTTTTCACAAGGCATTTTGAGTTTGAGCTGGTGAGTTTTTCTTGGCTCCATAAGGTCCTGGATTGGGTTGGCAATGTTGAAACTGCTCTTGAATTTCAGTCTGTTAATTTAATTTAAATCAAAGCCATAGGTACCAATTAATCTTGATTAACAAAAAAAATATATATAAAAAAAATCATCCATCAATTCCCCCATCTTATTTTCCATATTTGATAGAGACATAAAGTTTGGTTTTCTTTCTGCAAACTAAAATATGGATTCATATTGATGTTGAGTGGATAAAGATTTACAATAAGAACAATATGGATGCAGCAGAATATCCTGAACACTAGAATATGTCTGTATATATCTTCAATTTAAAAACAGTACTTCCTCTAAGGATTTATATATGATTGAATATTTCTTTGCAACTTAGCATAAAGACTGTTTTGCATAAAGTTAGTCACATGTGTATTTGCCGGATCAAGGCCATAGAGAATAACCCAAATCAGTGCATCATTTTTAATTATACTGTACTACATAAATGAACCCTCACTAGTCATCATTAATTTTCAGTGAAGTAAAATATTATTTAAAATAAAAACCTCAACTACACTTGTTGCTCTGGAGTTGTTTTTCAATTAAGGAAATATTTGAACCATTAAAATGAATGGTATTTATGATATGGATATTATAAATGCACAGTATTATGTTCCAAAATACTTGCAGAAAATGAAAGCTTTCTTTCAAATCCAACAGTGTAACAAATGCTGTATTACCAATTTACTTGATACTGATTATAAATTTCCTTCAAATGTAAAGTATGTTTGTTTTCTACAGTGGAAATTTGACTATGTATTTCTGCTGAAGATACTGTATGTGCTCTTCTGTAAAAATAAATCCATGCTCCAATCCTCTGATAAAATTCTTTCTCTCCTTACATCCACTGCCCTAAGGACATACGCACATAATAAGGCTGTGACAAATTGCCACACACTCTTTCATACCCAGATCTCTTTCTAGCGTGAAGGAGAGGCATTATTTCACATCACTGAGATACTTCTTTAAGCTATGCTGGATATCGTACAGTGTACACACATGCATTTCGCATATATACTCTTCACTAAATGTATCTAGTACCCTGCACTTCTCTGTTGAACTGTTCTTTTCAATGAGGACAAAATGCAAAATGGGCAGACCTGCAGAACACCATCTTCAGTTCTTATATGAGAAGCCAAAGCAGTTAAAAGGAACCTTGTGGTATCCTTTACAATTTCACTTGTGTTCCTTCATATTTTCTCATAGTTTTCTGGGAATCTGTCTTTATGAACTGATCAAGCTACTATCAGAATTAAAGTATTTGATCACATTCCTCATAACCAAGACCTCAAAAGAGTAGATTTGAGATCTACCTGGTGTACTTGGTCTGGCTGGGACGTTAACATTCCTTGCAGCAGCCCATACAGGGCTGTGCTCTGCACTTATAGCTAGAACAGCAGTGGTATCACACCAGTGTTGTGTCTGCTGCTGAGCAGTGCTGGCACAGCATCAGGACTCTCTCTAACACCTCCTAGGTGGGCAAAAAATGTGAGAAAAGAAACATCATCAGGGCAGCTGACCTAAACCAGCCAAAGGGATATTCCATACCATATGATGTCACACTCAGGAATAAAAGGTGGAAAAAGGAAGAGGGTGGGTTCTTGTGAAAACATTGGGCCTCCTCCCGAACACTGGCTATGTGCACTGAGGCTCTGCTTCAAGGACGTGGTCAAACATTGCTCATTTGTGGGAAGTAAAGAGTAATTATTTCTTTCCTCTGCACTTCCGCATAGCCTTTATTTGTCTTGTTTTGTTTTTTTCCTCTCCCCCTCCCTTTTCCCCTTTCCTTTCCTTTTTTTTTTTTTTTTGCCTTTAGTTAAATTGTTTAGTTAATAATAATCTTTCCTTAATAACTATTTCTTCTTTTTTTCTTTAATTAAATTATCCTTATCTCAACCTGTGAGTTGTTCTTTCCTTTACTTCTTCCCCTCCTCATCTAAGGAGGGGGAGTGAGAGAACGGTTGTGGTGTTTAGCTGCCTAGCATGGTAAAACCACCAGACCTAGTTTAAGCCTTATAAAACCATAGACTGATATAATTTGGAAGGAACTTATGCATATGCATATCATGTAGTTCAAACCCCTGCTCAAAGCAAAGCCATCTTCAGACATGGAAAGGGTTGCTCTGGGCCTTTTTCAGCTAAGTTTTAAAAGTCTCCAAGGATGGAGAGTCCACCTGGCCATTAAGGTCTGTGAATAAAAATAACACAACTTTCTAGAGACAAATAATATCTTTTATAAGACCAGCAGATAGAGGCCTCTTTTATAAGACCAGCTGAAATAAACAGGAAAACTCTATAAGTCTCTTCAGAACTTTGTGGATAAATCAGCATTTAGAGTTGATCCAGCACTGATAATGACATCAAAGGCATCAGTAGCAACATTAAAGCAGACTGTTGCCTTCAAATGAAAATTAACATTTCAAGGATCGAAGCATGATGCTGCAGGAAGCAATACTGTTCTTCATGCTTAGACCTCAAGGAGCTTGGCATGCCACCAAAAGGAGGTTCATGAAAGACTTCAGAGACCAATGAAGGCTAGAGTTTCAGTATTGGACTATTTACAAGCAGATTCCATCCAAGGGCAGTAAGTCTTCGTTTCCGCTCCTGGGCACCGTCTTCTGTTAGTGAAGACCATCATCTTAGTTGCCATCACATGGAGTGTTGTAAATCAAAGGAAACCAGTTTGTAAAACTAACTGAACAATGGTCTACTCTGCATGAGCAACCTCTGCACATTCAAACAGGATTTACATTCTCCGCAATGCTCTCAATAGCCTTGATCATTCATATCCAAGTGGCTATCCCTTAATTTTCACAGAATTAATTACAGAATCACAGAATTGTCTAGGTTGGAAGAGACCTCAAGATCATCGAGTCCAACCTCTGACCTAACACTAACAAGTCCTCCACTAAACTATATCCCTAAGTTCAACATCTAAACGTCTTTGAAAGACCTCCAGGGATAGTGCCTCCACCACTATCCTGGGCAGCCTCACAACCCCCTCAGTAAAGAAGTTCTTCCTAATATCCAACCTAAAACACCCCTGGCACAACTTTAGCCCATTCCCCCTTGTCCTGTCACCAGGCACGTGGGAGAATAGACCAACCCCCACCTCTCTACAGCCTCCTTTAAGGTATCTGTAGAGAGTGACAAGGTCGCCGCTTAGCCTCCTCTTCTTCAGGCTGAACAAGCCCAGCCCCCTCAGCCGCTCGTTGTAAGACTTGTTCTCCAGACCCCTCACCAGCTTCGTTGCCCTTCTCTGGACTCTTTTGAGCACCTCCATATCCTTCTTGTAGCGAGGGGCCCAAAACTGAACACAGTACTCAAGGTGCGACCCCACCAGAGCTGAGTACAGGGGGACAATCACTTCCCCAGCCCTGCTGGCCACACTGCTTCTTATGCAACCCAGGATGCTGTTGGCCTTCCTGGCCACCTGAGCACACTGCTGGCTCATATTCAGCTGACTATCAACCATCACTCCCAGGTCTTTCTCTGCCAGGCAGCTTTCCAACCACTCATCTCCCAGCCTGTAGCTCTGCCTGGGGTTATTGCGCCCCAGGTGCAGGACCCGGCACTTGGCCTTGTTGAACTTCATGCAGTTGACCTCAGCCCATCGGTCCAGCCTATCCAGATCCTTCTGCAGAGCCTTCCTATCCTCGAGCAGATCGACACACGCACCTAGCTTGGTGTAATCTGCAAACTTACTGAGGGTGCACTCGGTCCCCTCGTCCAGATCATTGATAAAGATATTAAAGAGGACTGGCCTCAGTACCGAGCCCTGGGGCATGCCACTAGTGACTGGCCTCCAAATTTTACCATTTTAATACACTATTATGCAACATCATCGTAATATTATAATGAGACATGCTAGGAACACACAGAATTTTGACTGTAGTAAGTAGTACAGAGCCTGGCAGACTTTCTGAACATGTCTGAACTCTATTGTCAGTCTTACTAAATTATTTTTCACAGGGAGTGCTTAAAAGCTAAATTGTAATCATAAATACCCCTCAAATGTTCTGATTTCTGAATCTCATGTTTTCTGGAAAAGGAATTTGCTGGTTTACAGAAGAACAATTAGGAAAAAATAATCACTCAAAATTAAACATGCTCCCAAGAACATATCAATATATGTCCAAGGCAGTTTAATTAAGAATGAAACAATTTGAAGGTGTTCTTTAATATAACATAAATGCTGGCAAAATGGTTTGGGTAGTCAGTCAGACAAGACGGAGACTCTCAGTCTGGTTTAAGTTTTTTAGCTGTTTTGCAAAGACAGTGGGATGGCTGATGTGCAACTCTGTGACTATTCAGGGTTGCAGAGGGTGTTGTATTGAGAGACCTCAAGCTAAAAGACCCATGATCAGGCCAGAGTATCAGTATAATATTAAAATATTTGGGGCATGTAGTAATAACACTAGCTTTATCCCATGCTTTATTTTAACTTTTTGATTTATCTATCAGATTGCTTGTGTACAGGACTCAGCTAGATCAGGGACCCAAGCTGTGAACACACTGGGGCTTGCTTTCATTATATACTTCCATATGCCCAGATAAGGGCTTAGTCTCAGCCATTGCCTTTAAAAGTTAGTTTAATCTGATTAAGTGTAGATGTCTGCAGACTTCCCAGCAGTCCTAGGCACTTCTTTCAGTTGGTGTGCAGTATCAGTTGCTCTTAGAATATGATTCATCTCATCCTAAAATAGGCACATATATTTGGTGCAATAAATTTCCCTCCATTGGCTAGCAGTTGGACTTTAGGATGACTCAGGCACAGATGTCTGTGTCACAGATGTCTTAAGTTAAGAGAACTGAATCCCCTCAAGTGTTTATGTTATGTAAGTGTTTATGTTTTATACTAATGCAAATGATAGCTGATTTGGGTAGTGATTGAACAGTCTAAGTCAGGACTAGAAGTCAGTTTTACTGTCCCAGTGCCAAAGTGTTATAAGATCAAATTCAGGCTGATAATGTTCAACCTGGGCTAAGACACTTAAGAAAGTATGAAAAGAGGAACCCAACTTCTATTAAAAATCAAGGTTAAAGCTACTATCTGCAAAATAACATAAAATAATAATAATAAAAGGCAAACTGATATATGCCTTTTAAAATATATTCTAAGCCATATCTCAAGTAGAAGAAAGATGGCTTTGATGCTGGTCTGATGGATGAAGCAATATTTCCCCAGTGGAGATCAAACAGAATGAATTGATTCCTCCACATTTAATAACTTTGATTCAAGCTATCAGTGTTAAAAATGCTCAATAACACTGTCTTCTGACAGGAAAAAAAATAATAAAATCCCTCAGCAGGAACTCTGAATAGAGACCTGAATCTAGAACTTCCAGGCAAATGCCCTGATCCCAGGGCTTTGGTTATTTTGTGACAAACCTTTCTCATTTGATCAGGAGAAGCTACAAAGCATGTCATATTTCTTCCTCTGAGAAAACAATGAAAAGTTTTTGACACCTGAATATTTCTGGTAAAACAATGTATTTTTCCCAGCTAGATTCAGTTTAAATTTCTTATATCTATTATTATTATCAATTATTCATAGCCCAACCTCAAAGCCTGATGCCACTGCAAGCTGACTTTCTGTCACAGAGATCCTAGAATCACATCCTAGACAGATCTATTTAGGTCAAGGTATTACTGCCAAACAGAGGATGTCTTCCAGATAGGAAATTCTTTCAGTTCCTGCATGGAGATCCAAATTTCTAACCCATTTAAATGATACTGGTCTAATTTCAGGCAGCGTCTGTATAGCACTTGTGAAAATAAGCACTGCTTTGATCATTTCTTTCTGTTCCCTTTCCAATTCCATTTACATGTCTTGATATTTGAAATTCTTTTATTTATCTTCTCTACCAGGCATCAGTCCCATGGGCAAACAATAGTTGGGGAATGATTATGAACCAATGTATTATGAACTTTCCTGGAGGTTCATTAGAGAAATTGTTTCCCAAGGAATTCCCCCTCAAATAATCTAATTTTACCATTTTACTGTTTTGTTACACTCTGATGACTCCCTCTGACCCCTATAGAAGTCTGTTGGCCACACAGATGTCAGGAGGACAGTGGTTACTGGATTATTACACATTACACTATGTTGCATAATACTATGCAATAGTTAAGCAGCCTACCCCAGAGTTTTACTAACTTTATAAATGGACAGTTTTTCCTGAGATCCAATCTGAACTTTTATTGCCAGAATTTCAGCCTGTTACATCCTATTAACCACAGAGGTGAAGATCAAATTCTTCCATTATTCCTGGCAGCAACTTTTTGCAAATCTGAAAATCATTGTCTTGTCTCCCCTCAATATTCTCCAAGTGGTACAAGGCTCTGAAATCTTCTCATAAATTGCATTTTTTCTGAGTTCATTTGTTCCTTTTGTTCTCCTATGAACTCTTCCATATCTCAACATTACGTATTGAATTACAGAACATAAAAATGCATGTTCTGATCCTTATTGAAGAGGAAGGACTGCCTTCTCTATCTTGCAGGTTGTGTTCTGAGTTTCCAGTTTAGCCTTATGCAATGTGGTATCTCTTCTTCTTGTCCTGAAGAACCGCCAAGTAGATCTCAACCTGTATTTCCACAGCTAATTAATTCCCAATTCTAAAAATCTAATCTAGATCAAGAACAACACATTACAAAATCCCAGTCAGTATGTCCATTTCTTCTGAAAATGGGACGTTGATAATTATTCCTACTGAATACATAAATTTGGACTAGATGATCTTAGAGATCCTTTCCAGTCTAGATGATTCTATTACTCTATAATAACCAGTGTTACATCCATCATACAGGAGGGTAACCTCTCTGCCTTATTGTGTGAGAAAGTTCCAGAAATGAGTTAAGATGTGATTCAGTACTACTACTATTGCCTCATGATGCCAACCATGTTATTACAAAGGGAAATTCTAGCATTTTGACATGATTTTGCCATTTTTAAGTTATCCTATGGCTTCTTACAGATCAATTTTGGTTTTGTTCCAGAACTTTTTGAAAAGCCTGAGCTATATTTGTCTTAGAGTACCTTACCCTCCCATCTGAAAGTTCTCTGAGAAAATCCCAAATGGCATTGAGATTTCTGCAGTCATTTCTTTAACTATCTTGAATGAAATCCATCAGAGCCAGCCATTATGAAAAGATTCAACTTGTCAAAGAGCAATGATACGTATTCTTTTTCTCTTCTGTGCTGGTGTTTTATTTCTCTTTGTGATACTGAATGTTCTAACCACCTAACTGAATTTGATCTGTATAGAAGAGATTGATGCAGAAAAATACTAAATACCTCTGCCTTTTTTTTTTTTTGTCTTTTTTTTCAATGAGGTTGCATTTCACACTCACAAAAGAAGCAATAAAAATGATTTCAGCTTTAATGAAGGTACATCATATAGACCATTAGTATCTCAGCAAAGAAAATCAAGAGTTTAGTTGCAAGCACCTTGTATTTACAATAACTTGCGGCCTGAATGCAATAACCTTATGTGAGCTAAGGCAGCAGAATTCTGACCCAATTATCCAGTTGTAATAATAGAAATTACAACAATAGTTTTTAAATTCTAAGCATGTTGTGCATTCTTTATTCAGAAATTACTAAAATAGCTTCCTTTTGAGTCAGTGAAAGTATTTGTATGGGCTACTGATCAAGAGAAATAATTAAAGCAGGTTTTAAATCAGTTTAATGCAGACACTCTATACAGCAAAAACGTACAAATATACTGTTATTTTGTGCATTTGCATTAATTAATACTTTTAAATGAACTAAAATGAATGGAAAAGATTGCACTTAGCACACAGCTGCTAGTTCTAAGTTTATGAAGTTTATTTCTTTAATATGTTGAATATATTAATATTTTAGGAGGTACTTCAGTTGAAATGCATTCATTTAGCAATAACCAAGAACTCCATATTTATTGGTTAGCTACCTCAATAAAATTAAAATGTATTACTTCACTTATCTACTTTTTTTTTTCCCAAAACTGCTGAAAGGTCCAGAGTTCTATCCAGAAAGAACTGATTTCATTCTACAAACAGACTACGTGTGTGGGAGTTTCCAGATGAATTTGAAGAAACACAAGTTTTTAAGACAGAAACATATATGTTGGTCTTGGCAATCTAGAAATCTGTTGCATGAGATTATCTCTCTAGATTAGCATGGAAGTCTCCCTCTAAAATAAAAATAAAAAATAATGCCACAATACTAATACGCAAAATCCAGACAGGGCAGTCACAGCCTGCCCATATGCAAAAGATGGCAATAGAAATAAAGCCCTGGAACATGGTGGCATTTTCAGTTTTAGTAGTTTAGTCTCTTGTTACATTCTTTGGTTGATTGGATGACTTGGATTACTTTAGCTTCATTTCTTTTTTATTATTCCATATGTTTGGTAATGTTCAGGTGCATTTAGAGAAAGGAAAATTTTGCAGTGTACACAGAAGGAAGTCAGGCCTTGGTTCAGCTTTCTATGTATGGCCACTTCTTTTCTATCTTATGGCCACTCTATGCCCTGCTGAGGACACTCTTGCTGTCATGAGCTTCCTCCAGCTATGCATTCTCTTATGTGTACATAACACATTCTGAAATGACAACAAGTAAAAAAATAAAATTCCATGAAGATATAGAATCAAAATCAGGAATGCACATAAAAACTTGCCAACACCTGTCTTTCACTTCTTTGACTACTATGAAAATCAAAGTCTGAGTCCCGAGCATTGAATTAGTGTTAGAAATTACTGGGGAAATCACAGTTCATGAATTTAATGTTTAACTGTTCAGTGGTGTCAGGTGTTCCCTGTAAAGTAAGTTTGATTTAAACATTTCTAAGGATCAAGAACATACCTCAGCAACAAAGAGAACCAATGGCTTTAATGCATCTTTTTCATCTCATCTGATTTACGTAACCTTAGCTTCCAGCCAGTGTATCTTATTATGTCTCGGTCTGCTGTACTGAAGGACACTATTATGAGACTTCTGTTCATGTAGGTGCTTACAAGCCTACATGAATTCATCCCCTTAATCTTCTCTGCATAAATCTAAGCCAGCTGAGATTCTCTTTGATTCTATCACTATCAAGAATTTTTTTTTAATCTTTTCATCCTTTCTCTATGCATGTTTGGTACTGTCTGCTGTTTAACAAAACCCTTCTTGAAAGAACCTTCTTGTTTTCTCATGCATGGTGCCACACTAGTGCACTGTTCAGTGTATAATTCACCCTAAGTTGTTAATACTTCAGGTCTTTGCTGATGAGACAAAATGCCACAGAAAAGTAATAGAACGAACTCAACTTCATGTCTCTACCTGCCATGACCCCCAGGTCCTCTTCAGCCATGGTGCATATGGCAAACATTATACTTCCTGGAATCTTTTTGCCAGACTTCCTGTGGGACATGCTATCTTTATGGGTTATGACCTTTATATGATCTGTCAATCCTTTCAGTAGATTGTAAATAAAAATGTCAAATAATATCATGTTCATTTGCTGATTGTATTTAGAAATTCATGCACTGAGCTTCAGATTCAGGTTTGAAACATACCCAATTAATGTGCATTTTGTTTATTTTGTAATATTTTAATTTCTATGAACATACGGTCTGAAATAGTGGAGAAAGCTCTGTGCTTGTATCAACACTATTACTTTTTCAAGAATATGTATGACCTCATTGAGAGGATATATCTAGTTAACTAGCACTACCTAATGTTATTGAGTCTTTGACAATAAGAAACAATCAAGTCCACCCTTGCTTTGGCCATTCTTTGGAACTGTCAGGCCCAGTAAGCTGAACAGGTTCCTCACTTTACCTTTTTTTCAGATATTCCTACAGAATTGGGATTCTTTTCATTTTTTTTTTCTTTTTCTGAAACTAGCTTCTGTTTCAAGCTTTATTGGAAAACAATGTTTTTCATTAATGTTTTTCATTTTATTGAAAAATGTTTTCATAAGAATCCAGAGATTCTTAACAGATATTTTTACACAAACAGCATTTTAAAACTCTCAGATGCAAGCTATCCAAACATGCTGCTTAAAAAAATATCCAACTTCTATAGTTACTTTTTAACCTTTCTTTGAGTTACTGTCAGAACAGAAAGCACACCATCATCATCATCAGTAAATGATGTGCTGCTATAACAGCATATTGACTATTCTTCAAAGCCCAAAAGAGAAATATGTAAAGAATCTGGTCTTTTCTACCATATTGTAGACAAATCCATAGATGTCATATACTGCTTCAAAAAGCAACACACCTTTATATATTCTTTTGTTCCAAATTTGCTTTCAGAGACTCCTTTTTATCCACAGTTTTGCTGACCATGTTGTTTTCATTGTGCCTATACTAGCTCTTATAGGTTTATGTCCTAATTTATATTCTTCAATATCCATACCTTCTCTCTTTTCTTTATGAATTATGTAATACAAGTATTACATTAATTAACATCATTATTATTACCATCATCTGATTTTAACTCTTGGGTCTGGCCTTTTGACTGCAGTGATTTTCATTTTCAGCTTCAAGTTCAGTTTTTTTTAGCATTATTTTTATTTGTGCTTTTTTATTGCAATTTCTACTTCTGGCTGATGTGGTCAAAGCTGTTCTCAGCTCTGTGACACTGTGAAACTGTTCATACAAAGGATAGAGCCCCAAGAAGCAGAGCACACATGATAGAATCATGAACAACGCAGTGCCATTCCGTTATGAGTTTACTCTGGACAAGCCAGTAACATAAGACTGATAGTGTGGCGATTTGGAATAGTATTTCCTATGTTCCTATCTCAATAATGGACATTAACTTTTTAAGCATCGCCCATGGTATGAACAGCTAGAGCCACAAGACTTCTTCAGGAGTCAATGTCAAATATTTTGGCAAGATGCAAAATGATCTGGCTCAGGTGCAATTGCTTCACATAGAGGCAAACACTAAAGAGTGAGGGGGTAACACTGAAAATACTTTTATTATTCTGCCACCATTTACCAACTGCAGAGGCTCAAGAGTAAGATTGGGTGCACAGCTTGCAAGTACCCAAACATTTTACTTATTGTTTATCTAAATCAATGGGCTGGAACTAGCCATTATAAGCCTGATCGTTAACATGCTCACATCTCACTGCTGGACACTGAATGAGTCTGTGCTGGCCGTCAATATATTGCTCTTTGAAATGGGAAGATCCTTGATACTGCTGTCTCTTAAACCTTCTGTCAAGGTTTATTCCTTCTATCAGCATTTATATAGCTTGTCATGTAAGTACCTTTTTTTCCTCTGAATATTGGTTGATTTCTTTTCTGTGCTTGAACTATTACTAATGAATATCAGCCCTACAATATCACTTCAGTGTTCTCCCCTTGTTTCTACTCCTTCATTTTGCATGGTTCAGTAACCTACATGCTTTGTTGCTCACAGACAAAGGTGAGAGCTCATTGTTAACTTTCTTCAGTCAAGGAAGGAAGCTGGGTTCTGGATCAGATGGCAGCTTGCTCTTCTGTGCCTGCAGGAGCGGAGACAATCTTCCTCAATACAGAAACAATAGTGTACTCTCACACTTCCCTACCTGAAGAAACTCAGTAACTCTGAGAATCCTGCCTCACAAACAAAAGATACTTCCGATCTGCTGATCAGCAGTGCCTGACCATGGTGAAAGACAGTAGATCACAGTTTTCTTACACCCTCAACTCTGTGAAAAGGAAAATAGCGTGACTCAGTGATAAGAGGAGCTGGGGCTTGAAACTCTATGAAAGCATGGTCCTCCCACCTCCCACACCCACTCACACCAAGTACTGCATTACAGCTGTGTTAGTAGAGCCCAACTATACCGAGAAGCAAGTCATATCAGCCCAATGATTTTCAGCCCTCAAAGCCAGTTATTTCCTGGGCTGCATCAAAAAAAGTGTAGGTAGCATGCTGAGGACGGTTATTCTGCCCCTCTGCTCTGTTCTTGTGAGAACCCACCTGGAGCCCTGGGTTCAGCTCTTGGGCCTCAAGCACAAGAAGGACATCGATGTATTAGAATGAGAGCCATCAAGGAGGATCAAAGGGCTGGAACACATCTTTTATGAAGACAGGCTGAGGGAATTGGGATTATTCAGACTGGAGAAGAGAAGGCTATGGGAAGACCTTACAGTGGCCTTCCAGAATCTGAAGGGGGCCTACAGGAAAGCTGGGGTGGGACTCTTTGTCAGGGGGTGCAGTGATAGAACAAGGGTTAATGGCTTTAAACAAAAGGAAAATAGATTTAGATTAGATAAGGAAGAAATTCTTTACTCTGAGGGTGGTGAACAGGTTGCCCAGAGAAGCTGTGGGTGACCCATCCCTGGAGGTCTTCAGGTCTAGGCTGGATAGGGCCCTGGGCAGCCTGGTCTAGCAGGACGTGTCCCTGCCTATAGCAGGGGATTGGAACTGGGTGATTTTTAAGATCCCTTCCGACCCAAACCATTCTGTGATGTACCACAGAGGTAATATGATCACTCTGCCTCTCTGGGCAGAGCCCAAACTCAAATCCACAGAGCTGTGGTCACAATTCCTATGACTTCTGAGCTGTGTGATCAATTCCAGTCAAGCTGTCAAAATGGCATCTGATGTTAAATTCTATTGTGAAAGAGACAATATTTTTGAGTTAAGGATTATCTTCTACAGAGTTTAGACATTTTGAGGATATTTAACAGAGTTAAACTGTTGAAGTATATCACTCAGACTGAAGTTGTCCATGATAACAGACCTTTTCTCTTGAACTTTATAAGTAAATATTTATAGAGCCCATCAGCTTGTCCCCAGGTTTGTGGTCTATGGCACTATGTCCTATCTGTTAGGATATTTTCTTGTAAGATCCATGAAATATTTGCTTCTGAGCTGGCAGTAATTCAGACAAATATCATTTCTGACATAGAATTCCACTTTACCTCCCATTTAGTCTATTTACCCCTTCCTAAACAGGTAATAGGAAAATACTTTCATATTCCAGTCATGCAGATCTCACCAGGCTTCCTTCTTTCCCACAAGGCTGAATTTATGCTCATAAATACATTCCAATTCCTGTTATTACACAGGTCACTAACTTTGGTGTGTAGGAAATTAGCAAATTTCTCTCCTCTTATCCCTGTGTGCCTTGATTAATTTTGTTCTTGACATCTTGATTTTATGTTAAATTAGTACTTATTTATTCGCTTCTCTTTTATTAATTGAGTACTTTCCTAATTATCTTCCTTGTCTGTCCCCATTGAGCAGTGAGCTGCTCAATGGTTACCAAAAAAGTTTCTAAGGGGAGACTGGTCTTCTACAAAATCTTGCTTTCACAACAACCCCCTATTTAACCCACTTTTGTTCTCAGAAGTTCACTTCCCCAGTTTCCACACTGATTCTTTCAGAGGATAGCAAAAGTTGGTCTTTGCATGTGGTACTTGCACGCTCTTCTCATTCATTATCTTTCTGGGTTCTTTGTAAATCATATGTAGTCTCTAAAGCCACCCATGATCTTAGAGTGCTACATGCATTGTCACGTATGCCTGATGCATAATAGGGGATCTCTGAAAGTTTTCCTTAAGGGCAGTGTCAAACAACACTTCACAGGTGAAGCATGAGGTATGTAGCTGCTTTCAGCCTTGTTGTATTTTCTTTTTTCTGTATTTTCTTTGAATACCTGGTAATGGTGAGGTGTGGTGGAGAATTTCTCATGTCATCTTCTCATTGTTAGTCACAGTCCAGCCATTTTCATGTTGTTCCTCTCCTTGTCAGATGCTATCCTACCCTCATGTCTCTCAGTATTACTGAATACCAAGCTTCCTCTTGTACGGATCCCTTTTTCCATTCCTGACCAGTCTGTTTTCTGCTAACCTAATAAGATTTCCAAAATCTTAGCATCAGTTTTTATCATCTCCACAGACCGTGCTTGTCCCTATTTTATTCAGTTTTCATATCGCTTAAGTCCTTCAGAGTTCAAGAAAAAACAAAACGTGACCTGTCCACTCACAGCTGCTGATCATCTCTGGCTACAACTTATAAGATGTAGAAAATATCAGAAAAGAAAGCATCTTACTCCGCTTCGCAAGTTATTTTGTGAAATACTTGGCACCTTACTCTTTTCTGCCATCCTTTTGCTTGTGAAACGGAAACTTCAGCACAGAGTTGGCTGTGGATTTAAAGGTTACATCCTGCCAATATCAACCTTCCTCCTGCTGCTAACTCAGGGCACACCGTCCCATTCCACAAACCAGAGAGAAAATATGCAGCATCTATAGGAGGGAATAAAACCTACCATTCAGCAATTTTCTCTTCCAAGCACTAGCTGCTGCACTTATCTAAACACCCTTGTTTGCTCCAACTGCACTTTCTATTTAAGAAGTGAAATGGTTCTGAATTCCTTCTTTGGATTAATTTAATAAGAAAATAAACAAACAACAACACCAAAGATGCACCTCAACAACCACAGGGGAGAAAAAAAGGAAAAAAGGAAAAAAAAAAAAAAAAAGGGATTCATTGAAGTTTATAGAGATACATGTTGTTTCCTTGGAAACAACCACCGCTGCTCTTCAATTTAATCTTCATTAAACACCTTTCTCTTGCAGAAAATAACTTGTTTCTAATCACCCTCATGGGATTTCATTTCCTCTTAAATTTTGTTGTCCAAAATTTCTAAAGGTGGATGGAGAAAGACTGTAAAAATATTGAGGGAGCTACCTGTCAGCATTTTCATTTTAACATTTATGCATCACAGATTCAATGAATGAAGAATTTCTATTTCTAGTTATAAAAATTGAATAAGGAAGCCACTGCTTATTAAAAAAAAAAAAAAAAAAAAAAAAAAAGGGCAAATGCCAAGTAATCTTAACATGCTGATTGCTGATAAGGGTGAATGTGAAGTACCTAAATCAAAGACACTGCTTTACAACAAGTGAACCTACTAGACTCTCATATTGTTTATAGAACATTCAGTCCAGACTTGCTGGAAGCTTTTCTGTAGCCTTACAGTTGAGTTATTCCAGCAGGTCAACAGGGACGGAGTGAAGTAATAGTACACTTTTATTTTATACATCGCTATTTGGGAAAGTGCCACTTCTGCACTCTCCCGTTACAACTACCACTAGTTATTTATTAGGCAGGTGAAAGAAGAGGTGAGCAGTCTTTGCTCAGGTAAGTAGTTTTGTTGACTTGGCTGAGAAAAGCTTACTTACTTTTAATAGAAAATTACTTATTCAGTTGAGACCAGCATTTTCTGTTTGGTATGCATGGAGAGCGCAGCAGGTCTCAGTTCAGACGTGAGCATTGCTAGCTATATATCATACAAGAGTAGTGGCTGACCGTGGTGGAGACAAGGATTGTGACAGAGATTACCCTATGTAGCAGCTGGAGACAATACACCAGCTAACCTTCTGGAGAGAGGTTAAGAAGCTGTTCCTAACAGCAATCCTCTTTATGTGAAGAATGCAACCAGTCACTGCCATTATATAAACAATCACACAGGGATGCTGACTGCAAAATAACCCTCTGAATAACCTCCTAATACCCTCTTAATAACCTTTTTCTTGGTTTGGTGGAATTAAATTAAATAGTTCTGTGTTAACAATTCTAACAGTTGAGAAGCTCCTTCTTTTGACATGAGTACACTCATTTGGGACACAAAAAAAGAATTCACACAGAAAGCAGCTCCTGCCACTGGAAAAGATGAGAAATGTGAGAGACCTGTCATTCTGTTAAAAGAATGATCCTTCACCTCTTCCTTTAAGAGACATTTTTACTTTTGTAGAAATCACTTAATCATAGGAGATTAAAACATATGTCATATGTATATGTAGTGCTGTCCAAGAGATTCAGTGGGAACAGACTGATGAAATCCTCTCAAGGCTAGGGATGTCATCAGCACTGTATCTTGAGATGTTGAACTTGACCTTGAAGTAGCATCCAGCACCCCTCTGTTGGATTCCTAGGGATCCTAGGGGTTGTTGACAAAATTAACAACCAACGCATGATAGTAGACTGTAGTTTTCAGTAGAATTATGACATGAGTCTAAAATCCTACCCTTTTCTGCAAATTGCACATTAAATATAAAACTACAAGGGCAAAATTTGGCCATTTAAGATTTACTACTTTGAACCATTTTCTAGAGCATAGCACTGCTGTTTTTTTCTTTAAAATCATGGAGAAAATAAATGCTAAGTCTGATCTTTCAAACTAAATGACAAACAAAATTAGACGTCCTACCCCCACCCCGTCCTCAACCCCAAAGCAAACCCAAAGCCAAATGATACCACACTGTCATGGTTTAACCTGGCCAGCAGCTAAACACCACACAGCCATTCGCTCACCCTCCCCCCTCCCTCTCTGGAATGGGGGAGAGAAATGGGAAAGTGAAGCCTGTGAGTTGAAATAAAGACAGTTTATTAAGACAGGAAATAATAATAACAATAATAATAATAATAATAATAATAATAATAATAATAATAGTACTGCCACTAATAATGTGTACAAAACAAGTGATGCACGATGCAATTGCCCACCACCTGCTGATCGATGTCCAGCTTAACCCCAAGCAGTCCGGCCCCCTCACCCCAGCTAGCCACCCCTATATATTGTTTAGCATGATGTCAGATGGTATGGAACACCCCTTTGGCTAGTTTGGGTCAGCTGTCCTGGGTCTGTCCCCTCCCAGCTCTTGCTGCACCCCCAGCCTGCCCGTTGGCAGGACAGAGTGAGAAGCTGAGACGTCCTTGGCTTGGTGTAAGCACTGCTCTGCAACAATTAAAACATTGGTGTGTTATCAGCACTCTTCTCATCCTAAGCCAAAAGGTAGCATTCTACCAGCTACTAGGAGGAAAATTAACTCTGTCCTAACTGAAACCAGGACACACACCAACTAATCAACCAACCAAAAAAAACTAACACTCCGCTACTACCTCATCTTTTCTTAGATTTGAACATGAACAAAAATCGAGAAGACCCAATTGCCTGCTTGTTATGGTGCAAAATCTCATATCTCACCCACCTGGAGAATGACATAAGCTTTAGGTTATATTTCCAGATGCTGATTTAAATCTTTGGTGTTGCACTGTTTTGAAAGGGTGTTATTAGTGGTGCTTCTTTGTTTTGTTTTTTAAATACCTTTAGAAAAAACATTCTGGATGTAGGAATGGATGTAAACGATCTGGATGTAGGAATAGAAGGTATTTTGAGCAAGTTTGCCGATGACACCAAACTTGGAGGAGTTGTGGACTCGAATGAGGGTGGAAAGGCCTTGCAGAGGGATCTGGATAGGTTGGAGAGCTGGGCGATCGCCAACCGCATGAAGTTCAATAAGAGCAAGTGCCGGGTCCTGCACCTGGGATGGGGAAACCCCGGCTGTACGTACAGACTGGGCGATGAGACGCTGGAGAGCAGCCTAGAAGAGAGGGATCTGGGGGTCGTGGTAGACAGCAAGTTCAATATGAGCCAGCAGTGTGCCCTGGCAGCCAGGAGGGCCAACCGTGTCCTGGGGTGCATCAAGCACGGCATCGCTAGTAGGTCGAGGGAGGTGATTGTCCCGCTCTACTCTGCGCTGGTGCGGCCTCACCTTGAGTACTGTGTGCAGTTCTGGGCACCACAGTATAAAAAGGACATGAAACTGTTGGAGAGTGTCCAGAGGAGGGCTACGAAGATGGTGAAAGGCCTGGAGGGGAAGACGTACGAGGAACGGCTGAGGGCACTGGGCCTGTTCAGCCTGGAGAAGAGGAGGCTGAGGGGAGACCTCATCGCAGTCTACAACTTCCTCGTAAGGGGGTGTCGAGAGGCAGGAGACCTTTTCTCCATTAACACTAGCGACAGGACCCGCGGGAATGGGGTTAAGCTGAAGCAGGGGAAGTTTAGGCTTGACATCAGGAGGAAGTTCTTCACAGAGAGAGTGGTTGCACACTGGAACAGGCTCCCCAGGGAAGTGGTCACTGCACCGAGCCTGACTGAATTTAAGAAGAGATTGGACTGTGCGCTTAGTCACATGGTCTGAACTTTTGGGTAGACCTGTGCGGTGTCAAGAGTTGGACTTGATGATCCTTAAGGGTCCCTTCCAACTCAGGATATTCTATGATTCTATGATTCTATGATTCACGTGAACAGTGCTTAACCTGTGTTCTAAGCATCGTTAATCATGAATGAAACTTGTGATTTCATTAATTCTAAATATCAGGTATCATATGGGTATCGAGTATATTCATAATCATTTCAACTGTACACAGCAGAAATTTGTCATATGTACTATTTTTGACCACGAGTAACAACCATCCTTGTCAGCTAACATATATAACTAAATGCACTTGCTTTGTGTTACTGTTTTTACTTCAAGTCATGCTCTTGCCAGCTTTCCTGGGTGTTATGATGCCATTTTTAGCATGTTAAAGGTTTTTATATAACAACCACTATGTCTGCATCTGAAGGTGGCCAACACATTTCACTCCTAGCCTTCTCTTGAATTTTCAATTTGGTTCTGCTTATGTGTAGAATTCTGCTAGTATTTTTTCCTGTAAACATTCCTCAGGATAGTAATTTTTTAATTCCCATAGCAAACAACCATTCTCCTCTGACAGCTTCAATTTCCAGAAACATTGAGGCTACGTTTCTTTTTTGCTAGGTGATGAGATCATCCCTAAAAGGAATAATGCATTAGCCTGTTCAAAGTATGCCTTGTTTCTAGAGCTACTTCCTACCATGAATTAAGGAGGTCATCTAGGAGAATTATGCACTTTCTTTATATCTTTCTCTGGGGAGCTGGAATAGCGAGGACAGTCTGTCTGTAAAATTATGTATTTCTGATGCTGCATAACAAAAGTCATACCACCAAAGCCAGTATCTGAAGCCTGAAAGATGAACACAGGCTATTTCCTACCTTTGGATCCAAGATATTTACCCAGTCTTTTATTAGACTGGTATGTATGTATGTGTATGTATATATATATATATATATGTATATATATACATATATATATATATATATATATATATATAAATGGTGACAATGGTGACAACTGGACAGTTGTGGTAAATTTCGTGGTTAAATCAAATTAGAAGATTAGAGCCAATGTGTCTTTTTCAGTTAGGGCCTCCTTACTCTCATTTTCAGTCTTCAGTACTGCTTTAAAGTTAATTCTACAAGTTATTAAATGTCCATCATTATGAGCTGGTGAAATGGAAACTTCTATCTCCTAGAAGAAAAGTGCCATATGCTACTTCTATGAGTTACTCTGCTAAAATACGGGCCAGCTGCCTGAAACTATTCATTCTTTTTTCAGTTCCTCCAAGATTTTTGTTTTCTTTTTGGTACAGAATATTTAATTATTTTAATACAGTGACCACCAAGCTGATCAATTTTGGGGAAAAAAAAAAAAAAAAAAAAAAAAAAAGAATTAACCTTTTAAACATGCCCAGAAAACATTCAAAGTCTAAGATACTTTGCAGCTGTGAACTATTTGAAAACCTTTATCTTTCATTTTCTTGGAGGTACATCTTTTACATCTGGACGATGTCTCAAGTAAATAACCAGATTTTCCAAAGTCATCACATTTTGTTAGCTTTAAATTCATAACACAGCACAGTCCCCTCTAGGCTTTTCAACCATTCTTTGAGTGCCCCCTGAGTTAACCTCTCATCCATGTGTGAGGTAACACTATTTGCTCTCTTTCTGCTGTCCCTGACCTTCTGTTCTTCCAAACACAGCAGGTACACTGACTCCTTCACTGGGCAGTATATCTCCTAAAGAACTCATAAAAGTGGTTCAGGATTTTGCTTTTATTCTTCATATTCCAAAAGACTAGGAGTGCTCAGAGTCAGTTACTTTCTTTCAGCTGAGGGGAGAGAACTGCTACTCTATAAATGAAGTCTGTTTTCTGCAACTGAGTCTACCCTCATTTCTCTCTCTGAAACTCTGACTTTAAATCAGCTAATCAAATGCTCATTTGGCCAGAGAGAGGAAGTAAGCACTAGGACAACACAACAGTGTGGCTGTCATAGTACGTTTTCACTTCCAGTTTTCTGCCACAGCCATGATTTTGTAAAGTAACTCTATCTTAAATAAAATAATAAAAGACTGAAATACAAATCACTTTACTCCTAGTAGAGTGCCACAGATTCCTTTCAGGAGAATCATACACTCTTCTAACACTGTAAGTTAAACCTGACTTGAGCTGAATTTGGACTAACAGACTTACTGAACCACTATAGTTGTATCTAAAATTGAATTCAGGTCTCATCTGGGAGACAGAACTCTTACTTACTCCCACACAGTTAATAACAGACTCTTCCTCCCAGAAGAGGGAAAGAATTGGGGAATCTTTGCAAATGGACTTTGGTCCTGGAAGGATTCAGATTATTAGTTTAGCAGAATGATGTGCAGGAGAGCTATATTGGGGTTTGGGTTCTCTCTCTGCCTCAAAGAGTCTTTGCTTTGTCTGTGTAAAGTAGGACATCTTACCAAATCATAGACTCAAAGGTAGAGTCTTTGACTCATAGACTGAGGAAGGAACCTCTAGAGGCCTCCTCATCCAGGAGATGTACACACCCTGCTCATAACAAATTAGGACCACAAAAATCTCCCTGGGTAGAAGACAAATCACGCACCTTGCCATTCTCCTTCAGAGGCTTTTACTGCCCAATTGAAAATGTGAAATAATACACCATAAAGCCACAGGAAGTCATTTAAACTCATGTTGACCTATCTATTAAAAACACCAGGATCTCAATAAAGTGAAGCTTGGATTCATAAGCGATGGAAATATTATCTTGCCTATTATTTTTGTATCTGTGTCAAGAATAACTTGCAAGCAATTCTGTATTTCATCAATCTGTTAGCAAAAACAGTGTTTATTATTCTCTTTGTTAGGAGCAGTCTTATTAAATTGACATTTTTATCCCTATGGGAAATGAGTGAAATTGCCTTTAAGACTGTATCCACATTGTCTACAAGATACCACAACAAATTCTTCTGGTTAAATAATTACAATTGATGTATTGGGTTCTGTAGTGTCAGAAGGTTTGTTGTCTCACTTCCTGGTTTAATCCTTCAATGTAGATGTATTTTTTTTTATTAAATAGTCATGCTGTTTACCTCTTGAAACAGTTCATTAATTCATGAAGAAGAAAATCAGGCAACACAGAAACAACACTTCAATTTTGACTATCCAGAGTATTAGAAAATAACAGAAAAAAAAAAAAAATCAATCGAGCAGTGAGATTCAATTCTGGGATTCTGGGGGAAGGAGGGAGAGGAGAGAGAGGAAGGAATGTGGTTTCTGAATCACTTAGGGTGCTAAATGTGTAGCTGAGATTGAATGAGTCTTATGAGTTCATTTTAATCCTTTACTTTGGAAAAAAAAAAAAAAAAAGTTAAAGTGAATGTATTGCTTATGAAAAGATAGGATTCACCAAGCTATAAAGCTGAGTTCTCTGTTTTATTATAGGCACGATATACCATGGATAACAGCCAGGCAGTTTTTATGCCCCTTTACTAATGAATTTTAGCTCTGAGCAGACAGAATTGTCCTGCCCTCTGCAAGTGGTACTGTACTGGAAGGTGCTTCAGGTGAAGGCTGTGGAATACAGTGCAACTATGAACACTGGGCAAAATTTTAGTGACTCTTAAACCACACCAGAGCAGAGATGGAGATATAAGTATGGACTTACCACTTCAGTAATGTTTTCTGTAGAAATTCAGAAAACATTACTTACAAATTTACTTATAAATTAAATATGAGTTTTGTTGCTAGATTTTTGTTGCTTTCCTTGCATTTTGTTGTTTTGATTTTTGTTGCTTTGATTTTGTTGTAGAATTCCATACGTTTTGGCATCAAGAGTGGTTAAACTAGTTGGTAATCCAGACTTAGAACCCAGTTTATAAAGCCTAGTAGCTGCCTTACTGTTGGCATATCTGTTGACTGAGGCATAGGAGCAAGACATCTGTGATAGAAGAAAATGTGAAAAATGCAGTTTCAGGCCATGTTAATTTATAAGCAACCTCTTATGGTTGCTAAGTCAGACTGTATAGCTATCCAACTTCGGGTTTTCAAATTTAGCCCTTGCTGATTTCTTTTCTGATATAAATAGTATGATAGTGGGACATTGCTCTGTGCTAGAACACCAATAAAAGCAAATCAAGTGTTTCCAAAATGCTGAATTAAAAATAAACTGTAATCATAAATAAGATGGGCATTTTGACTTGTTTTGGGGGACAATTTCTTGCTGTAAATGATGCAAACAAATAAAACATTATTTGCAGACACTATGTTTTGCAAATTAAGAAATGATGGTGAAATAGCAAGACATAACTACTGTTGACACCAGCAGTGCATGCAGTTGCATAAGTGTGGGCTGTACCCATAGATGCACCCACAGAGGTAATTCTCCACAGGAATTTCTGCCCATCTAGAAGAGGATATATCTAAAAGATGGATATGTCAACCACTGTGGCGTTACTGTCTGTGGGCTTTGCAGCAATAGTCTTTACTGGGCACAGAAGATACATCTGCTTATAGGGCAAGACCCCAAAAATAGCATAAACAGAAGTCGTATTACCTCTTTTCAACTACCCTTCCATACTGTGAGTTCCCTCCATGTGACAACAAGGAGATTATGATATGAAAAAGAGAGCAAAAGTCCCCAGAAGGGGAGAAATAGGTACTAGAAGTCATAAGGTATAAAAGATCAAAAAAGGTATAAAGGTATAAAAGGTATAAAATATCATTCCCTGCACCTGGGGAACTGGGCACAACAATGAAAGAAATCCCTTCTGGTCTTATGTGCCTGTGCAGTTTTGCAGATATTTATGGAATTCTGGCTACCTTATTAATGGAGTGATTTGTGAAGATTAATCTTTTCTGTTTTCTTACCTCCCTAATGGATCACAGTTTCCATTTGGCCCTGTAGAAACCTGATCTGCTAGACAGCATGAGGCAGAGGTACTCATAACATGTATCTTTGGAGATGAGTAGCTTCAGGTCAGCCACCCAGTCTAGGCCTGGAAGATTTACTTCCTGGTATATCCAAATGGTGTCTGTTGTCAGAGTGGAAGCTCTGGAAAGTTTCTAAAGGGGCAAAGAGCTTGAAATCATATATGTGAAGTTAAATGATACTGGAGGCCACAGTGGGTTCTAGTGAAGGAAATATGTGTTCTCCAGTTTGGAACAGGCTCAGGAACTGAGCTGAGCCCATACTTTTGAACAGGGGTGCTGGAAATATAACTGCAGCATTGAATGAAAGTAAAAATGCACAAGCACAATCAGCACTGATTCCTGACACTGACCATGCCGTGAAGGCAATTCAGAGGAGGAAGACCTGGCTGCTATCTGTGACATTCACTTTACCTCGGGGGGATTAGATGAATTCCAGCATGAGCGCCATGACTCCATGGTGCTCCTGTGCATCCTAGCAACTGTAAAACTAGATGAAATAAGGCTTGAAATTCTTCCAAAGTATATGATGATCCAGCTAATGCCAAGAGACGATATCTATTAAATGGTGTTGTGTAAATCTGAGAGTCTGCAGAAAACAGCTGTATGCTACACAGGTATAACAGCAGATTATGCATGTATTCAGATTACAAGGATGTATTCTCTTGAAATACTTTGAAATCAGGGGTCAGGCTGAGTTCACATGTGGAATCCACAATATAATCTGACCTTATACCATTTACTTTCTAATAATAAAGGTGTTCATCTTATATGTGAGTGTGAGATAATGTGGAGTTTTCTGTTCATATACTAATGTGGGAATTATCACCGTTTTAAAGCAACCTGTGCTTTGTCACTATTCATACAATCCCTTAGCAGTGTTTCTGCAAAGCAGCACAGATTTAGGCAAGCAGAGAGGAAGGATTTTCAGATGCTCTCTGAAACAAAACAGCCTCAGCTCTACCTGTCATTCCCCACAGACTTTGCCCTTGACAGGGGAAGATGCTCATTTGTTACCATGTGCATCAGACAGTGACTTATGCTACCTGAGCTCAGACAAACAACCAAATAATATTGTTTATCCTCTCACTTAATGAAGAAGAAACAGAGGAAAAGAACATAAAGGCTTTGCATAAAATGAGAAATAGATGTGAGGTGGGTATTTGTGTCAACCAGCGCAGAGTAGCAGCCAGTGGAGCCAAATCCCATGGTGGTGACACCCACCATCCCATGGGAGAGCCTTTGTCCCAGCCCAGTGTACAACTTGGAGGAATAAACCACTAGCAGCCAGTGTCTTTATCCCATTACATGAGATTAATTGTGAGCTGAGCATCAAGGATGAAACACTCTGGGACTAAGGGTGTCTGTGCTCTGGGCATTGCCCTTCAGGCATGTGTCTTGCCACCCTGGCTCTACATCTGTCATTGCCTCACTGCTTAGGGCTCTCACATGCAATCAGGTTTCCATGGCTCAGCTAAAACAGATTGTTTGCATGTGTTCAGCCCCTGTCAAATGCAAACATATTAGCTTAGGAAATATAAATCATTCTATGCTAAGACTCGTGTGATGTTATTGTTCTCTGTCTGAGTACTGGGAATAAAGGTAACTCAAGTGTGTCGGAATCATACTTTCATTTTCTGGATAGACTTATCCTTCATCTGCATATATGTAGAAAGTTAAAAGCAACTCTTGCAACAATCTACTTGTGGTAAGGGAGAAAGCTCTTCACAGAACCAGTTCAAGATTTCATTTGCTCAGCCCTGCCACAAACCGGCTGGTATGAGCAATGTCCAGCAGAACCCCTGGGTTCAGGACAGGCAAAACAACCCATGTCCTGCAGACCTTGCTCCATTAGCATTTTTGCCTGCCTGCTCAGAAAACAACACTGGGAGTAAAAACATGAGCTCTGTTTTGTCTGGAATCCATCTGAGGGTTTTTCAGGTATGTGAAGGCACACTGCTGTCAAACCATGCTGGATTCTCAGCTAAAGCTGCCAAAGCTGAGCAGCAAATAGCTTTTCTCACATTGGCAAAACTCACAAAAAATCAAATGCTTACCAGGTTCTTCACTTCACATATGTGAATATGAAGGTGCCATCAATAAAACACACAATCAGATTTACAAAATATCCTTTGTTTGTTTGTTTGTTTGTTTGTTTATTTTTTGAGTCAGGCTCCAGCCAGTCATTCAGAAGAGTATTACCTTTGTGTTCTTTGTTCCTCATTGACTTCTTACCTCATGCTTCAGGCCTGAAAGCATTTTCCACTGCATGATCTGATATTGTGCAATTTCCCAAAAAACCCTGCAGGGGGAACGGAGATATCTGATGTCCCCTGCCTGCACTCAAATGTAAATTTACATTTCATAAACCATAGCAACTCATAATCCCTCAGTGTCCTTTGTAATGCCAGGTTGTCTCCCCAGCTTGTGTTAATGTGCACTAATGAGGAACAGGCAAAAGGTATTTGGAAAGCAGATAAGCACAGAGCACATCCCTCCAGCTCTTTTAGAATATGCTATAAAAAAAAAAAAAAAAAAAAAAAAGCCCAAATTGTTTTGCTTGGTTGCAGTACAATGTTTTAAGGCAGCCCCTCCTGTTTTCTCAGGCACAATCAGCTGCTGTGGTGGGATCTTAAGATAGTTTCTTGTGTATTTCTTGTGTATTGGTAGCAAAGGCAGGGTGTTTCAAAGGGAGAAAGTTCCAGCTCACTTAAGGAAGCAGGTGTGGTTCACATGGTGTGGAGGCACCAGGGGTACTCTGAGGGCAGTCACTGTGATGCAGTGGTGTGGAGAGGGTCCTGGGTCATTTCCAGGGTAGTGGTAAAGGAAATATGGGCATTGCAGGTTATCAGCAGATACAATCAGTGAAGGAGGTTCTTGTGTGTGGTTGAGCTCAGTCCTCTGCTGTCTCAAGGTCTCAGACTACAAGCCTCACCTCTAGACACCTTTTGCATTAGCAGAAATGTCTGTTGGGAGGCCTGGGTAGGGGCAGCGTCCATTGCTGTGGTGTAACCCATGTTATTGGTGACACAAATCTCTGAATGAACAGGACTCTTGGGACCCTTAAAGCCTCTGTTCCCAGGACTAGGCCCCCATATTACATGGGCACCAAAGGAAGGTGGGTGTTCAACCACAAGTCCTTTCTTTAAGCAGAGGCAGGGTAAGACTATAGCACCAACCTTATGGTCAGCAGAACTTTGCAATATGATGCTCAGACCAGGACATGCTTTAAGGCAAAAGTCCAGACATCAGTGTCACTATTAGTTAAAACAGGAAGGTGTCCAGCAAGGCTTTGTCATCTGAGCAGGTGTTTTGGGTGCAGGGAGAGGATTAGGGTTACAGTCTGAGATTTATTGTCCCCAACTCATTTTCTGGTCTCGTTATTTGTTCTTGATTTCTTAGAGGGAAAGGCTCAGGAGTGTTTTCTTCTATGCAGACTGTGTTTGGTCAAAATAAGAGCAACTCCTCTTTCTCTCTACCATTGCATAGGTTGTTTTTTGAAATTCAGCTGTGGCTGACAGAGGGTTATTTTTATTTTTTTATTTTTATTCTTTGGTTTGGTTTGCACTTTCTTGATTGTGCCCTTGCATTTTACAGTCTGTAACAGCATGCAGCTTATATCCCTTTTCACATGCTTTTTCCCCATATTATTACACTTTTAATCGCTTGATCCTGCACTCATTGAAGCTACTGAAAATGCTTCCACTAGGACACAGTAACATCCAGACAGCTCTGAAGACAGGCACAAACAAATGGGTGCCATCACCCTCTCTATCACTTTGCTGTGAAAGGCAACACAGGGTTCAAAAATGTCCACAGCTGAACGTGCATGCTTAAAGTCCAGTGAATTCCCTTGGAGTAGGTAACAAAATGCCATGAACTTTCCTGGGTGAGAGAAAGTGGTGAGAGTGATTTGACATAAAAGACTAACTATCATTATTAATTCATAGTTTGGCAGACCTCAGATATTTCAAGTGAATGAATTAATTTTGTATTACACAATATCTTTGCAGAACCTGGGTTTGAAAAACAGACTAATTGCCAATAAATAAATAAATTATGAAATCCTCTCCATGAGTGCTACTGGTTGTGCTGCTCTAGAAATTTCATTTCTCCTTTAGATGCTTTAAGTCACCAGTTTGCAATGCCAACAGAATTGGGTGGAACTGATAAAAATGTGAGCTGGGTAAATTACTACAATGTGCATAATAGCCATGGATAGCTGTGGAACTTGGACCTGTTCCCCATCCAGATGAAGTGCCATGGTCTCCATTATTTTATATGTTCTGTCTGTTTGATGCAGGTATCTGAGAGGACCAGAAGGGTCTGGTTCTTGGCAAAAAAAGCACATGGATATAAAGGCTATATGCTTCAGATTTAGCTAGTCCAGAGCTCATTAATGTAATATCTAACATGATTCAAATGTTTTTTACTTTCATTAAACTATCTTACAAAACATGATTTTGTTTCCATGAAACAGCTTTTTCTTTTAGATTTGAAGTATAAGGAAAAGCTTCCTTACCTCATGTTCTTAGGAAACGTTGCCATTTTGGAGCTTCTGAACCTGAACTTTCTCTCCTTGGTCAAAACCAATTCCGTAATCACCCTTGTACCATGCTGCCCTAGTAACAAAATGCCACACGACTGACACAGTGAATTTCAAGAATGTGCTTACACAGCTTATTGAAAAGTACTGCTATAACAAACATCAGTCACACTATAGGAGAAATAGGTGCTCCATAACCTACCAGGGCACTGTTTTTGGTTAGAGAACCAGCAATGGGACTAAGAAAACAGTAACTTTCCAAATACCAAGAGCCCTGTGACTAAATGGGCACTAGTTGTAAATTTATTACAAAACCTCATTATTAAGGTGGCTCAAAAGCATCTGTAGATTTTTGCTGCTCTGAAACCTCTGAGCAGCAGCTGAGAAAAAAATTTGCAGGTGCAGTTTCCCTGCCACAACAGAGCAACTGCTGAAAGCACTGAGCAGATGTCAGTGTCAGCATCAAATCTACTGCTTGTAGCTTTATTCTCAAAACCAGAAAACACCACATAACAAAAATTACAGGAGCTACTCTTTTAATCCAACTTTGCATTGAGCCAGGAAGCTCTGTGAACTTGTACATATTCATGGAATCATAGAATCGCAGAATGGTTTGGATTGGGAGGGACCTTAAAGACCATTTAATTCCAAACCCTGGCCATGGGCAGGGACTCCTCCCACCAGACCAGGTTGCCCAAAGCTCCAACTTGGCCTTAAGCACTTCCAGAGATGGGGCATCCACAGTGTCTCTGGGCAACTTGCACTGATGCCTCACCACCCTCATAGCAAAGAATTGCTTCCTAATATCTAATCTAAATCTACTTTCTTTTAAGTTAAAGCCATTACTCCTTGTCCTATCTCTACACTCCCAAGAGAGTCCCTCTCCTGCTTTCCTGTAGGCCCACTTTAGGTGTTGGAAGGCTGCAATGAGGTCTTCCCAGAGCCTTCTCTTCTTCTCCAGGCTCCATTTTACTTTGAGCTCTACCGTTATCTAGCTATTTCTTCATAAATCAGACAAAAGAAGCAAAAAACAAACAAACAGACAAAAAAAACCACATGTATACAGGCACACACACACAAAAATAAAAAATAAAAAAAGGAGAAGCCAGTTCCCATTTCTGACCAGATCATTCTTTTGCTAAATTCTTCCAACTGCAAAAACATGTTTAATTTTGTTCTGTACATGGGACAATGATAATATTAGTGAAACTCAGGATTACTCAAATCCTTTCCTTTTTTTTTTTTTTTTCTTTTTTTTTCAGAGCAATAGAATCTGTCTCTTAATTTATGATCAAAGAAGCAGACGTCACAAAGCAACAAGTTTTTGATCTCCCTTCTTTTCTTATGGTGACATTTCTTCTTATGCTTTTAACTGGTTGATTGTACTTCAGTTTCTTTTCTTGGGCATCCTTTCATCTCTCTATATAACTACTTTATACTTATTGTATATGATTTTTTATGATATACTGATTTTTATGATATTTATTTAACATTTGTTTAAATGTCTTGTGCCTTACTTGTTTCCTGAAAGACCCGACTCCTCACCCTTTTGTCTCCAGAGTGACCAATCTGGCAGTTGCTCTGCCATGACCAAGACACCAGAGGTCCAATATCAACATTTTCTGCCATTTGGCTTGTTTTAATATTTCCTATATAGATTAAGTTCAACAAAAATATGTACTTAAAAATAATACAATACATGGACTACATAAGATTAGCAAATGCAGTAAAGGTTTTTAAGTCTTGTTAATAGTGTTAAAATAATAGTAATTTATTTCAGATTGAATAGTTTGAAAAAGCAATTTCATTTTAACCAGAACCTGCAGTAGGGTTAATTTACATGCTCACAGCTTCTCTTCTCTCTTTTTTTCTCTCTTCTTTGTCTCTCAGGCAGAATTTCTAGAAATTGCATCCAGAGATGCTTTTTTTGTTTTTTTTTTAGTACAGTTCATTAAGAGTTCTTGTTGTAATAATAAATCCATGCTTTTGCATTAAATTCAGTTCAACAAAAGATTCTGACAATCTTCGTTTTTGTATATATTTTAGAATTATTTGTTCCCATTCCCACTGAAATGGATGGAACATTTCAAATTCATGGCTTACAATTATGTGCAGAGTTAAATTACAATACATTAATTTTCCCTTCTATTTTTTAATGATGTGTGCCCAAATGATGTCGTTCAGTTGACCATCTCTGATTGAAAGCTAGTTTGCTGCTAGCTTATTCTTAATATATTCAACACAATCAGAAACTACACTGGCTGTAGTTTCTCATTGCTAGTCTCCCTCAAGATTAGGATACTTCCCATAAAGCACTGGTAATATCTTGTAGGCAAAGGAAAGCTGCCAGTGAGTGGTTGTGTTGTTTGGGTTACATTAGTCCAAAGCTTTGATTTTATGATTTTTGTTAAAGTCCATCCTGAAGTATAAAGCTTTGCTGTTTGAATAGTGGCTGCTGCTGCATTTGGAGATATGAGGATGTCTATATTGATTTTTTTTAAGGAGACTCTGACCTTAGATATTTTTCTTGCTTGATTATTTCCTCGTCATTTCCTAAGACCACTTAAGAGTATAGCTATTTAGGGCCGCTGGGTTTTTGTTCTTACCTGTTGAAACCTTACAATAAACTATTTCAAGAGACAAAGGGAAATATTACAGTCATAATAAATTGAAGATAAACCCTGTGACTTTGGCAGTGCTGTGAATACTGGTGATACAATTATGCAAGTTCAACTGAATACCCTACAGAACAAACAATAGATCCAGAAGACTGTTCTTGAGCCACATGCTGCATGAATTTGCCTAGTAGCAGTTAGTTTAGCTTCTTTATTTTGCAACGACTTTTCAAAATAATAGTTCTGGTTAAAAATAATTATGATGTCTACTTAGCTCTCATGGAAATAGCTTAGTTTTACAGTTTTTCATCACTGAGAATGAAGGCAAAACAGTAACCTTTGAATTACTAGCCCTCCCCTAGAGCTAGATTTATCTTTTCATTTGGACAGATTCCTGTAGAAGACCATGTTTAAAGTTTTGTTGTTGTCATTGTTGCTAATGTTTTTATACCTAATATTCCTAATACTTCCTACTTCCCTAATGTTTTTCTGCTTTCAAAATTTCTCATGTTTTTTTAAGGTTATTAGTGTCTTGATGTGTTCTGTAATTGTCCTTTGGTTACATTTGGAATGGATAATGAGCTTCTGCATTTTGTTCAGAAAATTTTATATATACCTTTGTGACTCAGTACCTAATTGCTGGGGCAGTTTTAATGTTAGCTCTGATCTTTTGAGGAAATCATTCATAACTACAACTGCAAGCGTTCGTGTTCAAGACTGTATGAGTGCTGATATTTATCTATCTAGCCATCTATCTATCTATCTGTCTATCTATCTAATCTATTTTAACCGGTTTTATGAAAACACACTTCTACATCATGTCAGGAACAGATCATGAACAGAGAAATAAAAGTCTACCTTCATAGCACAAATGTGTATGGCATAACTTCAGATGTGTTTAGGATTTCCATCGAGGAAACCGTGGAGCTACTAGAGGACTAGGTTCATTTAATTTATTCAACTCTTTTGGTCTTGCTTTTGTCATGAACAGCTGCAGGATTGAGAACTTGTGATGCACTGTGTTAAAGGCTCTGATCTACCTCTAACTGAGGTCAGTGAAAATAGTCTTAGTTGAGATCAGCAAGTCCCTGAGTCAAGCTCTGAAAATACCTTTCACTTCCATCACATCTGCTGCACCTTTCTAAGGACCTCTGTGTTCAGAGGACTTTACTATATTTCTGACAAGAATACAGCTGACCTTTCTCTCCATCATTCTACTGAGACTAGGTCAGACCAAGCATGGGTCAGACGAACTGTACCCACTGCAACTGCAACTGACTGTAATGGAAGCTTCACTGTCTACCTTAGATGTAGGTATCTCCATTTTAGACACACAGAGGTAAACAGGATCAGTCCTACCTGAGTAATTCCAACCAAGCTTATTCCCCTTGCCCCTGAGGTGCTTGAGGAAAGTGGTAATTTGAAAGTACTTGAAGGTTTGGGGGCAAACCTTTTCTGTCCCTACGGGGCTTACAGGCTGACTAGAAAACAAAAGACAGAACTTAAAGCAGACAAGTGGAAGGAAAAAAATATAAATGAAATCCCTAGAAACAGAGAATAAGAAAGGGCATGAGTGCCTCTGCCTAATTATGGCAATGATCTTTAGCTTGGAGGATCAAATCAATGATGTGATGTGATAAATATACATTTTTTAACGTGTTGGAATTATGACCCTTGTGAGACAACCAAAAAGAAAAGATCTGGGGAAGCACAGGTCAAAAAGAGAATGTTAAGTTTTTCTTTTTGCTTGGTTGGTTGTTTTTTTAATTGGCTTTAATATAAATGTGGTCTAACTTCTCTCTGAAAGTTGATGCGTTGTGCTTCTGTCTCAAAAAAGCAATTCAAAACCAGACCAAATATCAAAACAATTTATCATTTAGTGTTTACCTCTAGCTATATGCCATGTAACTTTCCTAGAAATTTGAACTCCAAAAGCTTCTCTAAAGCATACCTGTTTTGCAGGCTAGCTTATTTTTATGAAGATATTAAATTAATTTTTATAGCCATGTGACAATACTACTAGATATCATTGCAAACAATGAACTGCCTATCATTTCAAGGTATTGACAAAGTCTGGTGCAGTCTAATGAAAAAATTATTTCAGCAAATTATGTGTCAGATTCTATTACTTCGTTGTTAGAAAGGAAACATGAAGTGTATAAGATCAATACTAATTGGCAGGAGAGAGAAGTTCACACAACACCTTGTAAAGAAAGAAGATAAATGTCCCTCCTGCATTTCATCAAGCTGATTACTTTATAGTGGTGGAGAGAAAACTTGATTACAAAAAATATGTTTATGTCCTTTACCTTATTTGCTAATACAATTAGTTTTACAAGCTCTGACACTTGAGTTTCTTGCTTTTTGCTACTTTAAAACTTTCTTTACCTTTCAATGTTAAATGCTGCTGCCTTTTTCCTCCTTCTGCATCCAATTATTTTTAGATTCTGGTCTCTTCAACATGTTAGGACTCTCTAACATCTCACAGGCTCTTCTCTGTTTCAGTGCATACAGAAACAGGAGGCAGCTACCCTGCGCAAGAGTCAGTGTGGAGCAACTAAGGGTCTGTAAGTTCATTTTCAGCCCACTAACTATCTTAACATAAAGCACCATGTCACAAACTACACAAACCTTGCAGCTTATGGTAATAACTGACCCAACTGTTTTCATGTCACAAAATTCTCATTAGCTTTTCAGCCACTTGTCTTCTTTAATTTCTATGATATGGATCAAATAAGTGAAAGAGTTTTATGAATTATATCTTCCTTTTAAAACAAAACAAAAACAAACAAACAAAGGAGATTTTTGTCACTCAAGAACTTGGAGAGTATACCAGATAAACTAGCTGTGAAAATGAAAGATAAGATGTCTATGCTTTATCTCAGTGAGGAAAGTGCTTTAGACTCACATGAGAAGTTGCTAGATAATCTCCCATCATGAAAGTCAAATTCCCATGGCATTAAATGAGTAAAGACAGGCCGTGTATCACTTTCTTGTCAGGGGAAGAAGGTAGCCTACCAGGACCAGATACAAGATGGTAGTTCTCCTGTCACCATTCTCCATTCACTGTTCCTGACTAACCAAACAGTGTAAGTTAAAAAATCTGCAGGGACACCACCAGTTAACTTGTGGCTGGTCAGCAGTCCTCTTTCCCATACACCAAATGCAACTTATCTGCAGGAAGGTCTTACTCAGGATGTGGAGAAGAACACTGGACTCACATAGAGCATCAAAGGAGTATCCTTACTGTTTGAGACAACCATCAGGATAGTCCAAAGGGATGTAAGAGGAAGCAGGTGTCTTTCTTATGTTTATCTGAACTGATTCATCTCTGCCGTCAAGAAAATACTTGGAATAACACCTTAACATCAATTCTTCCTTTGCTGAGGGCAGAACTCTGAGACAGAGATCCCTGATGAAGTTTTGGACTTGCTTTTGTGGGGATGTCTTCACGGCATACTCTTGGCAAGTGACCTAGATGACTGCTGCTTTTGAGATAAGAGTATGAGTGTGCTCAGTGTATGTATGTATCAAATACATCAAAATGTCTGGAGGGCATCGGCCCCAACTTAAAGAGGAAGATGGCTAGATAACTAGAGTAACTAGGATGCTTCAAAGGAATGTGAAAAATGAGTAAAGAGTAAGACTGAAAAGAAGTATAAAAGAAACATGAAAAAATTTAATAGTGGCAGAGATCTTTGAGTGGAAACAGCAGGAGTCATAACCTCCCAGAAGCTTCCCTGCTGTTATTTCAACCTTTGACTCTGCCAGATGGAGCAGCTGCACCAAGTGCCATGAATAATGCTTATCCAGCTAGAGGATTATGGGGTGCAGCAAGTAGGGACCTGCACCTTGCATGTGCATATGCAACCTTGTGAGGGAGGGGCTTTCTGTTATGCATTGGGGTCAGCAAGGTATAAAGAGCAGCATGTATTGGTCCTGAATGGCTAATCCCCTCATTGTCAGCTAATTATGTGTTCTAAATTAAGAAACCTCTTCAGCCCTGAATTGGTTTAAAGTACATGAACTGAGTAACTTTTCCCTGCAAGAGTCTTTTTGACTATCCTTGAGCATCAGGTAAGTGCAGCAGAGGCGATGTGTACTGGAAGCACAGGCAGAGAGAAGGTATTTTATGGCAGTGGCAGGAAAGCAATAAAGGCTCTGTGTGCTTGGATCATCTGCCTTCTACTCTGCAGCTCTTCAAGACTGTCTCCCTTTTGGAGATGATCTGTAGAGAGCTTAGCAAGATGAACATTTCCAAGTGCAGTTTGTCTTCCTCCCACAGGCTTCTCAGTGAGAGTGAGGTCTTGGAGTTTCACTAAAAATCATTTTGGAAGGAGGCAAATGAGGGCAGAAAACAAACAAAAAACAAACAAACAAACAAACAAAAAGCATTGGGAGACATTAGATACCTCATATACACTGGGTGAATGTAATTTTGAGATGAATGTAATTTTGAGATGCATTAATTCCTGCTTTTGGAAAAACAGTCAACAAAACCACAAGCGGACAAGCAGCTGGTAGTTCTGAGCAGGTCTCAGAACTGGCAGCTCAGGATGTGTATATAGAAGAACCATTCAGTAGCAGTGACCATAATTTATACAGACTTAACAGTGGCACTGAAAGGGAAAATTAAAATATTCTTCATAGTGGAATGAAATATTGTAAAGGAAAAGCTACCCTAAAATGACGAAGCTTGTTAAGGAGACATTTAAAAGTAGCAGATAATAGGTAAAATGCTATTAAAACACATTACACTAGAAACTTCTTGCCTAAGACTTCCATTCTCACTGAACAGAAAAGTAAAGGAAGGTTTTAGAAGTGAAAATAAATAATGATAAATAATAAAAAAGACAACTTTAAAAGTGGAAGCAATATTCACTTGAGAGGAAGATAATGGACAGTAGCAAATCAAATATCAACGGACAACAGGGTAGGTAAAAATACAAGGAAAAGATACAAGGACCAACTTCTAAAGACATAAATGACATAAAAGACATAAATGCTAATAATCATTACTTCCTAAAACATACCAGAAAAAGAAAATTTCCCAGAGTCAGTAAGATGCACAGACAATGATCATAGAGAAAACAAACCCACATGGAGAAAGCTTTGATCCTCATGCACTGCAGAAGGAAGGTGGAAAAGTTATCACTGATAGAGAAGAGCAGAGAAGATGATGGTGGGGACTTGTGTTGGAACTGTCAGGAGTAGAAATTTCAGAAATCGATAAACTGATCACAAACCTCTGTGAGATTCTATTTTTTAAAAGAAATTTAGATCTGTGAGCTTGCCAAACTACTAGTCAATCAAGTAACTTGCTGCTTGATCCAGCCTCAGAATCAAAGAAATAGAAAATGGTTAATATGTTACCAGTGTCACAAAGTAGGACTCAGGTCATCTTGGGAAGGACAAACCAGATGCTTTTGACTTCAGCACCAGACAGATTGTTGAAGAACTGTAAAAAGGACTGAAATTAATAAATATGGATGAAATTATAGATATGGAATGAGTCACGGATATGTCTTGTGAAACTGTAAGGATTTCTGGAAGTGTCTGTTGATACTGGATTTACTGGTGAACCAGTCAATCCAGTATCCTTAGCCTTAAGAAAAAAGGCTGACAAAGGCATTCAGAAAAACTGCAAAAGTTTTCCCTCTTTCAACAAAAATATTTTTGTCTCTATCCTGCTGTAACCACATACATTAGTAAATGAATATTTTAGCATATAGTTAACTAGCATATTAGTTAAATGAGAGTCTCAAAGGATATGTGGTAGGACCTGTCATGCTCAGCATATTCATAAATGATAAAGAAGAAGAGGTAAATAGTGAGGGAACAAATTTTGCAGAGGATATGAAATTATTCAGGGTAGTTAAGCTTAAGCTGCTATGCAGATATGCAGGTAATTCACAATGCAAAAAAAACTTAGTGATGATGTACTCTCAGGGCTGATAATGGAAATTAATCCACATGAAATAACAAGAACTCTCTGTGTCTAATGATGGACATACAAACACAGTTTTACCACCATAGAAATGAGAGTTTAGGGTCATTTGGGGCAGTTCCCTAAAAATGGTAATGACAATTATTTTTCAGCTAGACATATGCACAGTATGACTGTGGCTGAGAGTTGAATGTTTTTCTGAGAAAACCCACACAACAGAATCCATCCAGATGGGCGATTCAAAACACTGCCATAGTATATTAATTACTTTGCAATAAAGTTTTGGGAGTGGAAAAAAAAAAAAAAGAGAGAGAGAAAAAAAAAGACGGGATTTGTTTCAAGTGTATTAGAACAGGATGCAAAAGTTACTAGAGAAGTTTCCACTTTCTCTGTTGTCTTCAGTAAGCCTTTCACTTTTGATTCAAAAGCTCATTTAGTGATGTAATTACTTTAGTGCAACGGTGTGCTGAGGAGGACAGCTGAGTAGCTGCATTTAGATTTATTGCAAAGCAATAAGCAATATTGCTGCTGAGTATTCTTGGAAAGATTTGCCTTTCAATATATTTGATTTTTCTCAAACTGCTTACTCATTTGCTTCTTACCAGTTCCATTGGATGACCTAAAAATGCCATTTTGTGATGATCTATAAAGGCTGAAAAATATTACATATAGGTTTGATGTAGTTTTGTTTGTTTGTTTTCCATTTAAGCGAAATTCTTTTCAATCCTGAAGTACAAAATTTTTAAATAGGGACACTGTAATCTACATGTCCCTGTAATCATGACATCTGGCAACTCATATTTACCTTGTATGTTCTTCTTAACTGATTATGTGTCCATTATTTTTTCTCAGTTTTCTATTGTTATTTCATCTCTGCTCCTATGGAAATGATACTCCAATAATGTATTCCAGCTTTAATATGTCTGAAATAATCAAATATCTGCTTCTACCTTCCTGGCTCAGCGAGCAATGAAGCTTTTTGTTTTGTTTTGTTTGTTCTCTTTTCCTGCACAGTACTAGCAACAAATACCATTACTGTTTGGTACCAAGTTTTTTTTTTTTTTTTTTTTCTGTAGAAAACATTTGGCACAAAAGGTTTCTGAAATACATTCAAAATTGTCATTAGAGTTCACAGATGTCAGGTATTCTTATGACACTAAAGCCTCAATTGTTTATTCTACAAAAGGGGGGAAATTATGTCTTTGGACCCTTGTCCTCATGAGAATACTCTGAAGGTTACCATCATGACTATTCTGCTAGCTATCAGAATGACTAATGAGCCAAATTTTGGTTAAACTGTCCTAGAAATAAAAAGCAGACAGGAGATTTTTTATTTTCAGTGGTTGACATGAAACTCCGTGGTTCCCCAACAGGACCCTTTGTATACTTACAGGGGTCAGTCCCAGCTGCTGGTACCACACAGAGAAATGGGGCTGGAGGTCTCTGGTGTGTGTTCCTAGTACCTCCTTCACCCACATCCAACCCAGATATGGAAAGGAGCCTGTCAGAGGTGTGCAAAGTCAGAAACCAAGCATTTGAAGTCCTGCAGTAAGTCACCAGCACTGGAGGTCCTCACTAATTTACCAGTAGCAGATGATCATTGAAATGCCGACCTTTAAGGTCCATTTCTCAAGTTTAACTCCAAGAAAGCATCTTCTGTTAACTAGACAACTTATTCCTCAGGCCCTCTAATCTTGATGGCTTCTGCTTTTTTGCTTCCCTGCCCTTGCACCCCAGCTCTTGTCTGACATTTTCTCGTTGTGTTTTCCCTTCTCTGATTCCCCATGTTTTCCTTCCTTTATATCCCTCCTACAGAGCTGTCGTCTCTTTAAGTCTCATCTCCCCTGGTTTTGACTCACATTTTCTACCACTATCCATGGCCCAATCTTTTCTTCTCCCAATACCCTCCCAACATCCCAAAAAGTCCCTCCATTCCTATGGTGCCAGAGTCTTTCTCTCCTCTCTTGTCATGTTGTTAGTGGGGTGCCCCTCAAGCTGAGGGAGCACAGGAGAAGCACTCCCAGACTCTCATCCCTATGTCACTGCCTCAGCAAATGAAACCCATGGTGAAAATCCACCCCCAGGTACTGCAGTGGCGATAAAACAAGCTAACTCCAAATGGAGTCCTTGGCACATTTTGCTGCTAACCTCCAGCCATTCTCTGCTGATGTGGAAGGAGGTTTTTCAAAGATGTAAAGTCTCAGTTGTTTTTCCATGGGAACAAAACAGCTTAAACCTTGCAGCAGGGTAGTCCTTTATACCTCACCCAACATGACCTGTGTTACTGCAGGTTGATGCTTTCTCTTAGCTGTTCTCATGCTACAGATGGTACCCTACATTCACCCACGCCAAGCCTGAAGAGGACATCCTACCAGGAACTGCGACCATCAAGAAATGGAATCCCAGTTAACCCCTAACTGTTGCAGCGGGACATGTCGGCAAGGCAAGAGCATGAGTCAGGAACATCCATTGCACTGATCTGAAAGGGAAGATTCAAGATCAATTATAATGAAAAACAATTGTTATAGCAACAGAATAAGTAGCAGCACAAAACAAAAGCTATTGTGCTGAGTCTCCAAACCACTACCATTAAACTAAATACACAGAACAAATCAGGCATATGTGTTTGAAATATATTTGACATAAATGTACTTTTTGTTGTCTCAGTTAAATCTCTAGAAGCTGATTTATTTTGAATATCAGACAATCAGTTACTAACAAACTTCTCTAAATGCCTCTTGTAGACTTTGAAAGGTTTCTGGGAATGAGATAGCTTGGTTGACTAAAGCATAATTCTGCTTATCATGTTTAGAAAGATTATAGTGAAAAATATTAAGTAGGGTCCCTTCTTTGCCAAGGAGGCAATTTAATTAGCCACACAATTTTATGAGAATATAATCTTCTCCTTTCCATGTTCATACAAAACAAATGAAGAGAAATTAACAAGGTACTGAAAGTGCTTTACCAAAATTCTGCTCTTAATCACAGTTATCACGTATATTAAATATTTTCTACATGAAATCTTGTGTTTGTACCAGACCATTGGACACTGAAAGAGAGTGTAATCATGTAGTTTTCCCTTAGGCTTTAGATTTTGAAGCCAGTTTAAAGAAGATACAGAGATTTTTGCTTCTCAAACTGAAGGTTCTGAAAAATGACAGTACATGGATCCTGTGGGATTTCAGTTATTTGGACCTAAGCCAGTGCACATTAAAGCTGTAATTAGTCAGTGCTTGTGAAAAGCTGCACAAAATGGAGGGATAGAATTTTCTAGGGATAGAATAGCATTATTTCTTATTGTGATCTGTTAAACAAATATTGTAGTAAATGGCTATTCCACACTATGCAGAGGTTGAAATATCCTAACAATACAGAGCCTGTAAAGGTTTTAAAGTTTGGTATTCCTGGAGTTTGCCACCTTTCTTTTAGCAAAGCATGTTCTATCTCCCAGGACAGAAGACACCGGTGATCTTGACAGGGAGATAAGACAGCATCTCTTCAGTAGGTTCATGGCATCCTTAGTGGCACAGCACTCTCCAGAGCACTGCTCCTCATCCCACAGCACTGTTCTTTCCCTTCCACACTTTCTGTCTGAAGAGGCACTACCTACATCAGAGACCTAGGGCATGTGTGACAAGAAGAGGCAGAATTTCTTACAGAGAAACGTGTGTTCTGTGCCAGACACTATAGCCTGATGGCACCACCTTGAAGGTTGTCCAGTCTTGCTCTCTTCTGGGGAGTGAGTCACTGGTGACTTGCAAATAGCTAAGGAATGTGGCAGTGGGGCAGATGTTGTTCAGGATGCCCTTTGTGTGGTCCCTATTAGAAAGTGAACAGGACAGAGAATCCCTCAGGGTGTGCTGGTCACCTAATTCTTTTATTCTCATTACTCTGCTCATCTCAAGGTAATTATTGGGCAAGTCAGACCTGAAAATGAACTGTGGTAAACGTTTTAGCTATATGCTCCCTTGGACAGCAACCTATTCTCTGTTTCTGTAAAATATCTGGTACTCTGGTTCACTGCTACAGTAGACTAAGTCTGTAAGCAACCCAATTTGTACTTCTTTCCTTTTTACTTCTGAAATTCTTTCTTCCACTATTTACTTGCAATTCCTCTTGTACGGAGCTGTAAAGTAATTCAGCTCTCACTGAAAATCTTGAATGTCTCTGAGACATTTCTGAGATTCAAGGATTTGATCTGCCTACGCTGGGTTTTCACTGTGTACCTATACAGTGTATATATAATTGGTGATGTTAACGATAAAGATATTGGCTCTAACAAATATAAACATCTATTTTTAACTAAACTAATGGTAGGTATTTTTGGAGGACAGCTTCATTCAGAATTTGGTCTGCACATTGGATCTTTCAGGATGTATGGTAGTTATTTCTCTTTTCTTATTGAAACTGTATCACGATCATATGACATTTTTTTCTGGTCCAAGACAAAATAGAGGAATAGTAAACATTCATGAAACTATGAAGATCTCTGATTAGAGTTAATTTTTTTTCTATGTTTTGGGCAACGAGTGAAAATTTATTTCACTAAAAACAACTAAGTTGTTTAGAATTCATCCCAACAATAACTTTTCAAGACTGGTAACAAGAAAACAGCTTATTGACTTTCATATAAGCACTGTGACATTGATAAATTCCTTGACAGCAAGGTATTCACTATAACAGCAAGTGACATACATCTGTGATTTCCCATGTTTAGGATCTACTTCTCTAGTCCACTTTTAATAGTATGTCATGGATTCCAACCTGATCATCCTTTCTGATCCATCATATTCTTTGGGGATGTCCACCTTCCACTTGTGCCTGTTATGCACTCCCCCAGGCTAACCATATTAAGCTGAGCTCCTACAAATAAGCACTCTCTCTTACCACTGTAATTTCAGTGATTCCAGGAATTACCTGGTATCACTGAAGTGTCTCCTGACAACGGGCAGGTAGAGTTTAATGTACTGCTTCCCTTATTATGTAAAAAGCAAAATTTTAAAGATTTATATTTAAAATCTCATGTCTATTCCTCATGTTTTATCTCTATTTTCACAATATGGCAGCCATAATAGCATCAGTATTGTTTTTGTAAGGATGCACAGTTTTTGAGCAGTCTTTCTCCAACATCAGCACTGTGTTTTTTCTACCTGCAGAGATTTTTGGTTCAAATAATATATTTATTTTCATCATCACAAAAATATTTTCACCTGCCTTCATTTTGGATACCCCTCCAGTGTTTATATGCCAGTCCAACTGTAAAATTGAAAATATTTAAATGGAAACTGTTCTTGTGTCACTAGTATCCTGCTTGAGAAGCTCGGCATAGAAACAGAAAGCTTATTTTTCTGCTGTCAAAGCATGCATTAAGAAAAAAGTTTTATGAACAGCATTACAGGATACCACAAAAAGGTATAAACTAGTTGCAGAGGGAAGATAAAAATAAAGAAATAGACTGTCCTCAGATATCTGGAGACTTTTTTAAGCCAAATACTTTGCAAGGTTTTAAATATTCAGCTAACACTATTCTTCCAATCATTACTGTATCTCTGAGGTTGTATTGTGCTAGGAAAAAAAAAAAAAAAGTCTGATGTTAAAGTATAGTGAGAGATGAGTTTTTGAGTATTTTCTACCAAGACCTTGAATTGGAAATATCAGGGCATCAGTACAAAATGGATCCCATTAACTTTTGTCCTGTCCTTTCATGGCAGCAGAATGGCTGCTCAGAGGAACACCACACAGAAGCCAAAGTAGGTCTGGATGTGCAGCCATCACTGATTCCAATTCAAGCATCATCTAAGGACAAAGAATCTTGAGTCATTTCTGAGATTCAAAGTTTTAATCTGCCTATGCTGTGTTTTCACTGAGAACCTGTATAGTGTATATATAACTGGTGATGTTATTGGTAAAGCTATAGGCTCTAACAAATATAAACATCAATTTTTAATGAATTACAGTCTATTACAGTCCATAAGGAAAATGAATGCAAATAACAAGAAGTTGGATTGATAAATTTATTTTAGCAACTGGGTTTAGAGCAGCAGAATGCACTGAGGAAAAAGAAGATTCAAAGAAAAAAGAATTGAGAGAAGCCCTGAGGAGAAGAACCTGGGGGTGCTGGCTCAACATGAGCCAGCAATATGCACTTGCAGCCCAGAAAGCCAACTATGTCCTGATCTGCATCAAAAGCAGTATGGCCAGAAGGGTGAGGGAGGTGATTCTGCCCCTCTTCTCTGGTCTCATGAGACCTGGATCCCTGCGTTCAGCTCTAGGATCCCCAGCACAGAGGCGGGCCACAAAGATGGTCAAGGGGCTGGGGCACCTCTCCTATGAAGACAGGCTGAGGGAGTTGGGGTTGTTCAGCTTCGAGAAGAGAAGGCTCTGAGGAGACCTTACAGCAACCTTCCAGTACCTAAAGGGGGCTACAGGAAAGGTGGGGAGGGACTCTTTATCAGGGAGTGTAGTGATAGGACAAGGGACAAGGCTTTAAACTAAAAGAAAATAGATTTAGCTTAGATACTAGGAAGAAATTCTTTCCTCAGAGGGTGGCGAGCCACTGAAACAGGTTGCCCAGAGAAGCTGTGGATGCCCCATCCCTGGAAGTGTTCAAGGACATGTTGGATGGGACTTTGGGCATCTTGATCCAGTGGGATGTGTCCCTGCCTATGGCAGGGGGTTTCAGTAGATGATCTGTAATTCCCCTCCAACCCAAACAAATCTATGAGTCTATGATTTAGTGAAAAAAAAATTAAAAATATTAGGATATTGAAATAAATTCACAGTTCTGTAGAAGCACATCAGCCTGTCAATCAAATGTAACCAACCTGCAGACTTCTGTTAGTCCAAGTTATCCTGGATATTGGTAGAACTGCAGCCAAAAATAAATACATAAATAAAATAATCAAAGAGTACCAAAAAAAAATAAATCTAAATTTTGAGTCCTTCCATATGAAGGATGAAACTCCTGTTGATTCCTTTGAGTCAAGTATTCACTCCAGAAAAAGTTGATCATAGGGTGCAGATAGCAGTTAGGAATTTTGCTTTGACAAAAGACTCTGAGACACACACATTTTTCAACTCAAATGAAACTGAGAAATTCAAAAGAAACAAAGATCAAAGGTTAGGTGTAGGATTTAGAAAAAAAATGAAATTAAATAAAACAAGTATTAACACTCTAGTAACCTTTATGGACAAATAAAAGTTCAGATAAGCAGAAGGGTTTAATATCCAATACCTGCAAAATTATTGAAGGAAACACAGACAAGAATGATTACTTTTTTTTTTTTTTTTTAAACAAACCTATTGGCACCTGAAGACCAAAGGAGAAACAAGAGAACAGACATGCTGCAATAAAACTGAGTAGCAAAAAGAATCTTCACTTGGAGATTATATAAAGTTTGTAGTACAAGGCATTGAACTTTTTTGAGTTTGGTGATTGGATTTCTTGGTTATCCATGAGAAGAATAAAGTGCAGTTACCTGTTATCCACTTAATCATGCAGTCTAACAAATTACAGGAGTTTTCTGGATAGAGAAAACTTGTTTGATGTCAAGAACACTTGTTAACAATGCCTCGTGCTTGAGAAATCTGAAAAAATCAAATATTTTATATTTCTCATTTTCATAATGTAGTATTATTTTGATCAGCTGCCATTTAGAGAGAATGTAAATAATGTACTTCTGCCCAATTCAGCAATCCAAATTTCACCCAACTGAAAAAGGGACAAAACTAACAGTTGCTGTGGATTTTTATGGTGCTTATCTCAGTCGCTTCTTCTGAATTTTGATATGTTGCAAAAGAGCTGCTGATGATTTAAACACAGATGCTGAAGTGTGACTTCCTTCTGTCCAAAATCTGCATCTGAACTTCAGAGAGGGAAATGTTCGCTCATGTAAAGTTAAAATAGGTTCTATCCATGGATAGACAATTTTAAATCTGAGAGTACTTATTTTATACATGCAAGCCATTCATCTGTAAGCCTCTGCCTGTATCTTTCATGTGCAACTCAAATGAAAAATGCAAAGAACGTATCTCCCATGTTGCTGGAATTTTAACTTTTCACAAATCCCTAACCCAGCTTAACTTTAACTTCTGCTTTTTGCCAGCTCCAATCTGAGCAAAATAAAGTTTTATGGCCTACAGAAATTTACACAAGGCTCTCATATCATCTCTCCAGTGTCTTTTCACTTCTGAAGGCTCAATATGTTAATAGAGAAGATAGCTTTCACGCAAACAAGTACCTTTAAAGACCTGAAAGCAGTCATTTGCTTTTCCCTGTCATTGTCTGACACATTCTCTTTTTTGTTTTGTTTGTTTTTTTTGTTCTGTTTTTTGTTTGTTTGTTTGTTTTGTTTTGTTTTGTTTTGTTTTTCCTGCTGTCATTTCTCCTTCCCAAGAGTAAATAGGGCAGTGCTACTGGAAGCTGCATAAATGACCTGAAAATAAACAGCAGTTCTACAGTGCACCTAATAAAGGCTCATCTGGAAAAGACTTGTGGTATGCTACTTTCTTAACCATTCAGCTGAGATCAATGAAGAGCGTCATCACTCCTACCAAACACTGTTCTGGAGATTCAGCACTGTTCTCCTTTTCAAATGAAAATGTTTCCTCTCTATGGAAAGAAAAAAATATTTTTCTGTAAATTCTATTGATATTTATAACTATAGAGTGTCTTTGTCATGTATATAGTTAGACTCCACAAAAACAAATCCATCTACTGAGGCTTGGTGATACAAGAGCCACATGCAAAATGAATTCTGTACCAAGACATGGGAGAAACTTAGATGGGGGGTAGCAACTGGTATTTCAATAATAATTTCTTAAATTCATTGCCACGCTTCTCTACCAGTTATGAATTAGCTTTGAGTCCTACTAGCACAAGAGGGAAGAAGACACAATCAGCCCAAATACACACTCCCAGAATAGACTCAGATAGAAGAGAAACAGAGATATGAAGAGGAGATATTTGTAATTCATACAGAGCATTTGTATGAAGTCTGGCTATTAACCTAGGCAAGAAGCTCAATATGGTAATATGGTGTCTCTGAAATCCAGCCTCAGACTTGCCAGAAAACAATGAAGGAGCTCAGTTCCAGCATGATCATTTCAGTCTGTGCTTCCTCAGTGTGTTAGGAAGGAACAAGGATCCGTCCTTGCTCCTGTTTTTGTTGTTGTTGTTGTTTTCTTTTGCTCCCAGCTCTAGTGTCTCATTTTAAATCACTGCATCATCTGCTGGAGTCTCTTGATCAGCTTTAATCACATTTCATAAAGATTCTGTCATGGTAAATTCTTGCCTATATGGGACTGCATAGTGTTAAATGTCATCAGAGCACACAAATACTTAATTTACTGTCCTGAATAAAGGTAATGTGAATGGCTCAAACACCTGGACAAGAGCAACTGAAGCATCACTTGGCAACTGTGGAAAAGCAGTAATGTCAAATGTCACACAAGTAGGTACTTCCACACGAAGACTGTAATTTCCTGGTCCAGCAATCACTTCCCATTTGTCTATTTCTCATGGCATTTTTAAAAAGGAATATTCTGTACATGGATACATTTAAAAGCTGACTTCCAAACTCCTTAAATGTTCAGAAATAACAGGCTTTCTTTCTGTCTCAAAGAGAATGCTTATGTTTGACCCATACCATGTGTCAGTGATCCCTTCTTCTTTTGACATGTTACAGACCCAGTACTGAGACACCAGTGGAAATTATCACATTTCTGGTGGTAAAACAGTGATAATAGGAGCATACAAATTGCCACACTGAAGCACAGAGTAACAGATATGCTATCCATCTTTGACACAGGTCAGCATCACATTTAGGGAAGTACTTGAAAGCCAGCAATGTTCAAATCTAGAAGTCATTTTCTGGCTGCTGTTACTTGAGATTTTATTTATGTCAGAAACTTGCAGGTAAACATTTCTAACACATGTAGCTTATCTGTGTGATTGAGCGGTATCTCACTGGTTGTGTAAACTTCTCATCCTTTTTCTGAATCCTAATTATGCTCTTGGCCTCAAAGATGCTGAGTAGCAATTCCTCAGAGGAGCAATGCCCAAGTAATTGTTATACCATCACGTAAAACCAATAGCAGGCAAACAATGTCATTGTATGGCAGATGTTTAATGCAGAACATGGCAGTAAACATGATTGCTTTTTATTTAATTTCTCTTCATCTTGAACTCTGAAATATCTGTGCAGGAAACTATGTAAAAAGGCTGACAGCACTGCTGATTATATTACCCTTATTTATGCAGAAGATTCTCTTGTCAGCCAGTTATTACTATTGTTATCTTTGACTAGAACTTAATCACTCAAAGTATAACAGTGACTTGTCACCTTTCCAGCCACTGTGTACAATTTTGAGGGGAAATAAATGAGTCCAACTCAAAGGAGTCAGCATAATTCTGATTTATCAAGCCAGTCAGGAGCTGCCAACCTTCTAAACAAAAGGGTATCCCTGGGTCAGCAGATGTACAAATATTTCAGTAGCTGTCACTGTATTGCACTCTGTTGTTCATTTGTCAGTGGGGCCCTGCCCTTAGCAAAACAGGCTGAATACTAAATCACTGCAATTTATCACAGTGAAAAACAAGACTGTCAGATGACGTTTTTTTTTTTTCAGCATTGAGACCCTAAAGTGACAGGGAAGTTTATAGAATGATTGTGTTTGGTTAAAATTTGTCATACAGATGCACAGATTGGCTGGTTTCACTTCTGAGGCTCCCATATCATAGAATATAGAATCATGAGAGAGACTAAGAAAAATCTGGTGATATTTGTAATTTGTACTTGGGTGTGTATATATACATACACAGAAGCATACACAAAAACGCACACACACATATATATACACACACAGCATACATAATGTCGCATGCATATGTATTGCTTATGCATATAGTAGATAGATATATTCACGAAATGGCAGACAAATTAATTCCTGCCTCTGTGATTGTTTTCCTCTTATTCCTGGTAATATAAAACAACTATGTACAGGCTGAATAAAACTGAAACTATTGCAGAATTTTGTAAGATTTCCAGAATTTCTTATTCTTTAAAAACACGAAACAGAGCCCTTTCCTAGTGCTTCGCTTTAAAATAGAAAATAAGAGAGAGAGAGAGAAAAGACAAAAAAAAAAAAAAAAAAAAAAAAAGTGACTAAGTGAGAAGTAAATCTCCTTTCTTTCATCCCAAACAGAGATTTATGACCTTGAGCTGACATTTTCCTTCCTCCCTCCCTCCCCCCACTGGAACATATACATTTTTACCACAAAGTTTTGATTCTACTATACTTGCATCAAAACACCATCTCCAAAGAGATTTTTCTCTTACTCACAGGGAAAAAAAAAAAAAAAAGGCATTTAACAGGGACTTTTGACTAAGACAGTAGCAAAGGATTTGTCCGTAATAGTATTTGATTTGCGACCAATTTGCATTTTCAGGTGCTAATTTTCTGAATCATCTCACACTTCATTTCTGTATGTCATAGGCAGATGATAATTGTAATTACATACTTGAAAAGGAATCTCTTAAAAACACGGTCAAAATGCAGGAAAGATGTTAAAACCTTTCTACTGCTGACCACTTAACACAAGAGGCAAAAATCTATCCTTAAATTTTCCAGGAAGAGAGACACCTAAAAACTTATCCAAGCTCTCAGAACAGGCTGACACTTCATTTCTGATTGATCTGTTGCACCTTATTCCATATTTCTCCAGTGCCTTCTTACTTCTATGGAATACTTTGGTCTCCACATGTAATGATTTATTGTGGTTACCATATGAGTTCAACTAGCTTTGGTACCATGATACCAATTCATAAGGCTGGGTTTTCAGCTGTATTTTGTCACTCATATTTGTCATCTGTCCGGCTCTTGGTATTCCCCAACATGCTCTCATCTATATCTGTACTTCTCTTTCTATGCATAGTTTTTTCATTTTCCTTCTTGTGTACCATAGAACCACTTCCTCATTCGTGACACCAAGTACAGAATCAACATGGAGAAAAGAAAAAGCACTCCAAAGGTCTTCCCTCACACAGGGTAGATGAGATGTATTGAAGTGTTTGAAGTTTTTGAAGGTAAAAACTCAAATGGGAGAAAAATCAGGCCCGCACAACTGTGTGTAACCTTTTAGGTTGAAACATTTTTAAAATTTAAAGTCACACCCAAAATTTTAACCTAAATTATACCTGTCACATTCCACTCTTGCTGCAGGACAGCATTCACTGAAATGGAGCAACATAACAGAAGCTTTTCCAATGACATTTCATCCTGACTAAAGGGAGGAAGGAGTAAAAGTTGAAAAGACAGCCTGTAGTTTCTGAGACTAATTGTAAAAATCCAGCGAGTTTGAGCTGGATTTAACTTTGAGCTCTGCAGAAGCATCTGAGCTCCAGAGAGCTGACAAGAACAAGAAATGCTCTCTGAACCTGCAAGCGAACCTTGTGAGATTCAGCCCTTGTTAATAATCTCTTTCAGTATCATCTTTATTTTTTCCTTTCTTTCCTACAACTGTGAGTGGCCTGGAAGCCATTTTGTTTCACACAAAATCCCCCTTTTTACAGCAACTTGTAAGCTTTGTCCTGCCTTCTGCAAAACCTCATGTATGTTTTCAGTGTGAATGTGTTTTTTAGATTTCCATTAAGGTCTGATAACATTTCTGTAGTTAAACTGAAGGCAAACATTTATATTCAAGTCACCAGAACCACTACTAACAGGAACAGTTTGAAATTCTACTGAACTGGTATAAAATGGCTCCAAATGCTTGTTGGAAAAACTGGGTCTTTAAACAGATTGCATGCCCCTCTGGTCTCCAGCTCTAGTTTGTGAAATGGCAACACTGTGAATCCTCCTCTGAGGAAATGGAGAGCAGCAGAGGACAGATGACAGGAGTTTGAAGTGCCTCAAAACCTGCTCCAGCTGTCATTAAATGTCTCTGGCTCCCTGCTAGCAGCAATTTCAACTGCAGCAGAATACAGAGGCCATTTTGTCACAAAAGTTAAGACTCTACAAAGAAAAGAGCATTTTTTAAGTCTGAAAAATTAACATGGACATCTTTCAGTGGCAGCCAGAATGGCTGGGAGAACCAGCTGCAGCATGCAAGGAAGGGAAGAGAAAGTACAGATCTCACCCCTCAGGCTGAGTTTTGAAGATGGATTCTATACAAAACTTATGAATTAAACAGAATTAAAGGTGGTCCAACATTTGCCACATTTCTCTTCATGAAAAATCTTAATATTATCTTAAAAATCTTAATATCATTTCTTCTTAGGTCAATGGAAGACCCACTGATATTCAATACCCACTGATATCAGAAGAGATTTTGTCTTGGACTTTGTTAGTCATTGAATTTAGGTATGATAACATGACCTTTACCTACATGGATATACTGAGGGGAAAAAAAATAATAATAAAATAAAAAAATGCAACGCTTTCATTTACCAGTGAGTATAGTTTATACTAATGTTTGCTTTATATTTATGTCTTCTGAAATTAGAATCATTTTGACCTAAAAAAAAACAAACACAGATACACACTGTGGGAGTACTCAGTTGTCCTCAGGTACTTCAGTACTCCTTGCCACCTTGGAATTCTTGAATCTGACCACAAGGTACTGGTTACAAATGTGATGTAAAAGAATAGACAGATAATGATTCTCCTTTGTGAAGGTTTAATAGCATTACTGAAGGTATTACATAGTAAGCAAAAATTTTCTGAGATGACCACTTATTTGCTTTAATCACTGAGTTTTACCATAGTCTTTCTCCTTTCCATACATATTCAGGAACTTGCAAAACTTCAGTCTGGAAATTAATAACTTCAATTTCTTTAATATTGCATGTTCTTTAACAGTGAACTTTTCAATATTCCTGGATGTTTCTGCACCCATTTCCTTCTTTCTTTTTCAGCTTGAGAACTGTTGTAATTAAAATTCAAAAATATTTAGTGTGTATAGAAGAGCATGATTTCTATCGCTAACTTAGCTCTTCCAAAATAGGACAGAAATTCATTTGTCCATGTGTTTAAAAACCAAATTTGGACATAGTCAACGTTTCATAGTCAAGAATGAGACTCCCTTCTATTTATACCTTAATTTTTTAAGCATCTACATAGCTGGTGTCTGAATACAAAGTAGAGAAGGGCCAAGGGCCTATTTTACATTCAGATAAAGTCCAGAGAAAGAATTTTATACTTGAAAAAGTAAAGAGAATGGACAATTTGCACTATTTCATTAAAATAAGGCATCATTTGCAAAAAAGTTTAGGTTATTGCAGGAATGTAGCTCCTGCCTGGTTATTAGTTGTTCACAACCATTAAGGGTTTCTCAAATCTCCGGTCGTCAAGGCTGTCTTATTAAGAGCTGCAAGAGGAAAGTGTGTTGATTTTTCCTCTGAAGACATAAAGCTCTGACAGGCATGAAAAGACTTATTCCAAAAATGAATTTTAAACCAAAAGGAAGTGTTTTCAAAGTTAAAAGCAATGTGACAATCAGAAACTATTCTGTATTTAAGGACATATAAACTTTTTGATTTGAATCTTTTTAACTTAACACCAATTGTCCCACTGAACATTTATTGAATTTACACAAAACAGATCAAATCCATCAAAAGTTTCCCCTTATGAGGGGAGGACTTCTTCCAGCTGGGTGGGATTTAATGTTATAAGCAATACAGTGGGAGGTTGTCAGCTTATCTTCAGTCTTCAGTGCCTTCATTTTTCACCATTTTTCCTATGTTGCATAAGAAATTGCCATTGCTGCTTTTACATTGTGTGTCAGGGAGAATGTGTTGGTCTAAAAAATAGGAAATATTTTTAGCAATTTCTGAGCAGATTGTTTTGAAACACATTGTGAAACATATCCTAGCATACTGGAACACAGGGGATTTTAGTGCTGGAAAATTTCATTTACCAATGTTTATTCTATTCTTCAAAGATACCTGTTCTTTCCTCTTAGATTAAACCTGTGATATGTCCACTGAGTCTGAGAAATGGAAAATCCTTTTTTTTTTCTTTTACTAGCTTCAAAAGGACAATATTTCACATAACATACTGTAATCCTTATTCATTTTTTACAGTCTACTTTTAAAGATATCACATACTTGGCAGACTACTTTAGATGAAACTAATTCAAATACAGTGAGCTGTAGCTCTTAATATTTTTTCAAATAAATATAAAGTTGTTACAAGCTTCTACATATTTGTGCACTTGAAATCAAATTTCTGGTGCCATCCAACTTTTGTAGTTTTTGTTTGTTTGCCTGTTTGTTCTGATAAGAGTTTGCTTAAAACATTCCTTGTTTCTCCCAGATTTTGATAGCTTCTTTGTTGTTGTTGTTGTTCTTGTTCTGAAAGTAAATTGGAATATTAATTTAAAGCTAATATCACTTATGAAGTCTTAATTGCACCAACTGGAAAATAAATAAATAAATAAATACAATTTCAAATAAAATATTTCAACCAATTCATTTGCTCATCAGGAGAAATGTGCTAGAGAAGTTTTGTAGGCATCCAGATTATATTAAAATATGTTGTCTCACCTGGCAAAGGTATTACTTGAGGAGCAAAATTACATGTAGAAAGATAGAACTCATCCCAGATTCACGGGTTTTGAGATGTTGGTTAACTTCCAGCTCCTAAATTAAATGCTTGAATTTGCATTTTCCAATGAAAATATGTAAGGTCAGAGTGATCCAAAGTGATCATAATGCTTGTCTTCCTATAAAAGACTGGGACAGTCCGGTTGTCTGTGTTAGGTTTCACAAAGACTTCTGGTGTCTTCTGCAAGCCAGAGAGATGACTGTCAGGGTGACTGGGTGAGAAGCTGATAGAAACATCACCTCCACCTGAATTCATCTGAAATGAACTAATCTGTATCAAACATGCCAGCCTATGTAAATCAGCAAATGTCAACAAAAATAATGTTTTATCCTGGAATTTTATTTCTTACAAACCAGCTCTAATAAGGAACTTCTGCAAATACCAAGGCACAATGAAAAATCCAGAGGAACTATAGAAAAATAGTAGAAATTTGGAGAATAATAACAGGAGGCTTTAATATAGGTGGCTAATTTGTGCCTTTGGTTGTACGCATGGATCATGATGGCTCTTCCCCTTCACAGCTGATTTAAATATATATACATGCACACATACATAGTTGTTTGAGAACATACATATGTTACACATACATAGCTATGTGTACATCTGTGCACAGACATGCAGATGTAACTTTTAAGCTCCAGCATATCACTTCCATTTGCCTTTCCACCCAATCTTTGTATGTTTCAACAATTTGAACAATCAAAATAATAAGTTTTTGTAAAGAATGAAAAGGTTGATACAACCATTTTATATAATGTACAAGTCACCAAATAAAGGTTTATTGTAAATGTTATGTAGATAAGGATGTGTGGTCACAGTGATCTCTTTTGGCCTTGAAAAATATTGAAATTATCTGGCTGGCAATTGCTGGGCTAATTTGTCAAAGGTTGGCTATCTATCATAATTTTGTAATTAAGTATCCCTTTGAAATATAAGAAAGTTCCCAGAAAATATCCTGCAATCATAAAACTAATCCAAATGGACTCGAACCTCATTGCAGAGCTAACACCACTCTTAGAGATGTCTGCTTTCTATTAGAGATGTGTATAGGTCAGATACAACTGAAAATTGAACAGGAATAGAGGATGCTTTCAGAACATTAGTGAACAATTTGGCAGTGGGATAGACTTGGAATTATAATACTTATAGGAATACATTTCCCCAAAGAATGCCAAGAATGTATTTGAGATATTACTTCTGACCTCTGATGAACTGACTACACACAACCATACCAGATTGCTGAGTTGTGTGTGTGGGAAGATCACAGAATCACAGAATCACAGAATCGCAGAATTTCTAGGTTGGAAGAGACCTCAAGATCATCGAGTCCAACATCTGACCTAACACTAACAAGTCCTCCACTAAACTGTATCACTAAGCTCTACATCTAAACGTCTTTTAAAGACCTCCAGGGATGGTGACTCCACCACTTCCCTGGGCAGCCCGTTCCAATGTCTAACAACCCTTTCAGTAAAGAAGTTCTTCCTAACATCCAGCCTAAAACCCCCCTGGCACAACTTAAGCCCATTCCCCCTCGTCCTGTCACCAGACACATGGGAGAACAGACCAACCCCCACCTCGCTACAGCCTCCTTTAAGGTACCTGTAGAGGGCAATAAGGTCGCCCCTGAGCCTCCTTTTCTCCAGGCTGAACAAGCCCAGCTCCCTCAGCTGCTCCTCGTAGGACTTGTAGGCCAGGATGTCGTTGGCCTTCTTGGCCACCTGAGCACACTGCTGGCTCATATTCAGCCTACTATCTACCAATACTCCCAGGTCCTTCGAATATATTTATCATAAAATCATAGAATGGTTTGCGTTGGGAGGGACCTTAAAGACCACCCAGTTCCAAGCTCCTGACATGGGCAGGGACACCTTCCACTAGATCAAGTTGCCCTAAGTCCCCTTGAACCTGGACTTGAACACTTCTGGTGATGGGGCATCCAGAACTTCTTCGGGAAACCTGTTTCAGTGCCTCACCATCTTCAAACCAAAGAATTTCATTCTTATATCTAATCTAAATCTCTCCTCTTTTACTTTAAAGACATTATCCTTTGTTTTATGACTACACTGCCTAATAAAAAGCCCCTATCCATTTTTCTTGTAGACCCACTTTACATATTGGAAGGCCATTCTGAGGTCTCCCCAAAGCCTTCTCTTCTCCATGCTGAACAATCCCAGCTCCCTTAGCCTCACTTCATGGGAAACGTGTTCATCCTTCTGATCACCTTCATGGCTTTCTTTTGGAAACACTCTAACAGGTTAATGTCTTTTTATGTTGGGGGCCCCAGAACTGAAGGCATCTCTGTGATGAGAGAGAATTCAGTTCTGGACACACAGCTGAGCTCTTAATTGAGCAGGGAGCAGAGACAGGACAATATTCTACATTATTATTTTATTATTATTACAGATATGTTTTCACCATGTTTTCCCCACAAAATACTCTATTTCAAACACCTTTAAACCAGATTTTTCTCCTTTTAAGAAACTTGTGGAAAAGGTTCTACGTATTTAATCAGTACCCTTTCTAAGCCAGTGTTACCTGGCTTTAGAGTTCAGGTCTTTGGGGTTTAGAATGTGGAAAATATTGTTGAGCAACAGATCATATTGCCAGTTCTCATTTGTCTCCCTATTTTTGCTGTTTTTTTTTTTTTTTTCTTCATTGTTGTTGTTGTTGTTTGTTGTTGTTGTTGTTTTAATATTATTATGAGGTCTGGGGACTGGATTAACTGAAAAATCACTGATGGAACTGTCCTGGTAATGTTTCCACTGGTCTTCTTTCAAATTTTTATACCTTTCCACATCAGTTTTTCCTTGGAAAACAAGACTTCAGAACAGCTTTACAGCTTTAATTCCTTTTATGATCCTTACAAACATCTTAAGGGGCTTGTCATCACCATGTTAAAAAATTGTAATATGACATATAATATGTGACATGTAATATGACATAATGGAGCTCAATTTTGCCAATGTGTCTTCTCATAGCTGAAAGCAGGAAAAAGTGTGTGAACAAATGATACCTATTCAAAGGAAGAATAAAAAGACACAGAAAGGAGGACTTTGCTGGGTTACCAATGAAAACTGTGGTCTTGTCTTGCAGACGTAGATGTATCTAGGGATTTCATTTCTGTGTGTTCCTAACCAGGCTTAGCCCCATCCTTAAATTAAATGTCAGTTTACAACTGATGGAAGAAGACAGATGGTCAAACTGTAACTGACCTCCCGTGGTCCAAACTAGAACTATCATGAGGTGACAGTTTGATCCCTGTCAACCTTGCTGGTAGTGACACAGAGATGCCACTTCTAAAAGTCTACTTACCTGTCCTGACACATATTTCTATGACTCATTTCTGAGCAGGTGTGTAGGTAGGAGGTAAAGAAAAGGATTGGCAACATCCTGCAGCGAAGCATTAAATGGTGGCACCTGCTGTGAACAAAACTGGCTGAGATAGCACAATCTGAGTTCATGTCTCCCTTAGACAGCTCCAGGTGAATTACTGCAGGACAAGAGCATATCAGTATTTTTTTCTTTCCAACTGACAGACTAGCTGAAATGTGGAAGACAAAGAAAAAGGAAAGCAGTAATTTATGAACAACAAAAGATTTTGAGTAGGATAAAATGAGAGCCTGCAGACATGAAGGGTGATTCTTGCAAAAATTTGTCATTGCCACTTACCTGGTGAACCAGATTGTAGACACACTTCCATCTTCTGTGGCAAACAAAGTGTGGAAATGTCCTTGCTCCTATTACAGTGACTTTGCAGCAGACACTCTCCACCCTTTACTGGCAAAGCACATATTGCACCGGGAATTTTGCATCACTCTCACCCCTCCAGCTTGATGGAATCAGTGATTCATGCTGCAAAAGCCTGATGAGGTGCTTGGAAAGCACATCAGAGCTCTTGTCTTCCTGCTAATTTGTGAGATTTTGCTGTTATCAATTCTTAATCTGGCCATTCAAAGCCAAGCCAAACTTGCTGTTCCCTTTAATACTGAACAATGGTAATAATAATAATAGATGTTATATTGTAATAATAATAGATGTCACATTGTGTCTAAAACCCACAGAATTCAGAAGCTAGCAATTACAGTAGCTTATGAGAGATTTTTCTAGTAGTTATATGCAGCAGAAATATGGTTAAGGGAGCAAGTGTTCTAGCAGCTGAATAACGATTGCTTAAATTTTAGAAGCCTCAGATCTGAGTGTTTCTAATTTGTTCATGTTCACTTGCATGCATTTGTGCATCCCCTCCCAATCTTTCAAGAAGTTACACATGAATATGAAGTGGAAAGAAAAGTTCCTGCTTGTCCCACAAGGAAATAAAAACACAAGTCTACCTTGAAAAATACCAACTTTAGATTGCACTATATTTTCTCACTTAATTATACAAAAGCCAGTACAAAGGTTTAAACAGAAGGAGAATAAATGAAAAGTTAACTCCATTTTATTATGAAATGGAAATGACTGCGAGGCATTTCCATAAAAAAAAAAAAAAAAACTCCAGGAAGCACCTTCTTAGCTGTTCACCCTATCATGTCTCCAGCATCCTTACATAGCAAGGAATTATTGTAACTTTTTAGCTGAGGCCTCATTTAGTTGATACTACTTTGTTGACACCACTAAAAATAGTACTAGAAAGTTTAGGATACAGAACAGTGACTGGTATACATGAAACCTATCTCAGTTTACTGCCGAAAACAGTCAGAGGTGGCACCTGGTATTTCTCACTAAGAATCAAAGGATGTCAGAGGATCTTTCCATTAAACTTCGGAAAACAAAATATTCTGCAGGACAGTAATTTGCATTACCAGGTTTCTTTTTCTTGAAATTCCAAATTTATTGTTATTTGCAGCTTTGATAACTAGAAAGCCTTCTTTGGTTCATAATGTTTCATTTAGAAAACCAGAACTGAACTTATAATAAAAAAAATTAAATGTGGAAGATAGCACATAACTTCTTACAGCAGACAGGTATTGGAACAGGTTGCCCAGAGAGGTTGTGGGGTCTACTCATTGGAGATCTTCAAAAGCTGCCTAGTGGTACAGTGCAACCTGCTCTGGGTGGTCCTCCTTGAGCAGAGGTTGGACCCGATTACTTCCAGAGGTCCCTTCCAACCCCAGCATTCTGTGATTTTGTTACTCTGTACCTGAAGGAACTCCCAGGATTTCAAACATAGTACCAACACTACAAACCTCACTGATTTTACTGGGATCAGTGCAGCTGGGAAATCAATACACTCACTCATATACATGCAAAAAATTAGGAATATGGTTGGAAAGAAGTAATTCTGCCTCATGAGGTATTCTAACATGTTACTGATCAATGACTGAGGGAAAACGTGAATGAAAATGCAGGAGAGCAAAAGCTTTAAAGATCTGAACTGCAGCCTGGGAGAACATTTAATTTGACACTAGCCTATGTCCTAAGGTATTGTTCACATTTATGTGACACAAATCTGAAAAAAAATGTGACAAAAAAAAAAGTGAAAAAAAAAAAGAATTTATGTGACACAATTCTGAAAACAAACAAATAAACAAATGCCACAACCCACAAAGATAATCTATGATTCTCAGTAGATGTTTTTAAGTACTGTATTTAAGGCAATTCAACCAAATCAATTAAATTACTACTTCCTGATCTAAACTAATTATATATAATGAATTAATTATATAAATGTGTTTATAGGATTGTGTTCATTCTTTGGAGGTGAATGATATCACTGTGTGTGGTATGAGGTAGAGGAGAGGTTCATAGTCTCATGACCAACAGTTTAGGAAACAAGAAGGTGCTTACAGAGTGGGGATTTTAAGAAGCCCAAAGAGGTATGTTTGGATGTACTTAGGATACCTCTGTTTCAACTGCTTCATGGCCACAAATTAGACCATGAATATAAAGTCATTGAAGCTGCACAGTTTTAAAGCCTCAACTTTATTAGAAGAAATATTCCACAACTGTGTTTATATTCAAAATACTGGAATTTAGCAATTGAAGAACATACAGGTTTTCTACAGTTAGTTATGTCTTCAAATTTAAAATGCCATTGACTTTCAACACTTGTCTTAACTTTGTACCTGAAAACTTTATAACAAAATTATTTAATTAGGGATGTCCACAAAATAGATATTCCTATAGAAAGTAGCACTCACAATAATAAAAATGTTTTCCAGCCTCTTGAAAAATGAAAGCTGGGAAAACTGAGATGTGTGATGGTTTATTTGCTTTGAGAGACTAGCTGTTCCACACGAATACAACTTACTCCACTAAAGACTAAATATATTTCATTCTCTAAGATAATTGTGTGCATTGAAAGCCAGAATGAACTACCAATTTTTTAAGAAGTTCAGCCAGTGAGCTGAAGAACCACCATGGAAACAATAGAAAGTTACAGCAAAAAAAATGATAATAATAAAAAAAAGTGAAATACTGTAGACAAGTTTTTTTGTTTGGTTGGTTTGGTTTTTAAACTTAAATCATTTCTGAACAACTATGAATGAGTTTCAACCCTAGTTAGCAAAATCCATCCACAGATGTATTCTGGAGTTTAATAGCCAGTGCTGTGGTATTAAGTAATCACTCTTCCCACATACCTGAAGTCTCTGAACCTCAAGGCAAGGACTGGGGGAGCAACATCCTTTTCACTGTAAGTGAAGGTAAAGTCCAAGAACACCTGAGGAACCTGAACATACATATATATAGGTCTATAGGACCCATTAGTTGCATCCCAGAGTCCTGAGGGAACTGGCTGCTGTAGCTGCCAAGCCACTCTCCATCTTACCTGAAAAGCAGGTAATACTTTTAATAATCAGGCAAAGTCCTGTGAGGGTGGTGAGGCACTGAAACAGGCTGACCAGGGAAGTTGTGGATGCCTGGAAGCATTCAAGGCCAGGTTGGATGGGGCTTTGAGCAACTTGATCTGGTGGGAAATGTCCTTGCCCATAGCAGGGAGGTTGGCATTAGATAATCTTTGAGATCCCTCCCAGATTATGATTCTAATTATAATTCTAAACCATATGTTTCTAATTGAATTAAATCATTAATTTTAAGAGGCCAAGTAGTACTTCTAATTTATTCAAAGGTGGGAATAGGAACCAAAAGAACAGACCGTATAGTATGAGGTATGGCATCTCACCAACCTCACTTTAAAAGAGCTGAAGGTTTATAAAGTGTTTGTAAAGCCTGCTTTTGGGTTCAGCATTAGTAACTTATACTACCAAGTTTGGTGTTCCTCCAAGCACTCATAGATGTTCTGAGATGTTCAATCTATGATTCAGGCACAGAGATCCCCTCCCACAGACTTCCAGATTCTTTGCTTTCCTGTACCATGGATAGATGATATTACTGTTGTTTGGGGCTATATATGAGTACAAAACCTTCTTTGGATATTCCTGAGGGTTACTGAGTCTCATGAGACACTGTACAGAAGCCTCTCTCTCTCTTCTGGAACACTTTTAAAATGTAGATATTGCTAATGGCATCTGACTGAGTTATGTGCTAGTAAGGTGATTACATTATTTTTATCCCATACCATCTGTTGGATGTAAGAAAAAAAATATTATCTCAGGTTAAAATGATTTTTGAGATAATTAATTTTTAACAGGAACATTTAAACCTTTCAATGCACAATTTAATTTCACTTGCAGTTGTCCACTGCTGCAATTCCTTTCAGATCTATATGATCAATCAACCTATTTTACCCCCACTTCAATAAGCAGCTGCCTGATACATACCATATGTTGTTTAACCTAGATGTGGTACTGTTTTGTTTAAAATTCCCTCTTGCTATTTGTTTACACATTTTTTTCATTAGGTGATTTGATTTTAAATGGGTCAAGGTGTTATCTACTTTTCAGAGTAGCTTTTCACCATTTGATACCTTCCACACCACACATTGTTACTGTCTCTATATGTTTTATATTCATGAAAGTCTTATCCTGAGAATCCTGGTTACATTTTGCAGACCTCTTCAAATCAGCAAATGTTCATGTAATAATGCTGTTTTGTAGCATGTTAACTCATTTAATTTTCTGCCAGCTACTTCATAGCCTTCAGGACTTCTCTCTATTCAGGATTTTGGAGGGGAAAGGAGAGTTTTACTGCAACCCATTCTGCAATGTAAAAGTGTTATTTTTCCCCAGTGTTTAATTCCATTATTACCCATACATTTCCTTCATTTAACTTTAAGGTATTGGTTTTTCACAATTTAATCTTCCCACTACACAGTTTTCATCCATATGCATCATTATGTAGAGATTTTCCTAATTTTATGTAAATACTATAATGACAGAAAACAAAATGCTGACTACATTAATTAAAACCCACCTTTGGATAACACATTTATTCCAAGTGACTTAAATTGCTTTGCATATGAGGGTGAGTGCCTAAATACTGCAGTGATGTTGTAGCTAGCTCCTGTGGAAGATCCAGCAGGAACCACATCTGAAAGGGCTCAGGGCAGGTGGCAAAAGGAACGGAAATCCTTGGTGCATCCCATTATGGACCCATAGGACTCAAGGTGTCAGTGAAGTTGTGCTTATGCCTAAGACACACCAACAGGATGAAACTCTTCCCGGAGTACTTTATTTTAATGGACATCACTTTATTTTAATGTACAATGACAAGAAATTATGTTTTCTCTTTTATGTGTAGTGTCTGAGGATGATATCAAACTTCAGATACTTGCCTTAGGGAAAGTAGTCTAATTGAAAGGAAGAAACTTCAAGAGATTTTTTGCCTTGGGCAAGAATGATCAACTGCATCCCTGTTTCACACCAAAAATGCTTTTAGGCTGTGTCCAGTATGCACAAAAATCTATGAGGATGATATTGTCCATATTCTGCTTTTCTTGTGCACCAGTCAGCAACAACTTAACAAAAAGAGAATTATAGTTATCCAAGATACTCATCTCAGCTATATAATTATCATTCCAGTCATCTCATTATAAAATAGTCTGGTTTAGCCATTCATTTTCACAAAGTTTTCCTATATTTTCAGACAGCAGTTTGTATCATTTTTTTGTTGCTTCTACTCTGTCCATATTTTTTGTTTTCCATCCTCAGACTCAAGAGCTGAGTAGCTGGAGAAGCTGACAGAATTCATAACAGTAGATTGAACATGAGACTGATATTAACAGCAATTCCTCTTTGTGTCCAGTCATAGATTTTAAAAAGGTTAAATGCTCCCTTAGTGGGAAATCTCTGGAAGATGGAAAAGCAAAAATATAAACATGGATATTCAGTTGTAGGAGCAGAGGAGACAAAGGAATAAAGGAATGCAGTAAATAAATAAATAAATAAAAATAAAATATGTAAGTAAAACCCTAAAAGAACCCTTCTGTTTGCCGGTCAAAATAAAGTTGTGCTTTCTTCCACCATAGTCATTCTGGTGAGAGATAAAGTGAGAGTATAACGTACAGTAATTTTAAATTATCATGAGAATTACTAAAAACATCTCCAAGCTTCAGTATTTTGGCTGTCACAAACCAATGAGAGCAATGTTCTTTATGCCTAATGTTGTAGAAGTTTTGCTTAACCTATCATTTACCAATGAACATGTATCTGATTTTATTCCTAAGGCTTTGAGAAGTGAAAATTACACCCTGTGTATTAAATTTAACTGAACATAATATACAACAGTATAAATCAAATTTAATTGGTGTGCTATTCCATACAAGAAGTGACAAGATATTTCTTTAGCTGTGGAAAAGATAAAGTATGATTGATGGCAGAAATTAATAATTGAAGAAAGTAGTTCACTGCTACAGGTGCAATGAATAGAAGAGTTTTCAAAATGGTTAGACAAGGATAATAAATAGGAAAAGTGTTTCCATAATTCTTGTTGGAGAAGCACAAAGCTATGAGATAAACAAACAAATAAATAAGAAGGATCTTAAAGACAAATAGAGCCAAACTATAGCAAACACCTTTCTGAATAGTGTTCTGTCTGCATTCAAGAGAAATTACCGACAAGGAGAGCCCCCGGTGCTGGGGAACAGTGACTAGCTTTGCTCCAATCTGCAACAGCTAGTTTCATGGAGTGAACTCCACCAAGACTCACAGTACAGTGTAGCAAAGGGCAATGTGGGAACCATTTTTCAGACACTTGAAAATGTGAAAAATCTTGTTTTAAATTTAGAAACAAGTCTTCTAAATGAGAGCTGTGCCCCTTCTTTGCCCATGCCCAGGAACAAAACCCCCTGCACTTGCACAGGTTATTGGTAGCATACCTGGGTACAGAGGGAGGGAAAGAAAGGAGAAGGCCAGCACAGAGATGCTTGGTTGCCCCAGCAGGATTTGGTGCTGAGGTCTGATTCTCACTGATGCTTAAATAGAGTTTATTCATCACCAAGCCCTTTTCTTAAGTGCTGTCTTGATGAACCTCAATAAAATATATGTCTCATAGGTACATTTTTATATTTGTAGGATTAATAAAACACATCCATTTGACAGCTAGAGGAGTAAAGACTTGTGTTGGATGCAGTCTGCAACACTTGTTTCCAATTGTCATGACATTCAGCTCATTATTTACCTGTTATGCATCAGTGTTCCAGCCAGGTGACTTACTGTATTCCTGCAGAGCTGATGCCTTGACCTCTGCTTCCTCTGCACACAGAGCTGGGGCCCCTGCTGCCCCAGCCCAACGAGCTGTGATGATCTGAGGTGACCTTTGCAAGATCCAGACTGTCCTCCAGAGCCCAGGTTTTATAGACATAATCCTTTCAATATCACTTCTTCATGTCACTCTTCCAAGATAAATAGCATTAGAAATAAAAATGTTATAATCCACTGAATCACAGAATCACAGAATCAATGTGCAGGGCAAGAGATGTATGCTGAATTAGACCTAAATTCAACAAAGCATCACCTTATAGGACAAATACATTTGATGTTACCAGGCCACAAGCTTACATGAAAGTACATGGTCCAGTGCGCATTGTCAGGAACGGAATTTTCCATGTTTCAGCAGTGTGTAGTTCGTGTTGATGTTGAATAAAGCATTTTTAAGATAATGCATCAGATAAATTGTTCAAGAGCATTTCATCTTTTATAAACATTATAATGATTGAACCGAACATTTTCAACTCAGCACGCCTTAGTTTTGAGGCACAGGTGTGGAGTAAGTGATTAAATTTTCATTTTGCATTCAACAGTACATGGACTTTCTTTTCCAAATGACCGCTTTCAGTGTTTAATATGCCATTGTAAATTAAGCAATATAAAACTACTATCTAGAAAGTATTTTATTATTGCCAAAATATATTTTTGTTATCTTATGGGGATTTTTATTTTTATTTTAAAGAAAGATATTATTAATTGAGTGAGGGTAAAGGAAACAAGCAAAGGGCTAGGACTGGGGCAAGCTGTTTGCTGCACTGCACATAGCTGGGATGCAGCCACCACTGCAAGGAGCATCTTTAACCTGGGTTCTGAGTCCTGGATCAAGCTGTGGTAGGCATGAGTAGTTAATTTCAGACCTCTTTCAGACTGCATGGAAAACAAACAAACAAACAAACAAACAAAACACAAAGATGTGACCCCGTCCCCAGGAGGACTGCTCTTTGCCATTGAAGGTTCTGGGCTGAAACTTTGCTAGTGGACTTGAATGGAGAAGGCATTGTTTTCCAGCTGAAGAAATAAGACAGCTCAAAAAGCACATTTTCAGAAATGAAGGAGGACAGGAAGAAAAACAGATTTTTTTCCCATGCTTCAGTTTTTCTCTCCACACCAGTTATTATTTTTTCCCCTTACTTAAGTCTGTATCTTGTTCTTCCTCTTATTGTGCTTTTCTCTCTCTCTTTTTTTTTTCTCCATCTTTTCTTTTCTCCCTACTCTCCCTGTCCATCACCAGCAGGGACCTCAGCTGCAAATGTTTGCCAGCTGGAGCATTTCACAGCCTGGAAGGGGGGCAGCTCTTCTCCCAGTGTGGGAAGCCCTGCATGTGAGCCCTGTGCCCTTATCCCAGCTGGGTGCAGAGGCTTGGCTTCCTCACCAACCCTTCCAGTCTCCCCAGCACCTCATGAAGGCATCATCCCAGTGCAGTGGGAACATGCTGAAGTTCTTCTTAGGAGTCAGTAATGTGCATGATTTCTTTTCTTCCACATATCATTTTCCACTCGTGAGAAATAACACTGACTCCTCTTAGAATCACAAACCTAATCTGAGATACGAGCACTAATTCTCAAGCACTTATCAGTGACTGTTTCTATTCATGTTAAGTCTGTGAGATTTATCCACAGAAGTGCTGTTGCAATTCCTTGAGAGTTGATACAGCTCATCTCTCATCTATTTTAAATATTCTCTGTGTCTTGTAAAACAACGTTTTCCTCATAATTTTAAAACAGTTCCCAAATTTCTCTTGCAAGGGGTCAGATTCTGACAGTTTTGTTGTGGGAATTCACTTCATGATCCATAAGGCCAATGGAACCACTAAAGAAGTAAAAGATCACCCAGTTTCAGAAAACTAATCTTATCAAGGCAACTATATCAGTCCTTCTGCACTTGAGAGTTTAATTTGTCCATCATGTTTTGGCTTGTTTAGATTTAGCAAGTTTGTGCTGGAGAGCACATTTCATTTCCCTCACTGAATTATAAATATTTTTCAGGCATCCTATCCCTATCAAATGGCCACTCTTCATCACAAAATGCATGACTCCTTTATCTTCCTTCAGTACTACAATTTTTTCTGCCATTGCAAGGCATCTCCCTAAGTGTTATCATCCTTGCTTTTGAGTTTCTTGGACCAGCTTCTCTACCCAAGAATGAAACAAGTTTCAAGTGCAAACATGTTCTGAGATTTATAGCACATTCTGCACAGTTCCTTTTTCACTTGTAAGTATGAAGAAATCTCACAATGAAAGGCAAACCTAGACCACAAATGAATTTTGCCTTATTTCACACTTGAAAAAGGTGAAATACTTTCTCATGGAAAGGTATAATTTAGTAGTATTTATATATATTCACTGTAATGACACCCAGATTCCCTGGATATTTATAAGTTTATAACCAAGGTGAGCAGAGATAGAAACTCCTTCTGAAGCAAATGGCATTACAGACAGGTATTTACATGTAGGTGCAGAGATACTCTTCTTCAGCTCACCTGCACATGTAGTGAATATATATTTCTGAAGAATAATCAGAGAGAAAAAAGGTCAAATCTCCTGAAGATGACAATGATTTTTAGATGTTTAAAAAGTAGATCCCTCTGCTTAGTCTCTTTCTCTCTCTCTCTCTCAGTTCTGTTTCAAAGGGGAAGTTCTTAGTATCTCACATATTGTAGTTGGGATGGTTTAATTTGTTTCTATTCAGCTTAAGCTCCTGCACCTTTCTCAAGTACCTCCAAGCAAACTCCTTTAATCTCTCCAAACATGATCACTTGACCTTTTATTTCAAACTGCAGCACAGTATTACATGATAACCACGTACATAGCTGAAGCAAGACTCATTCCCTCTACCTCCAGATTAAAGAAGGGCCCTCAGACACTCTTGCATTGTTCCCAAACCAGAACTTCAACATGTACTTCAGTAAAAATAATGGACTTCAGTTACACTGAACCTTTAATTTTCCAAGGATAATATATAATTTTAGGTTGGGACAATGGGGATATTATATGGATTAACAAAGTCATTACAGATTCTGACAACTAAACCTTACTGTAAATATGCTATTTAATAAAATAAAATAAAATAAAATAAAATAAAATAAAATAAAATAAAATAAAATAAAATAAAATAAAATAAAATAAAATAAAATAAAATAAAATAAAATAAAATAAAATAATAAAATAATAGTTATATGTGGAGCCCTCAGTTTTCTTTTTTCACCCACCTCCTGCAACCCATTCCAGTGCCTGACTACTCTTCTAAAAAAGCGCAGTCAGGTATTGGAATGAGTTGTCCAGGGAAGTGGTGGAGTCACCATCCCTAGTGGGTGACATTGGTAGAAGGGTGATGGTTGGACCAGATGATCTTGGAGGTCTTTTCCAAACCTAATGATTCTATGATTCTGTGATATTTCAGCTGTGTTCAGAATACAGTAAGCATTTTGCTTCCTGCACTTTGAAATGCAAACTTATTTTCTCCCTTGTACACAAAAGCTATGTGTAGGAATGCATTACACACAGTGCCATGATGTCTGTGGCAGCCAGATGATCACACACATGAAGTGCGATTAATTGTTTTAGTTCAGTAATGTATTAATTCCTCCTTATTAGTGTTACTCATGTAAGGAGCCCCTGAACATACACAGGCACTGGTAATACAAGGAAAAAGTCTCTTCCTCAAGGAGATTAAAGTTTCATGTGATTTACAATCTGAAGAGGTAAGAAGCAGTCCTAGGCTTTGCAATGAAATCTTTAGAGCTAACTACCATCATCTGGGGTCGCTGCTGGATCAACAGGATGGTTGACTAACAGTAAGCACCTTATTTTCTGCAGATGTCACCTGTCTGGGACTGTCTTAACAGGGAAACCAGTAGATGAGGAAGAACCTGGAGAGCCTGCAAGGCCTATATGGAGCCAAGTGGGAAGAGGAAAATATTATAAGACTCTTCCAAGTGAGGCCTTTGTTCTGTTCCTGGCATGCAGGGATGCTTCATTTAGTTTTTCCATTGCTGGATCTTTCCACTGAAGCTTGTGACATAAATCTGGACAAAGGGAAGGTATCTGCTGAAATGTATCAGGTGTGAAATCACAGAATTAAAAGGCATGAGATTTAAGATGTTTAGGTTATGTTTGAAATAAGCCCCTAAAACTTGTGAAATTGTCCCATCCCTAAATGACAAGAGTAGTTTCAAGATGTTTCTGTATTCATCTATTGGTTCTTGTTTCCTTGGAAATTTGTTTTACTGTGAGAAAATTCTCTTCTTTTTGCTTTCTATGAACACCACTGGCACATTGCTATGGAAACTGGATATTCAATATTTTAGTGTTTTAACTTCACGAAAAACATGCAGGTACAGTCTAGTCCATTCCAATTTATTTGCATAAGATTTTCTTTAATTTACTGCTGCTTCTCGTAAACTATTGTTTCATATGTACTACTAGCATTTTGCAGAAGCAGCGCTGTTGGCAAATAATTCATCAAATGAAATGTGAGTTTGCTACAGCATGACACAAAGTAGCTGTTGACTGTTTTCATGAAAAATGATTTAACAGCTTCATTTTGTGGAGATATACACACCTGCATGTGTATAGGAAACAGACTTTCTAGTGACTAGGAGCTAGTGATTTTTCTAGTCTCAAGTTTTGGTTATCCTGTTGGAGATGCTTCAGAGTGAACTCAGTATATCCTGAAAGTTCTGCCCACAAGGCACCCTAACTATAAAGTGTTGATGACTGGTAGTCAAAGACTTTCTGGGTAAAGAGCTATCCTTAACCTGGGCTCATCTCACTGAACAGCTGTGTGGAAACTACAAAAGGAAATGCTGTGCGTTTTAACTGAAACAATCTGATGCATATTAAATGTTTTTTGGTTTTGTTGTTTTTGTTCCTGGTGTTGTTGGTTTTGTTGTTACTAAAATAAAGTAAGCTTTTTAAACAAATAAAACTAAAATGATCTCTCTGGGTTGTCCAGAATTAAAAAAATAAATAAATAAATAAATAAATGACAGATAGCAGAGAGCTTATCCTATTACAGGCAGCTCCTTCAAGTACATCCCAAAGCATGTGTCCAGCTTTAACCTATTCAACATATGTGTGCTCCTGTAAGGGATAACTGTAAATTAGATCTTTTTCAAAATATTGAGTTCTTGTTAACACTGCATTTGCATCACTCCAGTGTTACAGTACTAGCTGTCACAGAGTTGTCAAACATCAATTTTCCTAAGTATGTTAGAAAAATATAATCTGCCTTCAAGGACACTTAATGCCAAAACATAGTTGTTATGTAGTTTGCAAACATTTCAAATTATATATTAATGTGTTACAAGGTTAATTATGCTCATTACACCATTAGCAAGTCATATGCCTTCTCTTACGTGTGTATTTCTGCTATGCAGAGCACTTGTGTGTATTATGCAATCTGCTAAACTGCTAGCAAGGCCTCTCAAAAATCTCAGGTTTTTGTTTGTATATGTCTCTTACTTTTCCTGGGAAATGCTTCTCTGCAGACAACCAAAGCTTCAACAAAGTCACTACTACACGTGAAAAGAGGTGCAAGATTTCACTCAGGTGACATCAGCTGAGGTCTTGGCATCTCCAGTTCAAGGCTTCAAGATGCCTGTAGCACAGACCAGGGAGTAACCACTGTCATCCTTCCCTCTTCTCCCCTACACAAGGAGCTGCAGCAGCAAGACTGCTTCCCCTCACCATCACTCCCTGCTTTTTTCCAGGCAAGAACAGCAGCGGCTTCATCTTCCTCAGGTGTATTTCAAATTTGGCTGATCCTGCGCCAGGGGAGAAGGCAAATGCACATGGACAAAAGTCGGCCACCTCATGGATGCAGGTGGGGTGATGAAAGTGATTGTCTTCTGTTGAGCATTGCTACAGTGGAAAGTCCTGACTCTTAAAATGTCTGCATTCATTGTTTATTCATAAATAAGAAATGGTGATTGGAAGAGGAAGAATGGGAGTGACTTTCCAGTATGTAAACCATTTCTCAAAAATATATTTAAAAATAAAAAAGACAGATAGCAGCAAGTGTGAAACAGAAACAATTTTTCAATTAATTATTTAGACTAAGAAACAGATGTTCCAGAGTGGAAGAAATTTATTGTTTTATTTTATATCTCATTGTCATTAGTGAGCGTAGTTTAAGTTAGGAACTAAGTTCAAGCTGAGAAATGATTGAACCCAAATAATTTGTTTCCCTGCTAAGTGACATCACAATACAGCCCAATGAAGACACTGGCCTAACCCACAATGAATTGACCCAGAGAAACAAAGAAACAGTGTGTAAGGACAGCAGAGAAAGGTTTTACCCCCTGTAATAAGGCAGATGTTATTCACAGAGGATGTAAAATGAAGATTGCTAGTTTTATGTGTTTCTCGCTGTTATATACTGTCAATTTAGAAAAGGTCATGATGGCAGGAACCCAGCTAATGTCAGTACTAAACTCCTGCACTAGAAAAAGCTACTGTGTATATTAGAAATTTGTGTAATGGGAAGCACATGATATTCAAAGAAAGAGCAATTAATCATGCAGTAAAATGATTCATCTATATCATGCACTGAATGAAATATGAAAATGACTCTAAGGCCATTTAAAATATTAAAAAGAAAGCTGTACATTAGTATCAAGGAAAAACAATGGTTTCGGTGTTTGTAACAGTCTATCTGCTCTTGATAAGGTTACAAAATATAAGGAGGTTTGGGTCTTCCAAAGGGCACTCCAGGTAACTTCCATGCCTACCTGCCCAAGAAGGTAATCTCTGTTAAGAATTATCTTTTTGGCAAGGAGTTCCCTGAAATGACCCACAAAGAACACCCAATAAACCCCAGTTTACAGCTCAATGCAGTCAGAAAGCAGAGGTCTGCAAGCTCAGGACAGAAGAACCTGGAAATCTAAGAAATGCTGGAAGGAAGCTGACCTTATTCAGAAAATTGTTCTAAAAATACATGTTAGTATAAAAAATTTAGACAGTTCAGGTAAATCTGGAGGCTTTCAGTCAAAAGTAATCATTTGTTGCACAGATCAATATCTCTGCTATAACTGGGGTATGAGAAGCTGGAGAGAAGGACCTACAGAAGAGGTTCTGGGTGTTTGGTTGACAGCAAATTGAACATGAGCCAACAGTGTGCCGTGGCAGCCAGAAGGGCCAGCTGTAACCTGGGGTGTAACCCTGTAACCCTTCTTTTGACCAGCACTGCCAGCTGGTCAAAGGAAGGGTTTGTCCTGCTCTGTTCTGTGCTGGTGCAGCCTCACCTCGAGTACCATGTGCAGCTGTGGGTACAATGGTATTAAAAGGACATAAAACTATCAGAGAGTGTCCAAAAGAGAGCTACAAAGATAGTGCAGGTTCTAGAGGGGAAGATATATGAGGTGCAGCTGAGTTTGTTCAGCCCTTGGTTTGTTCAGCCCAGAACAGAGGAAGTTGAGGGGAGGCCTCATGGCAGCCTGCAGCTTCCTCACAAGGGAGCAGGCGCAGTCTAGGGACAGCGACAGGACCCGAGGGAACGGCATGGAGCTGGGACAGTGGAGGGTCAGGCTGGGTGTTAGGGAAAGGTTCTGCACCCAGAGAGTGGTCAGGCAGGCTCCCCAGGGATGTGGTCACAGTACTGAGCTGCCAGAGTTCAGGAAGCATTTGGACAATGCTCTAAGATACATAGGCTGATTGCTGTGTGGTTCTTTGTGGAACTAGGAGTTGGACTCAATGATCCTTTTGGGTCCCTGCCAACTTAGGTTATTCTGTGATTGTATAATTCTGTGATAAGTAGACTGCATGAATATTTGTACTCAGTGACAGTCAATTCATTCAAAAGATGAATCCTACAGCTCTTGCTTACTTCAAAGGAAAATATTATATTTCAATTCAAAATGTGTAATTGTGCATAGGGATTGAAGATAAAGTTATATTCCTTGCCTTCAATGTCATACTGATGCTCTAACAGCTATACACTCTTTTACTAGTACGGTGGCAGCTCTCATAAAACTTGCTTGAAAACTAAGGCCTATGAAGCTGATTTGTGGTATTTGTAGTCCTACTTAAATCAAAAGCATTTTCAGTTGTTTTAAAGATGACTTTGCCTTAGTTACTGTTCCCTACCATACCGATAAGGAGTAATAATCAAGTGTGATGGCTTGTCAGTATAGAACAAAATGCCATAAGAAAAACAGGTCTGTGCTTGAATTTTGAACACTTCTTTTCAAATGGAAAATAAAAGTCAGAGAGAGATAGGCAAATTGTTATATACCTACTATATCTAAATTGCTATACATCTACACCCACAAGCAGTCCTTATGACATAAATGTTCCTAGTGATTTCAGTGACTTTCTATTTAAGCTGTAATATGTTACGTACTCAGAGAAAATATGCAGAACTCTTTTTAAATATGTGATTTAGAATCATAAGATCTAATCTTTCTGTTTTCGACACAGACATTTTAGACTATAAAGTTATTCTGTATAAAAAATAAACACTTATATCCTTGAGTCAAATTTCTGCAGTCCACAAAAACATGCTTTAGCACTACTACTACTGGTAGTAGGACTGGCAGCAACAGCAGGGTAAAATGTGCTGGCAACTTCAGATCTTCTTGAGGGAGTTTATTTATATGTCAGAAACCTAGGAATTACATAGCCATGAAGTGTGGATATGCTCTCATATACTAGCTGTCTTTGTAGCAATTGATGACATTTCAGTGCAGAAAAATTATTGTTTGTCTACTGTTAAAGTAGATGTATGATCTCAAGCCTGATGATGAAGTCTCCCTTGTGTAAACTAGGAACTCCAATTGCAGGATAACCTTAATAATGTGAATTTACAGCACATCCAAATTAAATCACAAGTTTTATAGAGAGAGGTTATACCCTTCATTAGATCAACTAGTATGGTTGGAAAAAAATCACAGTTTCTTGGACATGAATTCTTTTTTTGTACCCAGAACAGGGACTGGAAAGTTCAAAGCTTGATGCAGACTGAGAACAATTGTTCTGATTTTAATTAGCAGTTTTAATCAGCCTGACCACATGAAAATAAATGTTATTAGTTTCTACAGGGTAAAAGGAGAACTTATAAGCAGGTTTTCTCTTGAGAAAAGAGGAGAGGCAGGTCATTAATTACCTGCAGAACACTGAAAGATTTTTGAGGGAAAGGTGTAATATAATTGTCCAAGAAAGGAGTCCATGACCTTAGTACGCAGTAGAATTAGGAATTATAGTTCCATGCCTCACCTGTTGAAGGTGATTTCTAGCTATCCTGTGATGAAGATGAATAGAAAGTCAAAGAAATGATTTCATAAATAAATAGTCCCATACTGGTAATAGATGTCTGTATCATTCTGCTGTTGTCTGTATGTTTCCAGTTTCTGGTGATCCTCAGTTATGTGAAACATTACCCTGAAAAATATATCAGGAATGCAGAAAAACGTCAGCCTGTGGCACAGATCAATATTGGCATTTCCCTGGAAAGAAGGGCACCTGCTGCAATGACTGGAGAAAAGGATATTTTAGGAGTGTCCTGGAGTCCTCCTTTCTTCCAGACAAGATGCAGCCAACCTACTCTGATCCTGCATGCCTATCACAGGATGGCAGAATGGCTGATGTTGGAAGGGACCTCAGGAGATCGTCTAGTTCAACCTCCCTTCTCAAGCAGGGTCCATTAGGGCACATTACCCAGAATTGTATCCATGTAGCTTTTGAATATCTCCAGGGGATACTCTACAACCTCTCTGTGCAACCTGTTCCAGTGTTCAGTCACCCTCACGGTAAAGTTTTTCCTCATGTTCAGATGAAACTTCCTGTTTGTACATGTTGCCTCTCATCCTATTTTTGGGCACCACTGAGAAGAATCTGGGCCCATTCTCTTGACACCCTTCCTATAGAAATTTATGCACATTCATCTGATCTCCCTTGAACCTTCTCTTCTCCAGGATGAACAGGCCCAGCTCCCTCAACCTTTCCTCATATGAGAGATGCTCCAGTCCTTTAAACATTTTAGGAGGCTTTTGCTGGACTTGTTCCAGGAGCTCCATGTTTCTCTTGTACTGGGGAGCCCAGAACTGAACACAGCACTCCAGGTAAAGCCTCATCATGACTGAGTAAAGGAGGCCTCCCTTGACTGACTGGCAATGCTCTTCCTAATATAGCCCAGGTTACCTTCTTGGCCACTAGGGCATATTGCTGTCTCATGGTTAACTTGTCAACCAGGACCTCCAGGTCCTACTCAACAGTGTTGCTTTCCAGCAGGGTTAGTCCCCAGTCTGTAATGGTGCACGGGGTTATTCATCCCCAGGTGCAGGATCCTGCACTTGCCTCTGTTGAATTTCAAGAGGTTCTTCTCTGCCCATCTCTCCAGCCTGTTGAGATTCTTCTGAATAGTAGTACAGTACTCTGGAGTATCAGCCACTCTTCCCCTTGTGTATTGTCAGCAAACTTGCTGAGGAGGCACTCTATTCCTTGATCATTGATGAGTAAGTTAAACAATACTTGAACCACTATTGACCCCTGGGGGGAGACCACTAGCTACAGGCCTCAAACTAGACTCTGTGCCACTGATAACAATTCTCTGAGACCTGCCATTCAGCTTAATCCACCTCATCATCCACTCATCCAGCCTGCACAGACCTTATCTTTGAGGATATCATGGAAGACAGTGTCAAAAACCTTGCTGAAGTAGACAACATCCACTGCTCTCCCCTTAACTATCCAACCATGTGTCTCATCATAGAAGGCAATCAGGTTGGTTAAGCATGATTTCCTTTTCGTGAATCCATGCTGACTACTCCTAATCACCTTCTTCTCCTCCACATATTTAGAGATGACCTCCAGAATGAGCTGTTTGTTCCATCACCTTTCTAGAGACTGAGGTGATGCTGACTGGCCAGTAGTTCCCTGGGTCCTCCTTCTTGCCCATTTTGAAGACTCAAAAACAAAGAGAAATATGTCTGCTTTCTACCATTCCTCAGACACCTCTCCTGATTAGCCATGACCTTTAAAAGATGATTGAGAGTGGCCTAGCAATGATGTCTGACAGCTCCCTCAGCATTCATGGGTGAATCCCATCAAGGCCCATGGATGTAACATCCATGAATGTGACATCCACTTGTGGATGTCAAGAGTACCTAAATGATCACTAATGTGTTCCTTCTCGACCCAGGGAAAGTTCATAAGGGCACTCAGATTGGTGCCCAGTTTCTGGCTTACATGTACTTCAAGTCTCCCAGTGGAATGGCCCTCCTTTGAAGGAGAGCCCTTCCTAAAGAACTGCCTAGGGTTTCCTTTTGTAGGTATGGGGGGCAACTGCTATTACTCCTGGCCTTGCCCGTACCTTTTGGTATATTTTCTTTTGTCTTTTGAATCACAAGTACTTGTTAAGATTCTGTGAGCTTCCTTTCCTTCTCTTGCTCATATTCTGCTTTCTCAGATTATCTCAAAAATTGGAGTTTATTTAGTACTTACTAGAAAGAGCAGATGTGAATACAGATGTGAATGGAAAATATTCTTCCATCTCCAATATTTCCCTGAGTTTTCTTCAAAACAAGAGTAACTGTTGCTGTAGCTCCATGAAATATATCATTTTAAAATTTCATAGTACTGACAGTAACTTAGATTTGAGGGAGCTGAAAATATTTTAGGAATAACTAAGATCAGCACAATAATCCATGCTGATCTCCTTTGTCATACAGAATTGCAATCACAAGCTTCTTTATCAAGCCACAAATTCTTAAAAGAGAGGTACATAGCCTTGATTAAAGGGTGGCGAATCCAGTGTACACCCAGTAAATTGTCCCAATAATTATTTTCAAATTTATTTTTGGATCAGCTGATCACATTCCCTGAAATTTTCATTGCTGTTTCTGCACTGCCCAATGTGATATTAAAGTACATTTAGAGAAAGAGGTTAAAACCCTTTAATAGTAATGCAATTAGGGTGAACATCCTTTCACATCCATCAGATTTGAAATCCATCGCGCAAAATCCATTGCACACTATGAATTTCATCTGAAAAACTGTTTTTGCTATCTCTGATGAAGTTCAAAATTTATTAGCTGAGGCAGGTATTTAATTAGAGTTATCTTGCAGTCTTAAGGCTAAAATGTGTCCACAGTCGGGAATAAAGCGAAAGATCCTGACCACAGCCATAAGATGGGAATACCTTCAATAAAATCAGTGACAATTACAGCAAAGAAAATTAGCTCCAAGTCTTATCTAACATCTCTTGTTAAAGCTCAGATGACAAATCAGCTTTTACCAGCCTTTCTGTTCCAGCCTCTGATTAAAGCTATAAGCCTTTGATAAACTCTGTGGAATGGAGTATTAGCCTCATTTGACTTTTTAATTTTAATTTTTATATGTTGATGCTGTTTTGAAACATCACTTGGTTGTGTTTTTACTATGAGAAATAAACAAGAACAGGTAGTTTCCTTCCCACTTCAATTAGTAGATCATAAATATCAGCTTTAAATGAAATGGAAATAATACAATCTATGTAGCACCACTCACTAAGCAGCATGGAACCAATCCTGTCTGCAATTCCATCTGGCAGCGTGGAACTGAATGTACAGATTGCTGAGCAAAGAGTAACCACAGCTCATCAGTCCTGCTGCTGATGAAGAAATGTTAGGAAATCATTTGCACAGAAAAATAAGCATTTAGGAAAGACATTCTTCACTTAGTTATTTCTTAGAACTAAATACATTTAAGTGCTTGAGTAAAATAAGAATTTGAAATCTTTTCTACCCTAAATAAGATGTTATATTTAAAAGTTTAGATAAATCCTAATTTTATAGATTTCTTTTTAAACATAAAGATCAGGAAATCAAAACGATCATTCAAATGACGTTCTATATAAAGTAGGTCATTGAACCCCACCAGTAATTTCTACACCAAACATAGCTTTATAGTACCTAATGTACGTAGAACATATTTTTGTAAAGAAATACAGTCTTGAGTGAAAGATTCAGCTAATGGGGAGATTACCACCCCCATAAGCAAGTATTTCATTGGCTAATTGAGTAGAAAGAGAAAAATACTGCATTTTGCATTTTTATGGCTTTAATATTTGACTACTGGATTGAAATCAGATATTCACAAAAGTTTTTAAATGTTTTATTTTATAAACCAGAAACAGCAGTCCTCATATGTATGAGGATGCTGAATCCTATTAGATTACATTTTGTAACATCTCTGAACTGCAACTTATATCTTGCTTGTCATGTGACTTGGTTCAGCTTGATTTTCTTTTGAAGATTTCCCCCTCCATCTTTCTGAGTAGAAAGTATCTTCCAGACTTTATCTTAGTCCTGTAGTGACTCTGAGTGATTTTACAAAGTTATTTTCATGTGTTGGCACCAGGCCTGGAAGAACTATATTGTAGAAAGTGAGGAAATCTCATTTCTTGTTTCTTCTTAATGCTTTTTGTTTTGGTTTGGTTTAACTTCCATTCCCCCAGAATCTCACTGGAAGCACATATTGAGGTTATCTACCATTAACCTTAAGGACTTTTCAGAATTGTTGCTTCTACAACAGTCTTGTAGTCTGAACTTACCCTTCTCAGATTTGATGTTTCTGACCTCTCCAAAAGCACGATGCTTTTGATAGATAAGTAAATCTATTCTGGCAATTTTTTTGAGAGCCTATTTTTTCTCTCTGTTATACATTTCTACTTCACATATTGAAAGACATAGACATTTCTGTTTGATTTGGGATGCTCATTAGTAAAATTTTTCTTTCAGGTCAAGCTAAATGTTTGTCTGTTCAAAAAACACAACTAAATAGAATAGGTCCTCAAGGACTCTTTGTTCTTAAATGTCCTTTAATGTCTCTGTCCAGGAAAGCTCCTGCCTTAAGTGCCCACTTGAAAATATACTTGAGATTTCTGTGTGATTTTGTCTGACCTTTTGCTAAAGCATGTCTCTGCTAAGCCACCTATTTCTGAGGCTCCCTTGAGTGGCTGTTCAGTAAAGGCCTAAGGATGATATGCCAAAGCTGACAATCCCTGTTTATGTTTCAATAAGAACATTTTGAGGTAACATTTATAAAATCCTATCAGTAAAATGATCAAAACAGAACTCTAGAATGCCTTAAAACAGTAGATGTTAGAATAAGGGCAGTGGTGTTGGGATCCAGAGTTTCTTAAAGTGTCACAGTAGCCTTGGCAGAGGAGGCAGAGAATTAAGAGGAAGGAGTTAACATATTTCTCCTAAAATAACAGCTTCAGTTCCCTGTGAAATCAATGGAAAGAGAGATAGAATATCTCTGAAGACCACGAGTAGTAGTAGCAGTTTAGCTAAAATAATAAAATTATTCTCCTCCATAAATAAAAAATAAAATTGTTCTCCTCTGCTAGTTCAGGGAACTAGTAGGAATATGAGGAATTATTAAGAACTATAACTCAATATTTTCTATTTCTCTACTGAACCCAAGAAGCAAGTTTTAAAGATGCAGCTCCATCACCTGCCCTCTATTCTCCCTGCCCACATGGCTTGTGTAACACTGAATGCAGGAAGCATGGGATAGGTCTGCACTGGTTTGAGAGGATTTCAGCCAGTCCCCGGACCATAGCCAAACTATCACGGTGAATGCAGTAATGTGCCCTCCTGTTCTACCGAGCCTCTGTTTAGCCTCTGATCAGAACAGATGAGGACTCATTCAGGAAAGGGTAGGAAAAGTAAATAAATTCAGTCTGGAATCCTATCAGTAGTTTTAGAGGCATTTGCTCTACAAGAAACTACAAATATTTCTTCATATAAAAGTAAGAAAAATAAGCGGTTTTTACAGTTCTTTTCTGTTAGAAACTAAAGTTATTTGGATATATAAACATAAAAAGAAATCCAGCTATGAAATTGCACTTTGTCCTACAAGTTAGGTTACATGTTCTGCAGTGAAAGGCAGATGTCTCTTAACAAGCAAGTTTGGACTGCCTTCATCAGTACATCCAAAACAGTGCTTTTTATTTCTGCCCTTTGCAAATGTGCAAGCAAGTGAAAATCCATCTGGATAGGTAAAATTGATAAATTAAGGCATATACTTATAAACCAGAAACAAATTTTCTTAAGTGACAGTATTTGGCAAATTTCACATTCTTTCCTAAACACTATAAAATGGTAATAACTTTATTTGTAATAACTTAATACTGACCCAGACCTTGAATCTGTCATGTGCTGATGTTACTCAAATATTTCAGATTTCAGTGTTGTGAACAGCCACATACCCTAAATATTGTTTTCATACAATCATAGAATCATAGAACCATACAATGGTTTGTGCTGGAAGGGACCTTAAAGGTATCCAGTTCCAAAGTTTTAGTCAGAAAAATCTCTGAACAGATTACTACCAGGAAAAACAGACAAATAAAACAAATAAACAATAAATAAATAAATAAATAAATAAAATAAAGAAGTAGAATTTGAGGGTCAAATATCAAGTTATTTTATTCTCACACCAAAACTGTTTTTTTTAACACATCTAGAAATTACTGGCATGATACCTCTTTACTCTTGACTATTACCACTACAGTAATATCAAAGAATAAATGGTTAGGTTATAGGTTAGACAAAAAGGTTAGGGGGGTTCTCAGGTGGTCTCTACTCCAACTTCCTGCTCCTGCTGGAGCAGCTCTGAGGTCACCCCAGGCTGCTCAGGTTTTGTGCAGCTGGGGATTGAAAATGCCCAAGGGTGGAGATCACATAACTTCCCTGGCAACCCTTTCACCTGATTTCCCTGTCCTCAGAAGGAAAGATTTTCCTTATGTCCAGTCTGAATCTACTTCATTTTGCCTTAATCACATTGCATCACAGTATTTTGGGCAGTCCATTTTTGATCCTAGCCACAAAATAATTGTCAGATTGCTGACTATTTCCAACCTCCATTCCACTCTTCTTTACTCTGTAAAATGTTCAACTTTTCACTGGAGATAAACTCTTTACCTCTGTTATTTATCCATTTCCAAGACCTGTTTTTTTCAACTAAATGTCAGTATAGCTATCCTGGAACATACAAACAGCATATAGGTGCAGGTAAATAGCACTTCTATTGAAGCAGAAAGTTACTTCCTGAGTAAAAATAGTGTGATGTAGTTTTAAAACCTGTGCTATGGAGCGCGATATTAGTCATTTGCCAAGATAATAGGTCTGATCCTCCATGGTGCTACTCCAGCTGCACTTCTTCTGTGCATTTCCATTGTGATATAAAACTGAAGTCATACACCAGTGAATCAGGCCTAGAAAGTTTAAGAAAATAAGAAATGAAGGTGTGGTGGGAGGTTAATTTCCCTCCTACAATATTTCACAACACTGAAAGCAACAAAACTTTTTTTTTTTCTTAACTGAAAGAAATGTAATCTAGCTTTCAACTCACCACATAAAGTAGAAGAACTATTGTTCAAAACTTGCTTACAAAGAAGGTCCCTAGTTTGTAGCATATAATGTCTTCTCATTCGTTTTCAATAACAATTATCACTGTCTGGATAGGCTATTGGACTATTGGAAAATACATGAAATAGGCAAAGAATAAGAAAAGAAAGATAGGCAAAGTAATATTCACAGAAAGCAATACTTCAAAGCACCCAGAATTAAAAGCATCAGACATACAGTTTACTGAATGTCTGCACAATAGAGAAGAATTCATCTAAGACCCCTAAACTGAAATGACAGCAATGTTATTTGAGGAACTGGAATATAGTTCTAGGAGTTGTTGTTCATACTGGAGAGTGACAAATAAGATTTGATTTATTTCTGTTTTAAAAAGTTAGCTTTTCTGTGTTGTTTTTTTTTTTTTTTTTCTTTTCAATAATGTTGAAGAAAAAATAAATGTTTAAAACAATTTATTAGTTCACTTGCTCTTGCTTCTCATTGAATTTCTTTCCTAACCCTGTCCTTTATGATTAGGCCTTCATATGACAATGTAACAGTAAATAGCTTACACTGAAGTTAATATTTTCTAGCAAACCATCTATTATGCTAATCCACAAGGAACATGATGGACTACTGAAAAAATTCTCTGGCTTCCAAATGCATCAAATGAAGATCATCATCATCAGACTTTTATTTTTAGTCTTATGGTTCAGAAGAAATGGGTTAAGACTTAGAAGATCTATTCAGTATTATTTAGGGAATTATAACTTCTCTGCATTTCCAGAACATTATGCTCAATAATACTCTAAAACAGTACTAATTTCTCTGCTGCATTGTCAAGTTATCCTGTCTTAGTAACAAGAAACACAGTATGAAACTGGTGAAAAAAAAAGCCGCATAATAGTTTGAGTTCTGTATAATTGAGTTCCCCAAATCTGCCCTCAGATGCTAAATCACAGCTCTAATTTGCAAGAGCAAGAGAGAGACTCATACAATCTGAACAAAAATCAGCACTTACTGTTTAATTCCATCACAAATCTTCTTAGTACATTAACATCATTATTCTATTACTCTATTATTACTTTTAGCTGGGACAATGTTCCCTGACACAACCTTCCCCTAAAGGATTTAGCTGCCCTGACATAAAAAGTAGTCCAGACTCAAGATGTAATTTTGATCTTTATTTTATTTCTGTGTTTTGTAAGAGAAAATGTGATCATGGCAGCAATACCAGCAGCAAAGGGGTGAACTGTCTGTGATTTGCCTTCCCAAAGTAAAGCAAACTTGTGCCTTTGCTTATAGCATTAGCAGTCAAATATATCATCATTTTGTTTAAGGCTACTCAAGAATAGGTCTCCGGAGTATTTTATGAACACAAATCAAAGGTGGTCACTGTCCCAGAGAATTTTAATTTAAAATTGTTCAGATGGAAAATGTGAGAAAACCCATCCACAAGCAGAGTCAAGGAATATAATAATTCAACTCTTCAGGATCTGGGGGAGTAGAAGACAGAGAAAGTGAATTAACTTAGATAAAAATAGGGAAAAGATGGCAAGGAGGACATTTCCAGAGAGAACACAGGCAAAAATAGACTGCAACTTATATGACAGAGGGTGGAAGCCAACACCCTGGAGAGCAGGACAGAGAGGATGCCATCATTGTTAAGGAACGTCCAAAACCTCTAATGTCTGACTCCAGGTCTTACCAGCTGGGATCTCTCCCAACTTATTCTGCAGCTTCTGGCCAGGGACTTCCAGACAGCAGTCACCCTCTGACCTGGTCTGTGACCATTCCTGACAACACTTTTGCTGTTCAGGAGCCCATGCCTGGTTGCCCTCACCTGGCAGTGAAGCTCCCTTGAGGTCATTTAAGAACACCTCTGCAGTACAGTGCTGAGACTGCTGCAACTATATCAGAATACATAATCCCATGGTATTTATGTTCTGTTTGTAAGAAAAACATCATTTTCTAGAGTTTTATCATTCAGGGCACATCCTGTAAACCAACCACCATAGAATGCTGTATTGAAGAAAGCGAAGGCTCAACAAGATAAGGAGTGTACTTTAAGGATAAGAATAATTAAGTGTACTATCAGGTCAAACCTTTCAGAGTTTAAGAGAGTGAGTTTGGAGTGAAACAAAAAAGGTATGCCTTCTCACTCATTGCAGATTTGCATTTGAAAAACCTTGTTATGTTGGAGCAAGCACATTTAACAATTTTTGTTGTTGTTGTTGTTTTGTTTTTCCTGCCAGGCATAAGGTTTCTTTGGAAAGGAACATACTCTGCAAAGCAAGCAAATTCTGCAGATCAGACTGAATCTCCAGTTTTGCATCACTCTCTAAAATAAACAAACATGTATCTGAAATCCCAACGATTTTCTCCATTGATTTCTTAAGGAATTATTCTGAAAGACCACAAAATAGCAATTCCAAGGCATACTTAAGGATTTCCCTTTTTTATTTATGCACAGTTTTTTTTAAAGAACAAACTTCTCAGTGAGAAGTGAGAATTAATAGCAAAAAATAAAAATCAAAATCAAGTCCTAGATCTTTTATTACTATAAATTTTACATATTGCTGAAATTAATGCACATGAACTTGTCAGCATCAGATCAAGTATGATAGAAATTGAGGAAGTTTTGACAGCGTATAGTCAGCACCAGTGTCAACATGAACCTGTCACTGAAAATGATGACACGGGAAGAACCATTTTTCTGACAAACATTGTCAGAATAAATATAGGTATTGCATAATCACACTATATCATTAGTTTTTCACACTAAAGATGTCTTAACAAGAATGCTGTTTTAAAACTATTTGTTGGTAACAAAAATTGATTAAAATTCTGCTAGAGCCATTGAAAATGAATAGCCCTCATAGAATGGAGGCTTCTCCTGCCAATAATGAGAATGGGGTGAAACCAATGCATGAACAGTACTACTATTTCATCTCATTGAGTCTTGGCTGTCAGAAAACATCCCAAACAACAGATCTTTGAGTACTTAATTTTGTTCAAAAAAATAAAATGAAATCATATATCAGGAATGACATTCTTCCCTTCCAGGGCAGCTAAACAGGCAGAGTGGAACTAGGTGTAGTTCCACACACTTCTAAAAGGCTCTTCCATCATCACACACTGCCTTGGAGTCAGTGCAGTGTTGTAACCAGATAAATGAGAAGACCAGAAGCATCAATTTTTCTACCCGTTATCTCTCCCTTTAGATGTTTAATCATTTTACTTTATACAAACAGTCTGATTGAGGCTGCAGTAGAAGTCTTCTTTGTACTCCTTTCATGGTCCTTTGGTGAATAGAGATGTCTCCTCCTCAACCATCATGCATCAGCTCTCTTCTCATCATGCTTCATAGATGTTTAATTAGTTCATCTCAGAGAACCTGGCAGAATTCAGAAGTTGCTGCTAACACAGAGCTTCTTCTGTGCTCCTCGAGGGACAACCTTGGAGGTGAAGATAGGGATGTTCATCTGTTACTATGGAGACAAAAGCAGAGTCAGCATTCACTAATGTCCCATTGGTGCACAGTGACATTTCTGGGTCTCTATAGTAACAGAGGAGTTTCTTGGTCTCTCTGCCCATCTCTAGGGTGAAAGAGCAGTCCTAAAAGGACTGAGATACAAGGACTGAGATGCAAAGATTGATTCCAGTGACTGTAGTTAGATTCCACAAAGACAAACAATTAAATGGTTGTTTTCTGTTCACTCATAGGAGAATATTTCTGCTACTGAACAGTATCATGCAATATGGAATAGAAAGTGACAGTTGAGTTCCAGAAAAAGCTGATAGAAATTATAGTTTAGGAAAATCAGACCCTGAGTTTGCAAAAATAAGCTATGTTTATGAAAGACTACAGGCTTGTCCTGTTTTTTCATGTTCTCTTAGATTTACTATTTTTACGCTGTATGTTTTTTATAATGACTGGTCTGTGCTTAAGAAGCTGAGTTTGATTTACACAGAGTGTCTAAAAAAACAATTAACTACATTTTTTCTCATACAGTGATCCATGATTCTTGAAACAATTGTAATAGAACTCAAAGGATGTTAAGAAATGTTCAGATCCAAGTTCTGTTAGCAACCTGTAGATGTTATTGGAAGCTCTTGTCCAGGCAAAGTGGCTGAGTGTTTGCAACTGCAGCCAGGAATCACAGCTGGCTCTCAGTCTCACACTGAAATACTTGAGATGCTTCCAGCAATTACAGGTAATCACAAATTTCCTGGTGAATACAAATGCTTCAGGGTAATGGGACATAGCATGATGATTGATAGGTGTACCTAAAAATGGAAATTTAGCATTATCACCTAGCATATCTATTATTTGAATAATCTGGGTAATCACAGAACAAGATTAAGTCCTAAGGAATAGGCATGATATCCCCTGGTCCCTTCTTTGGTTTTGTGATAGAATGACTGCAAATTGTGAAGAAGGAACTATCTTACTTTTATAGTGAGAATTTTTGAACCTTTCAACAGCAGGACTACATACTGAGTTAAGGTTCTGCTATTGTAATGTTTGTTGTTGTTGTTGTTTGTTTTGTTTGTTGTTTGTATTTTCTTTTTTCCTAATAATTTTGAGTTCTTCTTTGAGAAAGATCTAGAGGTGTAGGTCTCATTAACAGCAACTTTAATGAGGACAGTCCATTGTCTCCATTTACTTTCAGCTTGCTTTCTCAAATATCTGAGCAAAACTGGAAAAATCAAACTTGTATATGATACAAAGAACTGGGATAGATAGCATAAAACACCCAGGAAAAAAAAAAAAAAAAAAAAAAAAAAAAAAAAAAAGATAAATCTCAAAAGATCCAAAATGAACCTCTGAGCAGCTGCTCAATATTTTCAGGAAAAAATCTATGATTGCTTATAGAGTATGGAATCGGACAGGGCATCAACAGCAAGCTACATATACACTCAAGCATCAATTGAAAGAGTAAAGCAAATCACAGGGTCAGAGGGTGAGCTTAAACTCAGTAAAGGATAATTTTAAAAAAAAAAAAAAAAGAGAGAGAGAGAGAAAGAAAACCAGAAAAATAAATAAATAAATAAATAAATACATAAATAAAAACAAGCATAAGGAGCAGGCAAAGGCATGTAACAGGATGTATGCAGAAGTTTATATGCAAGGGCAATGTTTTCTTTAGAGATTGTCTCACTGGCTTTTCCTTGTGAGCTGAGATCATGATCCACCTCCAAGATGACTTGGGTTAGAGATTTTCTTATCAAATATTCATCCAAGGAAAGAGAGGCATTGACTGTGTTTCCTTGGTTAAAGTAGGGAGCTTTCAGGTTCAGTGAGGCAATTCGGCAAATGTGGGAGCTGCAACATGACCAGAAGTAACAGGACTGCCTTGTCACACTCAGGGAATAGGAGAAACAGAGCACAGGGTGCTTTCTACTTTATGCTAAATAGCTACAAAACTGCCAGCATGATTGTTCAAGTAATTTCAGTTGGTTTACAGTCATCCAGTGGATAATAAAAACAGGCCAGAAAGAAAAGAACTTTAAAAGAGCTCTGTTTCTATTCTCTGGCTGATAAAATTGCCTATTGACAAGTGGTAACCCACAGCAACCAGAAAAATATATTGAAGATATAAGTTAATAATTACAGTGATACACTGTGCCTGTAGCTCTGGGATACAGTAATGTGTTTTCTTGCTGTCCATCTTAAACTAGACTGTAGAAATCCATATACTGAAGCTATGTTCAGGACCTTATTCAAGCAGATGGCTGCACATTCAATGAATGAAGCAGATCCCTGATGTGAGATTGAGGGCTCTGGCTTGCCCTCCATAAACATTTCCATCTGAGATTGTGCAGAGAGTGAATTGCCTAAATCAGATGACTGATGTGCTTATTCTCTCTGAAGTTTTCTGTCCCTCATATGAGTAATTTTCAGTTCAAGATGGACCACCTCATTTTTATCTAAGTACTTCTTAATCACTTTTTGTGCTTCTATTAGTATCATCATGTCCCTAAATCTCTTTTCAGCTTTGTAGGCTCTGAAGCTCCTATTTTTCACCATTTGTTTCAAAAAGAGAGTTTTTTTTTCTTTCCAGTCTATCACTTAACTCAATTAATGTCTCATATTTCTTTGACAGTACAATGTGTGTTATCATTGTGATTTTCATGATCTACTTAGGAACTCAAAGCAGCTTTTTTTTTTTTTTTTTTCCTCTCTCAGAAGAACTCCTCTTTGCAAAAGCCCAGATTCATTAGGCCTAAATTAGGAGCCTAGTCACTTACAGAGAGTAATTCAGCCCATCTCACACCTAAACTGACCCTTCAAAATACCTTGTTCTCTCATTTGTCTATGGAGAGCACTAAAAAAAAAAATAAAGCTTATGATGTAGGTTTATCAGTTATGTGTGTAGAGTTAAGCAGGAAGGACCACAGTCTTTTGCCTCTTGTGGCAAAATCTTAATTCTTTCCTCTTGTTCATAATGACAGTTAATTTACTTTGCCTTCAGTGACAGTTAATTACATTTGCCTTCTTTTTTTAAAAATAAATCCCAAATAATATGCTGATTGACAGGTCGTTTTAGAAATCTAATATCAGCTTTCAATCTGAAATGACAGTTTGCAATACCAGATTCTGTAAGGTAAAACCTTATAATATGTTTAATTTCATTCATTTGTCATTGCAGAGAATTAATAAAAGGGGGAAAATATCTAATGTAAACAAGTATGTACAGAACAAGCTTGCAACTCCATGTAGCGAGCATTCTGTAATCTGTAGTGATTCAGGCTCCACTAATTGCAGAGCACAACTAAAAGTAATTTAGAGAATACAAATGGAGGAGGAGGAGAGTTGCAACTTGCCTCCAGACCAAAGCCATGAAGACTCTTCTATCTTCTATCGATACAGTAAATATTTCCTTGATCTTTATTTTTCATTTCTTTTCAACCTTTCCAGCTCCTCATATAATCAATTTAAAATAAGAAAACACCCTTTTCTTCCATTCTCTGTGTTGTTCCACACCATCAGTCCTTTTCCACCCTGTCAAATAGTCTGGCAGCCCATCACTGATTTACTGAGAAATAGATTTGCATGTCTTATACTCAGGATTAGAAAGAAGCAGGAATCCAGACTTTTGTCAGTGGATGAACAAAATGCAAGAGAATAACATTATTTGCCCCTAAACTCTGAAAACTTTTAATCAGTTCATTTTCTAGAGACACCATCTCCTTTCCTGATAATACATCTCACCCCAAATAGTAGGCTGACATGAACTCCTAAATAAATAAAATGGGAAAGAATGTTCTTCAGCCAATAATAAAGTCAAGCCACCTTGAGGACATGGAGACAAAGAGTTTATATTTTGTTGTACAATGCATATATGTGTTGACTGTCTCTGTTACTTAGAGTGAGGAAAAAAAATAAAACTACATTTTTCAATATTTCATTACTGAAAAAAAATCAGCAATAAGACATTCCAAGAATCTAAGGGGTCTTTGGGAACATGATCAGTGTGTTTCTACTATTCAATAGTTAATTCTGAATCAGCGATGCTGCAACACTCTTACACCTCATCCCCATGTGCCAGATGCAGTTGCATCTGCTCTTTGGGTTGATGGAGGAGAGCAGCCACAGCAGCTGCAGAGCACATGTGTGTCTAGATGCACACATGTCCCTGAAATGAAGGTTGGAGAAGAACCCATTCATGTGCTCCGATGCTAGGGAAGAGAATACATGTCGCCACAAGTATAATAACTGTTGACTAGCAGAAAAGTGCACAGAAAAAATCTCCAGACTTGCAGGTGGTACAAAGCTCTTTGGAGAAGTAATTCTGTGTTGATAATAAGTCCAGAAGGACCTCACAAAAGTGAGAAAGTGAGCGAAAAGGTAGCAGGTGGTCTTCAACATAAATTACTGCAAGGTGATTGTCTAGGCAAAAGTATTCAAAATTACATCTACATGATGCTGACCTTTAAACTGGCAGTGGCAGTTTGGGAAAAATAATCTGGGATCATCACTGGTAATTCTAAAATCATGAATTCATTGTATGGTTGTAGCTGAATGCCTCCCATCTCCTCACCCCTCTAAATATATATTTAAAAAAAAGGGGGGGGGGGGGGGTCACCAGGACTGATATTGAAATGGAGCTTTGGTGTCATGATATCTTGGGTATTTCATGTACTTATGGTCTCCATACCATGGGCTGGACTAGTGGTGATAGAAAAAGTATAGAAGATGGCAAGCAAAAAGATCAAATCAATAGAGAATCAGTCTTGCTTGGATCTTTAGTTTTGGAGGACAAGGCTGAAGTGAGTATTATTGAGATGTACAAAATCATGAAATCATATGATAAAGTGAAAGGAGAACTGTGATTTATCAGATCTTATGGAAGTAGAATTAGGGAGTGTTGGATGATATCCAGATAGCTGGATGTCAATTTAAAACACATACAGAATTGTTTATACATTCAGTAGGGAACCTAGAGTTTGTTGAAACAGGCTTGGGGGAAGATTCATCAGTAGCTTCAGAAGGAATTGGAGAAATTCACTGTTTAGTTCTTAAGGGAGTAAATAAAAGCATACTCTTTAACTTTCCTAACCTAATGACTGTGAATGCTGGAAACAGTATGTGGAGTTGGATAAAAAATAAAGACCAGGCTCAGGTACTCCCCTTAAACCGTATTATCTAATGACATTTTCAGAATATAGGGATAGCTGGAGCAGACATCAAGCCACTTAAGGCATTTCATAAGGGCATTTCATGCTCCTACAACTAATCAAAGACATGCCCAAGCAGCTGCCAGTCCCTCACCTGGTACTAACACTCACTCTCCATCCATCCAAGGTCATAGCTCAGCCACAAGAGGTACCCATTTTTAAGCCCATTGGCTCAAATCCTCACCTCAATCATGTTGTTTCTGTAGGTTTTTTTTTTCCATTTTTTTTTCTTTCACTAAGTCATTTTCAAGCACACTTAGTCACATCACTGAGACAGAATGAGTACCATAGAGAGAAGTCAATCTTCTGCAGCATCTCTTGTGCTGTTAGAAGACATAAACTGAATTTAGAAAGCTCCAGACCAACATTTAGTTTAATAAATGGGTCTTTTCCATGTGCACATATCGCTATAATATTATATTAGTGTATATTTGTCTGTCTGTAGGAAATCTGATTTACTTTATAACTTACAGTATTGTTGTAGATGTCCATGTATTTTAGCTGAGTTCAGTGCACTTCTCTACTTTAAATAACAAACAAGTGACTTGTTAAACAATGCAGTGTTTATAATCTGATGTTTTGGCCAGTGTTTTCTAAGGATAAAGGATTTTCAAGGTAATGCAATGTCAAATTAGCTACTCATGTCATCAGCTACTCATATCCTGGTAGCTAACTATCAAATTTTGAAGTTCTAATTAAATTCTTTGTGGCTTACAGTATACTTATCAGCCAGTCTAATATGATTTGCTTCAATGTTTTCTTCAATAATTTAACTCAGGTTTTGTAGATGTATTATGCACATTTCTGGAATGCTAATATTTGCTGTGTCTTAGTAAAATAATTCAGCTAAATACCAGAAGTATTCCTGCAAGAGGTTTGGTTTCTACAGGGAAATAGAGATATTGAACAAATTACATACCTTCTAAGGTATGTATATCGGAACACAGCTATAAACAAAAATTCAGGTGGACAGGACTACTAAGCTCGTTAAAGAACAGTTTCTTCTTTTCATGTTTAAGTTAACAAACAATTTGGAAGAAAATATTAACTTGTTACTAATAAAATTTGAGAGAACACCAAAACTGTTGAACTGCTAAATAATGAAGAGATCAGGCTAATAGACCATTAGTGATTGTAAAATGTATCTTTAGGATTAAAATGAATCCTCAGGATGATTTTTGCTAATAATTTAGAAATTTTAAACTTTTTAATTCCTAAGAAAATGATCGCTGGAAGTACATATCCCATTAGAAATTACATATATGTAGATTATCCAAACTTGTTTTTCTTGGGCACATTTTATGAGTTCCTTAAAACTCTTCAATAGGCTAGAGAGGACCATAAGCAAGCACAGCTTTAGATCCAGATCCTTATGTGGACAGATTTTCCCTACAGATGTAGCTGTCCCGCAGGTCTTAAGTATAAGAGAGATTGTCAGGCACCAGAGCAGAGCAAAAACAGCAGGGAAAAAAGAGCTAGTAGTGTGAAATGCAATTAAATAAATTTGTAGTACAGATAGAAAGGATTTCACATAGAAGTATAAAAAGTCCCCTGTGGTTCCTGGAGAGGACAAAAAAATAACTCTGTGATGTGTATCATTAAACGTTGTGCTTCTATAATCAAAATTGCCCTAGAACTCTGAGAGGCTTCCCTGCAAACAACGCTGGAATAACTACTTCTACAAATGTTTGGTGTGGACTGTGTCTCCATTTTCCAAATAAGGTTTCCTCTGTCAGAACAAGCTGAATAAAAATGTTTTGACTGTGAGATTGCTGCACTATAATTCTTTCATCTAGGCAACAGGAGAAGTTTAAAGCTCTTAATTTTAAATAATCACTACTGAAAAGAACAGTTTAGATCTTTGGCTGGAATAAATTGATGTAGCCACATGAAATCAATGTGGCTAAACCTACTTAAATGCAAAAAAGGTCTGTCTCTAAACCTAAACATCCGAGAAGTTAAGATTATGCATGCAAATTCAGCAAACTCCTATTCAGATGCAAATTTCCCGTGGGAAGAGGGAGAAGGGTAGGAGAGAAACACTTCTCACCTCCACTCACATCCCTGCATGCCAGCACTGCAGTGCACACCTTAAGGCAGGGAGCCTCTGCATCTGAATTGCAGACCTGCTGCATTAAGGCAGCAAACATGGAAATGCTTCTGCCCATCTTTTTGGATCCTGAAGTGCTTTGGCACCCACTCCTTTAACGAGCCACCCCAATTTTGGAGCCTTCCTGCACTATGGAAGGAGTCGCATTTTTGGTGTGTGTGATGGTGGCATCCTCCAAGCTATTCAAAACCTACAAGTCTTGTGCAAGGGATGGTGGGGCTGGCAACTTCCCAGCACAGCCAGTGGGACCGGAAAGTAAAGCTGTTTGGGTTTGGGGTAGTGTGCAGAGTGGTTGTAGAGATGCAGAAAACATTGGGCCATAAGTTTATTGGGAGTTCAGCATTTTTATATATTTTTATAGAGGTGGGTCTTAGAGTAGTGAAAAGGATTTAACACCTGTGTATGATACCAGGCTTCATTAATTCTCCTCCGTGTGAGAGGAGGAACTTGTTCTACAGCAGGCAAACATTTCTGTTATCTCTTCTCTGGTGGAGGAGTGTCAGGAAACAAGTATTTCTCAAAGTTGTTTTCATTATCTTTCTTTGAGGAAAACAAATAATTTCTTCAAGCTTATCCCCTGCCAGTTTAATTTGGGTAGGCTAGTCTGGTGGCCTGCAGCAGGAGCAGATGTAAAACTGTGCAGGGCAGAACGAAATGATTGATAATCATTGCTTTAAGAGCAGAATTGCATCTGGAGTGACCTGAATGAATATTGATCTGAATGAATACTGATCTCCATGCAACATGAAGAGCATGTGTGAGCATGTGTGAACATCATGCAGAGAGAGATTCCTTTAAGGAAATAGAATCATTCCATTTGATAATTTTTTCTTGTTTCATGGTATTTAGCTCTTTATCACAGTCAGTTCTCAGAAGCTTAGTGTTTATCTTCATACTGATTCTGAACCTGAAATAAAGGGATTAAAAGTCCTCAGTTATGTGAAGGCTTTGCATTGACAGGAGATATGTAAGGAATGAAGCAGCTGAATCACCAGGCAGAGAAAAAGCAGCCTGCTTCCTTTGGCACGTGGGTGCTCACAGACCCGCACCAAGGGACATGCTTCTCACAGCAACAAAAGCTGCTGCACACCACAGACACTGACAGGCATGGCTCCACAACATTGCTTTGGCACTAGTTATATTTGCAATATGTGGAAAAATGATGGGAAAGCCCAGCACTACTCTTCCCTTCATTGCAATTTGCAAAGCCAATGTTTTTTTAGGATTGACATACAAACATTAGTTTTGCCTAGCATCTCTGTAAACAGAAAAGCTCAGTGAAGGCTAATTTTAAACAGATTTGTGTCTGGAAGATAAAGTTAGGTGCTTCCTTGTTTAATAAGGGATGAAAACATTCAGCAGTCTTTCCCTGAGCATAAGGAGTGGCATACTTTCATTCATCCTGAGGCTAACTTTTACACAACTTGTAGAAACATAATACTTTTGAGATTTCTTGTCCTCTATAGTTACTATTGACCAGCAAATTAAAAGGCTATTGGCAGGCCCCAGAGGCAGACAGATGCATAGACTTGTTCACCAGTGCAATATCACTGAAGCTTCATTTCCTTATGGTTTTGACAAAATTGCATCCTGAAGCTAAGGCACTGCACAGTGTTTGTCAGTGCACAAAAACCATGCTACACACCACACAGTGCAGCAGTCTCTTTATTAATGTTCTGGCAGGAGCACTAAGGGTTTCAGAACAACATGCCCTAGGGCAGTAAGAACAGAACCACATCCAGTCCGTGCCAAAAATCAACAGTCAGCAGCCTCCCATGCAGAAACACTACTGAAAGGCACACTGACCATAATCCAAGGCAAAATGCCCAAGTAATGGCTGCTTCTCTCTTCTAACTAATTAACTCTACTAACGTGAGTGTCATACAGGTCCTTGGAGCAGTCAGGGTCTCCTCTGAGCTCACCTAGCTGGGGAAAGAGGAAGTCCATCTGTCTGCAGAAGTGCATGAGCACTTCTGAGAGTGAAATGAGAAGTGCATGAGCACTTCTGATGAGTCTTTCAGGCTTATCTTTGGGTGACATATCAACATCTTTGCTATTGTTTGCTTGAATTACAAGCTACATTAAAGTCTCCAGGTTTTTTAGTAGTCTGTGGACATTGTTCTTCAGCTAGCAACATAAGTTATATCAAGACAACTCATTTCTATGAAACAATAGAAACAATAGAAAACAACAGTTCAAAGTTTCTATGAAACAATATGAAACAATAGAAAACAACAGTTCAAAGTTTCTTCCTCTTCTTTTCCATGAAGCCAATCTCCTCTAGGATTTGTCATAGAAGGTACCTCCCATTGCACTGTGCTCTGTAGCGTAGTATCTATACATAGCTCATACTATAAAACAAATGCACTGGGAGAAAGCTAATGATAATTAGGTTTGGAGGCTTCAATGTGGTATTACGCCACAGTTCAGCCTCCTTTTTGGTAACAGCTTGTAGAGACTGTGAAAGATAAATAACCTATTCAGGGAAGAGAAGGACACAATATTACCTTGAGGTGAGCTCTCCAGTTACAGTTCAAGTTGCTTTAAAGATGAAAATGCTAGGTATGTATGAGTAATTTTGCATTGTATCAGTCCAAAGAAGCACACCAGTTGCAGTCAGGAAAGGTTCTATGCCTTCATATGGTTTGTGTGCACAATATGATACTATGTCATTCTGACTAACAATGGAAGACAATAGACACTGCTAATGTCCTGTGTTTAAAAAGAGCTATTAGATATCAGTATCATCAAAGAATTCAAAAGTAAGAAAACATACATCAAAAGGAAGCAGCCTATATAGATAAAAGATAGATATGAAAACTGTTAAACTGTAATGAGATAAACCAAAAGTTAGGGATAAGACTGAAAACCATAAAAATAACTGTTGTAGTTTCCCTGTAAGTATTGAAACTAAATGTTAACTCTTATGTTGTGTCAAAGTCAGAAACTCTTGTTCAAAGTATAGGATTCACAAAAGCCTAAAAGTTGTAGCTACTAAATAGAAAATTATGTTAAATTGCTGTGAAGCAGATAAATAGTTCATAATGACTCTTTTCAACATTGAAAGTGAAAAAAAAAAAAAAAAAAACAGGAAAAGTTTTAGATGGCTAAACACTCTTGTAAACTTTACCTGATCCCTGGCCCAAACATTGTTCTCCTTTCCTTCTCACAGATATGCTGGTTTATCAGGTGAAATCCAATTTGTGTTAGAACAGTTTTGCACATAAAACCTAGTTTCATTAAGGAAAAAATACCAACATTAAGATGGCTAGTGTTGTTACAAGAAAGTAGATAGAAAAAAGTAGCTGGAAGCAAATTGGAAAGTGATGCTCTCCCCAGAGTTCATGAGCAGGGGTGTAATGGCTGGCAAACTGTCCTTAGTCAATTATCTGTTACATTCCCATCACAAGACACAGCTTTTAGTTGACAACTCTAATTATTTAAGCTAAATGTTCATTTTGTTTCTCCACACAAATGAGTGTCCGTCTGGGGTGGGTAAAGCAGTAGCGGGAGCAATGTTCTTCAGCAGAGGTGAAGGAACCTCCAAAAGGAGAGGGAACTACCAGGACCCACACAGAAGAGGCAGGCCTGGGAGCCCTGTGTACTCAGCTCCTGACTTACCTACATTTGGGAAAAGACATTTGAGAAGAGGGGACTAATGTGACCCCCAGAACATAAGGCATGAACAAGGGGAGAGACATTTAGGTCCTAGAAGGCTCTGGTTCATCTTTAGTAGGGCCAGGAGCAGTGGTGTGGTGGCCTAGGGTATGATACCATTAACCACCTTCAGAAGGAGTGCCTTTCCGTGGAGAGGTACCTCCCCAGGGAGCAATACCTACATTATTTTGCATCTCTAGTTCTTAATGTTGATTAACTTGTGCCAGTCAAGTACTTTACCTGGGGCAGTAATCATGAGCTTGGCAAGGGAGGGCATTGGAAGAGAACACAGTATTCATTCTACCTTTATTTTCAGAAATTTCCCTGCTGGCATTTGTTGCCATTAATCACTTAGAGTTGATTTCAACTCCTATCAAATTAAACCTTCAAAATAGAATTAAAACAACCAAAAAGGGCCTGAAAAAGTCTTCCAAAAAGATACATTCACATAATGAGAATCTCTTAACATGACTGATGGCTCAGCAAAAGAAAAATATTGTTATCACAGTGCCACAAGAATGAAAGCCACTGCCATGTTGAACCATCCACACCACTCCAGAACATGCACACACACCCCTGGAATAAAACTACACTGAAAAGTTATGCAGCTCCTGAACAAACTTAAGTTCATCTTACGTATCTTTTCTGTTTTGTTATCTTCCCCTCTGTGGCCCTGGAACTTCCTTCGAAGGCAAGAGGAAGGATAGTAACGAGCACATAAGCATCTTTCTGGTGTTATGGCAGGGCATAGCCTAATGCTTGGTGTATTACACGTTATTAAAATAGCGTTTACAATCATAATTATTAAAGTTCTTGTGATGTTCTCTGTAGTATTCATTGTATAGTGCCTATCTACCTTGCAGGCACTGGATAACTAAATCCTTACTGTACTACTCTGAGGTGAAGTATATTAATTTCGCAGGTAGGGAACTGACCCAGAGGCATTGAGTATAAAAATTTCCTGCAATGTTGGGAGCTTAGTTTGCAGAAGCTATAACCCTTCCTGGAGAATATATATTGATCAAATTTCTCCTTAGGATTGCTAAATGTGCTTTTTAAAATTTAATTTACATTAAATTAATTTACATAGCATGGACTATCTGTTTTATAGACTAAACTTACAAGAACACCTGATTTGCATAAGCTTCTTCTGACCTGCTGTTCTCACCCCCCCCCCCCCCCCAAAAAAAAAAAAAAATTAAGCTGAGGCATAGGCTTAGCTCTTAACAAGGGGTAATATTCTACAAAACACAAGACATTGTGTCCAGTACTAATTCAAGAAATAAGATTTTTACTATCAATTTCATCATGAACATGATTTTCTTTATTTACTTAAGAAAACAAAAACATTATACTTTGTTGTTGTTGTTAATTATGTAGAAAAACAAAACAAACAAACAAACAAAAAAAAAAAAAACAAACATGCTTTTTAAGTGTGCAAGTGGAATGACTATAAACAAAGCAAAACATCCCAAGCCTTGGAAGAGGCCAACACAACAAGTGTGAATTCTAGGATTTCATCTTGCTTCACAATATTAGAGCTGGTTATCAATATTTTAGCTGGATCTTTTCAAGAATGATTATGGTTTCTGATTATACAGTAGAAAGGAGTCTGTGGAAAAAGTAGCCTTAAAGCTAAACAACCAAATCAAAACAGTTTTATTTCCCTTGCTATAATTAGATGTTTCAAACTGTATATGCAAATCAGCCAGAACTTTAAAGAGCAGTACATTTAAAATATGAACTCTTAGAGAGGCTTATAATTCAAAAAACTGAAACCGAAAGCTTTACATCCAATTTCAGCACCAGAATATACAGAACAATGCAGCACCCCAAATAGGCCTTTATAACACACGCCTTTCAGTAGGAGCGATGCCACACACGGAAATAGCTCCCTTTCATACTCATTACAGCTGCCTGCTCCAAGTGGCATGTCACATCTTTTGCTGTGTTTCTTTGTCCTTCATTGAAGGATTATTTACTCGTCTAGTTCTTTGAGTTAAGGCACATTAAAAGTAACCAATAATTTGTGACATTCAAGAAGTGGCAGTTCATTTGAAAAAGTTTTAAACCTGTTATTTGGGAACCCTTCAGGAAGTCTCATGATCGAATCCTCCAGTATGGTTACCTATATTCAGTTATCATGCTAAAAAATAGAGTCATTTTCTATTGGATCTTTTATTCTGTAGGCTTCTCTCTTCTTACTACTAACACTTTACAAAGGATCATATTGAGCTGTAGAAATGCTGAGCCCAAGCAGTGTGACACAAACAGACATATACTGGACATTTTTCCTGATGCAGAATTTTGCACATACAGTATTTTGGCAGTCACTTTTGTTTTGCAAAGCAAAAATAAATTTCAAGTCACCATGTTTTATCAAAACCATATGGCTCAACTCAAAGTTCTCCAGCTTGGCAAGATTTGCTTGTGGAAGCAAACGTGATGTGAATAGCTGAATTCCCTCTGCAGTTTAAATGTGTTCTTAGAGATGGCCCTGGCTGATGCTGAAAACAAACTATATTTGATTTAAAGTGATAAGCACATAATTTAATTCCAGTTTATATCATTAAAAAAAAAAAAAAAAAAAAAAAAAGTTAGATATAAGTAGCAGAAAGAAAGAAAATCTGAATATGAATTAATATTGCCCAAAACAGAGATGTCAATGGTTAAACTGTAGGATTTGGTGGAATCCCTCTAATATCTCTGTAGAAAATCTATTAAGGCAAATACTGCCTCAGAACCAGTACTTGAGATTTCTTGTGAATTATGAGATAAAAGACACCTTTTACAGTCTTTCCTTAAGTAATTGAAGAAAACAGTGGAAAGAAAAGGGAGAATCCCTTTTTCTGGAGATATTGCAAATACAAATTCAGGCAAGATACACCTTTTATTGACAGTGGAATAAATCATGACACTAAGCAGTCTGAACACTCTGAACACTCTAAATATCAACTTCAGACTAGCAAAAAAGCTGAGCTCATTAAATTTATTTGCATAAGATATTTTCATGTGTTACCAGAATTTATGCACGGGGCAATTACTTCACCTACTGGTGTCACTCAAAGCTGGAAGGATCAAGGTTTGTTTTGGTGCTGCTTGTTGTGTTTCAAGGACCATATGTTCACCTTGAGTTTGAAGCAGCAGTGAAGTTCAGCCCAGTTGTCTGTCCTGGCTGCACACCTCTTGCAGGAAGAGAGCTGTTTGCACCATGTAGCAAGTCAGACCTGGAAGAGGCTTTCCTTTGTCCACCATCCCTGGCTCCACCAGAAGAAAAACCATATCCACCACATCAGTGCTCAGATGTACACTTCAGGACTCAGAGTACAGATGCATGTCAAATTTTCACCAAAATAAACACTTCTGGAGCTCTAAATTTCTCATGTAAACACATCCACAGCACAGACCCTTATCCCCTGCTTCCCCACACACTCACACACACATGAAACTAATGAAATGCTGTGTCACTGTGAGCTATGTACCACTGCAATTAACTTTTTCTGTATTTATTCCCACCATCAAGGTCTTGTACTTTGTGTACTAAAATTCACTCATTTCAATGAACAGCGAAACCCAGCTCTCCTGGAAATGGTCATATAAAATGCTAGTTGCAGCAGAATGACTGTCCATACAGCCAGATTTCAATTCTGGGATTTAGCATTACACTGTAAAATTGGAGTAGGTCCAGTGACATCAATCGAGTAGCTCTGGTTATACATGACTTAAACCAAGATGAAAGTTAATTGTCAGTAATAACACACCAGCAAACCTGTCTTCCTCCAAAACACTGCCAAACAATCATTCTCAGTTCCTTTGCATCAACTTTTAGTTCTATTGCAGTAAAAGATGACTGGCCCAACACCCATTTTAAGGAGTATTTGGAGTAGACTGAAATGGCAGTCAGAAAACTTCTTGCTATCTCTTCACATTTTGTTAGCTGAAGATCATCTTACTCCTTCTTCACCCTTTCCAGCTAAAGCAGAGCCCAATTATTAACCAAGTCATTAACGTGGTTGAAGCTATGATGATATGTGGTGTAAAGTTGGGATAACAGTGGAGAGGTGTTTCATAAAATGTTCTCAGGAAAAGCAAAATGTTACGGCATTCCTCTCTGATTCTTAGTGTAGTGGAAAGTAGACACATCATTTCTCTGAGATTCAGGCTTATTTAATGACATTTTGTCTTACTGAAAATGCAGTGTCATCTTTACCAATGGAAAAAAATTCACCTGATTGGTAAGAATGAAATTGAAACATTAGCAAGACAGAAAATCAATTTTCTTTAAGGAAAATAATTCTTCCAGATAAAGAAATTCAAGAGAATTCACATAAAAGCTCTGATTTTTTTTTTTTTTTTTTCCTAATGACTCAGGTCTTCATTTTTCTCAGCAGTAACTGTATTTGGTAATCATTTACTTCTATTGGAATTACTATTTTTCTTGTTAGCTGACTACTATGAAGCCATTTAAAATCTGTTAGCTGACTACTATGAAGCCATTTAAAATCTGTGTCACAACACTAGACACTCTCAGTCATTTATAATCTAGATTTGTTGATGTCTTAGTATGTATCATGTTAATAAGCATGGGTAATATGTGGGAAACATCAGTTATGTCTATGTATTAAAGAGCCCTGATAAAGACAGATACAGAGCCATGTCTGCTATGACCTCATTTTAGATGCTTAGGTGTTGGAGAGTGTCCAGAGGAGGGCTACGAAGATGGTGAAAGGCCTGGAGGGGAAGACGTACGAGGAACGGCTGAGGGCACTGGGCCTGTTCAGCCTGGAGAAGAGGAGGCTGAGGGGAGACCTCATCGCAGTCTACAACTTCCTCGTAAGGGGGTGTCGAGAGGCAGGAGACCTTTTCTCCATTAACACCAGCGACAGGACCCGCGGGAACGGGGTTAAGCTGAGGCAGGGGAAGTTTAGGCTTGACATCAGGAGGGGGTTCTTCACAGAGAGAGTGGTTGCACACTGGAACAGGCTCCCCAGGGAAGTGGTCACTGCACCGAGCCTGACTGAATTTAAGAAGAGATTGGACTGTGCGCTTAGTCACATGGTCTGAACTTTTGGGTAGACCTGTGCGGTGTCAAGAGTTGGACTTGATGATCCTTAAGGGTCCCTTCCAACTCAGGATATTCTATGATTCTATGATTCTATGTCTACCTCTGACTTCATTTGACTATTTCAAGTGTTGGCAGTAAATGCAAGGAGAAAATATATACATAAAAATCACTCTGCACTAACATCAATGCCTAAATTCATTTCCCTGCTGTAACAGTATTCTATACCGCCATTATAGACTGTACTTGAGACAAGTTTGAAAGACAGTGCTTAGAGCTAATTGCATCCATTCAACTTGTGGCAGCAAGATTGGGTTATGTTTGGGTTTTCTTGGTGGAGAGTCTGTTGGTTCATCCTCAAGTAGAGCCAGAGTACAAGGGAATGTGTAGGTGGCAAGGGACCACTTTGCCACTTCTCTTGTCAGCATCTCTCTTACTTAAAAGTAACCTATGCTTTCTTTTGTGTGATGTAAGCACTTAGTATTCATCTTTTAGAATGGCATCCACTGTCCAGAGGTCCCTTCAGACCTGAAGAGCTCACGTGGCTGAAGGCAGTCCTAATAAAAGATATGGTCTAAAAGGTAACAGTTGTAATAAAAGATATGACCTCTTCTTGTCTTATTTGTACCTCATGATCATAACAGTAACAGCAGCACTACCAGTACAGTATAATCAGGCAGAAGAGAAGGTCCTAAACATGGAAAAAATACCTGGCAATACTAAAAAAATAAAAATAAAATAAAATAAAATAAAATAAAATAAATATATATATATATATAAAGAATTATCCCTCTATTTTCTGAAAGCCACATTTCATCAATGAAATAAGCACCTCAGGAAGCTTTGGATTCGTATCAGTCATCTAGACACAAAACCTGTATACACGAGTGACACAAACCTTAGCATGGCAGAGGGGGGCTGCCAACTGTACTATACAGCTTCTCAAAGCTCGGCCTCATAGCATGGATGTCTCTGCTCAGACCCTTCTGCCCCTATCTTCTTGCTTTCAAGACATTAATATATATAAAAAAGGTGAAACATTTGTCAATTTTGTCTGTTGAATATTGTACGTTTGGTTTTGCCATTCATTTCATGGATCCATTTTTTTTCAGGCTTTGGTATGTTTTATCTGAAGTTAAATATGTGCTTAAAAAAAAAAAAAAAAGTAGAAGAATAAATTATTTTAATTCATTTCACTATGGGAAACACTCTCTGTTCTACCTTTTACTGCTACCTTTTTCACAAAAAATCTATGCAATATTTCTTATTACGGTCACTTCATCTCAGGTCTCAGTTCATTAAAGCCTTTGTCTTAAATGTTTTTTAGGATTTTGTAACACCTGATATGTGTTTTGAGTAGCTCTAATAAGGAGCTCATTATGCCCTTAATAAGGTATGCTCATTATGCCCCTCCTTCAGCAGACTTTGGCAATCTTTAATGAATCTTTAACAAATAAATCTTTAATTATCACTTAAACAATATTTAGTAAGACCTCAGGACTTATTTTCCTTAGAAGATGTTCTCCATTTTCTACATTTTTCCTCATACATGTTCAGTAACTTTTGTTTGTTTAATGATACGCTTCCAGTACAGGCAGTTCCCTCACAAGGGTAAAATATCAAAGAATAAAACTATCTGTTTTCATAGTCCTGCTACAACCTTTTTAAAAACCTGTATTGAGTTTATTGCATAAATGTTTTTTTTTATTATCTATTTAGATTTATAGAACATTACACTTAAAATATACCCCTTTAAGCAGTTCAAAAAAGATTTACATGAACAATAACATAATGATTGTCAGTCTGCAGTATATAGCTGGGATCTAGGAACCATTAACCTTTCTAATACTTCTTTGTAAAATTGCCGCTTTCAGGAACCCCTAATTCTATTTGGTATGAAACTTTGCTCAAGTAACTTCCATCTTCTTGTTTGTGACATTCACAACTGTTCAGCAATATGGCATCTTGGACCTGAAGTTCTGGAGAATACAAATTTTTCTTTGATTTTGAGAAACAAGAATGAAGTACTTGTTTTATTAGTTTGATTCATCCTTCACTTATCTCTAGCATCCTATTGCTTCAAGTGAATCAGCACATTTTTAATGCATTTTCTTAATTGATTGTCACTCAGATACTGCCATTCTGCCAATCAAAAATATTTGCATTTGAAATTCCTCAGCTTAGAAACTGGCAAAGCCACATCAGAGACAGGGGAGTGGTAAGGTATCAGTTCAAGATCCTGCAATTTCTTTCTTGGGAAAGGGGAAAATTCTGAATGTAAGTGTCATAAGAAAAGATTTACTAAAAGGGCTATAGAAAGTTATGCAAGTAAAAGGACCTGAGCCATATCTCTGCTACCACAAGAAAAAGTAGTTTTATCAAAGAGAGGAATTGATGGCAATTACTGCAAGAACTCCAGAGAAGACCGCAAATGTCTCTGGAAAAAAAATAAAATAAAATAAAAATAAATAAATCAGATTTTTAGTGGACAGGATGAGTCCATTTTTACTGTTTTATTCTAATTAGCTCTACAAAAAAAAAAAAAAAAAAAAGTATTTTAAATGATTTAAAAACTGAAATAATCATCTTCTGGGAGTGTTTTTAAAAAAATACATGAATGTAACTACTGCAGCCAGTCTGAAGTAGAATCGGAAATCTCCATGTTAGCTGTAGAAAACTCTGAGAGGAGAAGAGATGTAAATGATGACAATCTTTAATAGAGCTAAGGACATATAGCAAGCATCCAAACAAGAGTCATGAAGGCAAAGCATAAAGAAACACACACGGTAGAATCAGAGGCAAAAGAGTTGCTTTTAAATTGAACAGGTAGTGATTTAGAACGATGCAACCAAGGACTAAATCAAAGAGAATATTCAATTTTGCAAAGGCCTTGTTTATGTGGCCCTAACGACCATACTGAAACAATACCTCACAGTTTCACAGGCAGTAAGTACCTGTCTCTGTCCATTAGAGGCTGAGTTGTGTCACTCCTTCCCTTGACTAACATCCTTGCTTGCTCCACAAGAACTGACCATTGCTTCTCTCAAACTATCTGATGCATTCAAGAACTCAATTGAAACTCATAGGAGAGCCTTTCAAACGATTAGGTTTTGATTTTTTTCTGGGGAAAATATGAGCCTAAAAGAGTAACTGTTTCTTCAAAGTATATCAGTGGATATAAGAATATTTCTCCTTATAAACTTCGCTTCATTATATCTTTAGACTGTCACTGCTGTTTTATTCCCAATAACACATTGTGAAAGACAAAAGACAAAATAGTCTATTTTGAACATCAGAAAGGATTTGAATTTAAATAATAAATATATATAAATATATGTTTTGGTTTTGGAGAATTGTTACCAGCCTGTGCTCCTCTGTTGTCTTGCCAAAGCACTGCCAGTGCCCATCAGTGTATAGCCATCTTCTCTGACCACAGTCAGGACTGGTTAAAAGAGGAAATAGAGGTTTTAAAATAATGAAGAGTTTGCATGGATATTTATGGAGAAAATGGAAAAGTTCTGCCTTAAGGTGATACAAACACGTCATGGTAGCCTCACATCTAAATTACAAATAATGTTAAAAAAATTTGCATCTTAAATCCTCATATACATGTGTATGTCCTAGATCAAAGACTCAGGGGCATATGCCAGCCATGGATATGTGCCTTGAGTAACTAAATGTCAATGTGCAGTCCCCTGTTCAACACACAGCAGCATTTATTACTCTTTTTTTCCCCTCCACCTTCTCCTGATGGTATTGTTCTTCATGGTTCACAGCAAGTGACTTGTTTAATGTCATTCTGACTCTAATTGGAAATGCCTGACAAAGAGCTACCTCCTCTAACCCTCACACAGTATTAGGATCACACTTCCTAACACCTTGCCTTTGCAGATCCTGTAACAAGCTAGATACTTGTGTAACATCGAGAGGCACAGCTCACTGAGGTCATTACAGCAATGGCAACAATCCCGGTGTGCTGCACTGTTTTGAGGCTTTGTGCTCTGGTTCATACTGGGATTTGTACTTAGCAGCAGTGTCCTAGAAAGGAGATTCAAGGGCTTGTAAGACCTGAAAATGCAGCCTGTGAGAACCACCTAGAACTCATCCGCTTACAGGGGTACAAAGGGCGACAAATGTCGCTTTAGCCTATTTCCGTCCTTATAAGCTGATTTTGCATCAGACTGCAAAAACTGCTAATGTTGGCTTGTATACAAGTGGGCATTGTATGCCTGGAAAGCATCTTTAGCTGAAGGTACTGAATGATTTGGGGTATGATGCTGAAATTACAAGACCTTTGAATCCTCTCTGAGCATGTGTTTGTAGTGTTGAAATGGGAGCTTAGAAGTGTCAGTATGAGCTTTCAGGAGACATCCTCCTCCACCCTTTCCTTCTCCATTTCCTCTTCTCCCAAGGGCCATCGGTATGTATGTCAGTACATGCTGAATATGTCACCTGTACAGACTTTAGCTGCAAATGCATCTGATATTCATGTGTTTTTTAAAAGAAATACATATTTCATAAAAGGAGGAGCATATTTTGGGGAAAATATTCACACTTCATGTGCTTTTTGGAAGTATCTTGTAGATTTGCAAGATACAAGAAATCAAAATTGCAGTTCTTTATTGTGCTAGAAAAAGGTGATGGAGCTGACTAAGCAGTTTTTAAATAAAGTTCAGAGTTCGTTCAGAGTCATAGAATCCCACAAGACTCTAGATATGGACATGGTAGTGAAAATACTTTCCAAAAACTGAATGCAATGACTTCCATAGCTTGAAACCCAGGGTTAATTTGATTTGTTCAACACTGTATGTGCTTTCTGATTTACCATTCCTTCTGATTAACTCCCTCTATTGGGTGAACTTGGTTCTTTGAATTGGCTTCACTAGGTTCTTTCGACTGACCTGTCTGCATGAAACTTATTGTGGAGGAAACACATGTATTTTCAGGAAAACATTATAATCTTTTACATTCTCTGTGGTACATACTTTTTTCTCAAAATACAATATATGCTTACTGAAAGTACATAGTTTTGGGGTGTATTTAGTAATAAAAGCAGACATTCTTTAACATGAACATAGCACAATCTTTTTTTAACTTCCCTTGTCCCTTCTTTCTGAGCCTACCTGTATATGGTTGATAATACCATGAACTTGTTGAAGGAAAAGGAAAGCTTCAGCAGAAGACAGAGAAATACAAAGACTTGAATGACTCTGCTAAGATCCATAGCAAGAGCAGAAATGCAAAAATAGGTCTGTTTTCCAGCTCTCTCAGTTTTTACCTTTCGACAGTACATGAGAAAACAAGGCTTTACATGGAGAACACAGCATCACTTTGCATTTCATAGAGTGTTTTGCTTTTGTTGTGGCTGGGAGGCAGAAGTAATCACCGACCTCCCTCTCAGAAAGTAACAGCTAGAGCCCATGCTAAGTGTGTTCTTTACAGCATGGTAGAATAAAGCTGGGAAATTACCAAAAGCACTGTGTAAATCAAGAAGGATTAGAAACAGGTGACTGCCAAGCAGCTCAGTCAGAAAGCCCTCATATGCAAACAAGTGAAAATTTCTTCTGCCTTAAGAAAAAAAACAGCCTTAGAGAGGCTCATAGTGTAAATACTACTGGGATACATTGTAAATTGTTAGAAATTGAAATGTAAGGAAGAGAGGGCTGATACTGCCATCTTTTTTTCACTCATACTGAATTTCCCAGTGTCAAACACTGCTTTATTATCCATAATACCAAGACGGAAGCATAATGTGGTTGCTGTCTTCTGCCAGCATCCTTGCTATTCAATGCAATCATTAAAATGCCAGAAATAAAGGAGAAGTGGGAATAATACACATAGTGGACGAAATCTATGTTGCTTTCAACTATTCCTGCAAGAAATGTACTTGTTTTGTTCATTTCAGAGAATGCTTGTTTCTGATACTAATGGCTGAACATCTGTTTTACAATCTCTGGAGAAAGCTGTGCGGAATAAATTCACTGTCATTAAATACAGAGCAGTGTTGATCTTCTACTCCCCAATTCAGAACACTGCTGTTATTTAAGGGCTTGAAATGTTTCTCTTCATGGCTAATTGCTCATGATCCATGTGACAGCTTCTACTTTTCCAACAGGAAATATCACTAAAGGATTCTTTGCCTTTCTTAAAGGCAGTGTCTCTTCCTTAAAAGTTGGCCATTCTCAGCTTGGAAATGGTTTTGATGGGGTTAAAGTGGAACCTGGTTGTAAACCCAGACAGCTTGCATTAGGTATTATCCACCTCACCACTGAAACTAAGGGCAAAGAAGCCAAAAGGCCCTAATAAAATTGAGAAGAGGAAGCATCAAATCACTGGGGAAATTGGGTTATGTCACCATTGTGATGTGAATGAGAGACTGTTACACACAGAGCTTCTGATGAGAGACCTTGTGAAGGACCAAACACACCACATGGCTTCCAAGGAGTCTCTCAGAAAACCAGTTAGCAACTCCATTTAACAGTTAGCACCCTGCATCAAAAATTCACTGGAGGAGAAACAAACCCTCAGCCTGTCATGCTGTTACTCATCATTGCTTTCCCCAGCATGTTCCTGCTTGTATCTGATGCTTTTTTGTGGTCTCCATCCATATCTGCCTTGCTGGGTTCCTGCTTCCCCAGCAGTCAGCCTGTCAGAGCTGGCAGGCTTTCCTTTCTTCTTTTTTTTTTTTTTTCTTCCCCATTATTCAAAAGGATACTGGGAATAACAAGATCTTTTAAACTGCTCTGGTCCCTTCTCTTTCAAGCCCTGTTTCTGGTCCCTGTGCCCCACATAATCTTCCCTTGGGCTCTGCTTGCTGCTGTGATTGCTGTAACCTCACAGTATTGCAGTGCTGATCACAGCCATCACAGCAGCCAAGCACGAGTTCTCTGGGATATATTGACTTCACAAGATGTGCAAAACTGAAAAAATCAGCTAGGATTTTTAGAAATAACTGAACATCCTGTTTTTCATTAAATTTTAATGGGGATGAAGGTCATACACAAAGCTCATGACCCAGCACCAAGCACTAACTGAAAACACTACAATTAGATCTTTGCTCTTTACTTACTGGAACTGACAGGAAAGGAGTTCTTTTGCTTGCTTTGATTTTTAATATTATTATTTTTTTATCTTTATTTTTGAACTAGGACTGAGTAGAATCTCTACTTTTATAGTAAGGAGAAATTATTTTCTTCTTTTTTTTTTTTTTTTTAATTACTGCACAAGACCTACAAATCATAAGATTGAAACAGAAAATCCTCATGAAGGCAGGTTAATTTGAAGTCACCTTTGGATTTGGAGGCAGGAATCCTGAGCTGTCACACCAACTCACTGTTCACCTCAGGAGTCACATATGTGAATGCCCTGATATATGTTTACAGTTTTGGAGCTCTGACCCTGGAACAAGCAGATCCTGATTCTTCCAAAATGCATTTCCCATAGGATTCCCTTGGATGTGCCATCCTGCCAGAATTCAGACAAACTCTGTATGTCTAAACATGCTGTCCAAAATCTGAAGCAGTAAAACAGATGCCTCTCTTAAAAAATTTGATTATATCCTGAGTTTTTCTGTATCTCCAATGATAAAGAGAAGAGTGAGGATACAACACAGCTTTTTACTGCCTAAGGGGAGCTCTCATTTGGGAGTTAATAACTATTTGAGTTAAAATAAATGCAGAGAAACTAACAAGCATACTGGAAAGAGAGGCTGTGGTCTGTAAGTAAAACAACTTTACTTCCTTGCTAAATTGGATCTTGCAAGTGTATGCATCATTAAGAGTTATAGCTGATACAGGGATTTAAAATACCCCTATATGTAATTGGTGTGTTGCAGTACTGCTACTTCCTTTCTTGTTGGGACTACTGCAGAAAGGAAAACTAAAAGAAGAAATTAATATGCCGTGCTCAGGGACAAGGTGATCAGAAAAATTTCTATTGTTTCAATGCAAACAGATGTATTCGGAAGTTCATTGTCCATGTGCAGCGTGACACTTTTGATCAATTTTCCTACTTCAGTGAAACTGATTCCTGGATGACCCTCAGAACTGATAGGCTAATTTACTTCTTTTAAGAACCTAACCTGCAGTGGCCTTACTGAGAGGCCACTGATGTGAAGAAAAACATGAAAACTCTAAACCCATGGCTGAGATCTTAATAGCTGTTTTTCTCCTAACATCTTCAAGTTATGTCTGTACTTGCCAAATCGGGCACACAATTAAGAAGCACTGATGAAGTAGACAGGGCAGAATAGTTGCTAAATTAAACTTTTTGTTAGTTTTGCATCAAATGGTGGGTTCATTCTTGTCCCTGTCCTGGTAAAAATCAATTTGACACTTACTATAGCATCTTGATTCCAATTTATTCCTCTCCTGTTTACTTTCCAAAATCAAAATCTATCTACCATACTCTTTGTAATTTTCCTCCATAGCATTGTTTCCTTTCCCTCCCTTAACCCTAACATCTCCAACCTCCACCCTGCTTTTCTTTTTGCTTTGCTCTCTTGGCTAGCATAGATTCCCAAGGCACAGTCTGAGGGGTGTCTTGGAGGATGCTTTGGGAAAGAAGTGCCACAGAAATCAAGAGGTAAAATTAAAATAAAATATAATGAAATAAAATAAAATAAAATAAAATAATAAAATAAAATAAAATAAAAACATCTTAGAAGAGGTTTAGATTAATTAGTCTTCATCATGGCAGACGTCATTCCTTATCTAGAATGGAGTAAAGAGAGAAGAAAAACAGTTGTTATTAGCACTTCTGTCCCAAAACAGCCAGCATTTACAAGTGCGTTTACACATCTGCAGCATGTTTGCTTCTGCACGTATAGACCTCGTTTTTCAGCTGCTGCTGCACAAAGTTTGGAAAATCACAAGATCCAGACCAAAAAGAAATGGTCACAGTGGTTTAATGAGGTGCTGCTTGCTTTTGCCTCACTTCTGAGAGGCACCCTTCACCTCCAAGTCCTTTGGAAGCCCTGTGATGAAGTCTGGTGTATTGCTGAAAAGTTATTTTATCATGCTTTACTGTCCTTTCCAGTCTTTCATCCATACCCTTTTCTGCAAGTTAAAAGCTTTCTAGTTTAACAGCTGACATTTCCCTTAGATCTGGAGCTTAGCACTTGCCAGAAACCAACTTGTACCAGAAGGGAAGAAACCAGGTAGAAACTCACACACTGAAGCTTTTCTCCTTCATGTCTGCAGCCTCATTTTATACTGCTTGTGCACAGACACTAACCTCATTACTTCCAACTTTAAACAACCCTAGTGCAGACAACAGATCAAGGAACAATGGAGCGTTTTTGTTTTGTTTTGAATTGCTTTTTAGCCAACAGCTAACAGCTTGCTTTATTTATTTATAAAAATTTAATTTTATCTGATATACTGTACATGTGAATGATTTTAAAGCTCATGCCTAGAGGTTCGGAAATTAACAAATACAGAGCTGCTCTTTTGGTCCTCGGGTGTTATCCACATCTCAGCAGGATCTCTAATGGATTTTCCACATCATTTAATATCTTGCAAGATATAACAATGCATTGTGTCATTTTTTCAAAAGCAATTAAGCTAAAGCTATGATTTGAGGGAAGCCGCTTACCACTTCATCAGAAAGCAATATGTTTCCCTTTCCAAAGTTGAGCCTTCCTGATGACAACTAATACAACTAAAAAATGTAAAATTCTTAGGATCATAAAAAATGTTTGTAGAATAGCTCTCCTAAATGGTAAATATTGTATGCACAGGTGAAAACAAACCCTATAGCTCCTTTGTATTGCATTGTAAGCTGTGTGGCCATAACCAGGTCTGATCCAAAAGCTGACACAGAAACACCTACTCCAGTCACTCTCCCCTGCTGATTCATTCAGGTGAGGCACTGCACTAATGCGTCCCAGGGCTGCCATGTAGCCATAGAGGCTGGACAACAAGCAGAGGATCTGAAGCTCCTTTGAACTTTCCCATAGAGACAAACTAGTCTCCTGGGAGAAGTGGAATGGAGCAGAGACCGTTTTTTGGTCTCACAAGTTTTGCTGATATCACTGTGCTGGCAGCAAGCTAGTGGTCACAATGGTCAAAACAAGAGGAAGGGGAGGCTGTGTCCAGGCTCCAGAGGATAAGAAATAACCAGAAGTGAAGAAAAGATGAACATCAGGAGCTCTCTGGAAATCACTACTTAAAGTCCTACAAAAACTTCCATGAAATATCTTTAAAAACACACAAACTGTGCACATGCTGAGCCAACTTGCTGATTTACAAACAGCAGCTATTGGTCTCACTAGGGGTAAAATAAACTTTTAGGACATTTTTAGTAGCTTATAATACTCTAATTTCTTTTAATCTCATGCTTTTTTATGCTTTCATCTATGCCAAGCTGAAATATTTTGTTAAAGTTGAATGGAAATTAGCTCACAATTTCTGATGCAAGTTTAAAACAGAAGAGATTTTGCAAACCTAATTATACATATTTAGAAAAGGCTTAGAGGCTGGTTAGAAACCACCACTGCCCTGGAGACCTTATAAGCTTATGAAAATCTGGAGATCAACAAAGGGCAAAACCATCATGCTCATTTTGCACATTTCATTAGATCTAAAGAACAAGCCAAATGTGTGGTGAGGAGGAATAGGGCAGGGTAGGAGGTCTGGCTCACAGCCTTACAGTTATGCATATTTGCAATGCAAATTTCTCACACATGCAGTAAAGCTGCCATTATAGTTTGATCAAGAGATGGTTTAAAAATATATGAACTGAACAGTTTATGTATAACTTCATTCTGCAGCTTGTAATTGGTTTCAGTTCCAGTTCAGAGAGCAAAAAAACTCATCTCAGACACTTGCATTAGGTCTGGAAGGGCTATTTGAAACCCTCCTGTTTCAAAGCACAAAACAACCTGTAACTGTGTGAAATGCAAAGGAAAAAAAAATATAAGTGAGACTTTTGGCATTTACCTGAGACTTTGTTTTTCCATGTGTTATAAGTCATAGCAGTGCACAAAAAAAAGGCACTGAATTAGGGTAAAACGGACAATAGTTCAATATCTTCTTTTCTATGCTCCTGTCCAGTTTTCCGATCAGTTACTTATTTTCCTAGAAAGGGCTTCAGGTGTATCTCAATCCTTAATAATCAACATAAGCAATGTGATCTTGCATAGCAAAGAAGAGTCAGCAGCAAATCTTACTCATCTCAACACCTTGAGCCTATCTTTTTTTTTCTTTCCAGATGAATAAAATATCACTTTCTGACTGCTGTCAAGTGAATTAGAAAAGGGCAAGTTAAATAGATCTGTTGCCTTTAACCTTCCTGTAGAGATTTAATAATCTATGTTATCTCTTTCAAATATATCTATTTTTATTCCAGGCTGAATTCAATGTCATGTGTTAATGACAGTTCTGGACATACAAAAAATACATTTTTCCTCTATTTATGTCTATTGGAAAAGCCCATGGGTGATGTGGGATCTGATTATAAGAGCTCTTATATTTGGTTGTATTACAATGAACTACCCATGACCAGGTACATTCAGTGGAAATGGAAATCATCTATGTTTTTGGTTTGTTTGTTTAGACTGGAAAAAAAAAAAATTACTATGTTGGGCTCAGGGTGCAAAAATCACTAGCACTTGTTCACTAGCAAAGATCATGAATGTTTGCCATTACAACACTGAAAGATTGAAATCCTCCTACATTTTTAGTCAGCCTATGAGCCAGCATACAGTCAGGATGCAAATTTGATACCTTGGCACCAGCAGAGAGTAGCTGTCTGGTCTCTTGAAACCTGCACATGGCAACTAAAAATCAGTTTACAGTGGTTTTGCCATGTGGAGAGAGGAGAGAACATATAACCCCTATATTGCAAAGGAACTGAGCAGAGAGTAAAGGGAGCAACTTCACAAGCTGAAGCATCTGCTGCAGGAATGATAATTATTACAATGAAAGATAATACTTCTTTCCCACACCTAATGTAACTTCTTTAAAGTAAATCTGTTTGGCATCTTATTTCAAAACACCTGTGATAAGGATTGGAGACATCTTTCAACACCACGTTATTATTAGGCTTTTATCTGCTAATAGGAACAAAAGAAACTAAGTTAATTTTCTAAGAAAGGAGAATTCTTATTGTCCCACACTGCCCATTTACCTTTTATTTTAATGTTCTCAAAACTGGTTGGCTGTCCAGTGTAAATACACAATGCAAATTATCACAGAGATATTTTTAATAAAAGTTAAGCTTTTAGGTCAACTGATATTTTTGAAAACTATGGAATCAAATTCACATTGAAAGGACAGGTAGAAGGTCAGTTTTGAGCACTGTGTTTGGCAGTGTTCTTAGGGCAGGAGACCAATTTCTTAGTAACTGTGGCTTGGTACTTCTGGAGGAAAAACAAACAAACTAACAAACAAACAAAAAACAGTAAGAATAAAGGACAACTCAGAAGCACTTTGTGTTAAAATAACATTGAAGGCAGAAGCTGGAGCTAAGAATGAGGATAGATACTTGCTGTGTACTAATAATGTTTTTGTAATTATTTCCATGCCATAGGAAATAGGATGTACCTAGTTAATGTTGAAGGAAATGATCCTCCAGCTACATAAATGCAGACACCATGGCCTATTTGCCTTTTGTCTTGAACTCTAGAATCCTTTAACTTTGAATTTCAAATAATGCACACTTAATAGTTTACTACATAAGAAAAAAATAAAAATAAGAAAGGAGCATTTCCAAGTTTGTCATTACTGTACATATCACCAATATCATTGCAAATAAAAGAATTTTGGTAAACTTGTCATTATCCAGTCAAAAAAAAATCTCCAGGATACCTACTAAGAATTGTAAAAATTAAGATCTTTCCTAATTGTCAGACAAAGAGCAAGAGTTTTCAATAATTGCATAGACTACCTCCAACTCACAACGGCTTTCCAACCATATCCCTCAGCATAATAACTATGGTGATATCATTCTGCAATGTTTCCATGTCAAAATCAATTTATCAAATTCCACAATCAATGTAAAACAGTCAGTTGACAAACTACCATATTAGTGAAATAGAGAAAGTAGTACAAATCTTACAAAATTTATCAAAACTAATAATTTATGACCAGATTTGTATAAACTAGCCTGGAAGAAGATTGTATTTTGAAATACATTTTCCCACTTTTCCCACTCTCACCATTCACCTTAGCCTATAACACATCTTAAACTCATTCTGGCAGCTTGTTTACAACCTGACAAATGTTGTTTGCAACCAAAATGTTCCAGAACAAATTTACAATATTTACCAGCCTACCTTTATAAACTTCATGGTAATCAACCCCAAGAAGAAAATATTCAGCAACTCTGAGCACAACATGTGGGTATTTCAGTATGTGATGTAGTCAACAACATGGTTAACATTGAATAAACAATGCACCTTGATCAAAAATAGTAACATCTACTCAACATAACAAAAAAATTGCCTCTGACCTAGGTCACAGATAAAAGATATTCAAAGACTCATAAAATATATTTGAGAGATGGGAACTAAATTTATTAAGAAGGAAAGCGAGAGAAAGAGAGAGAAAGAGAGAGAAAGAGAGAGAAAGAGAGAGAAAGAGAGAGAAAGAGAGAGAAAGAGAGAGAAAGAGAGAGAAAGAGAGACTCAGTCTGTCTTGTTTGATCTCTCTGTTCCTCACATGTGAAAGACTTCTCTTGACTGTTCCACCAGGGCTAAGCCTGTCACCTCCTTGCCTGCCAAATCTAAGCTCTGCTCCAAAAGTGCTAATTACCCCTTTTTTCTCTCTTGTCATCTAATTGATCGGTATAATTAAATTAAAATATGAGCAGTTGTTTCTAACTTGTGGTTAGCTTTGGGTTTGTTGCTTCTTTGTCAGATATCGTGAAAGTACCATATGCCTGAAAGTGTTTTCCTTCTGTATGCCTGCTTAACAAAACTTGTTAAGTCTCCCGACACACATTTTTCTCTTACAGTCTTAGATTAGTACAGCTACATCACAAACTAGCTGTTACTATGCATTGGTAAAGCAATTTCTCAGTTAATGGAACT